>NC_056729.1:1107847821-1108447821 GCF_019279795.1 Protopterus annectens | reverse complement strand
CACTCAGGTCACTCCACAACAAGTACAAATATGGCTCTGTCATTGTCCATGTTGGTGTGAATGACCTGAGACGTACCTCCCTGGATTACATGAAAAGAGACATGGAAAAGTTCTCTGATCTTGTAGCTCAGGCAGGTATGACCCTAGCCCTGAGTAGCATTCTGCCATCGCCCTGAATGATACCGCAGTACAAGGACAAAATGATTGACTTCAACAATTGGCTAAGCTTCTGGTGTCATTCTAAGTGGATCCAGTATCTGTCTGCTTGGGATGACATGGTCGACAGACCACGATGTTTTGCCACAGATGGCCTACACCTGTCACCTCTGGGATTCCGGATACTGGCTAAGGCTCTTGCTGCCCCTATAGTGTCTTTTTTTAGGCAAGGTTCAAATAACAAATTCACCACCGTAACAGAAACAGGCAAGCAAAAACTGAGGGTTATGCTACTCAGTGCTAGAAGTCTAAATCTCAAAATGCACTCACTCAAGGCACTCCTTAAAATGGAGAACTTCGATATCTGTACAGTGACTGAGACCTGGTTCAAGGCTCCAGAGAGCACCCCTGTACTACCAGGCTATAACTCATACCACACTTTTCGGCCATGTAACCTGAACCAAAACACCAAAGGCAGAGGTGTGTCCATATTCATTAAGGATATCCACACCTCCAGACTAGTTGCTCAGCATAATGCATCCGAGGTTATCCAAGTGCAAATAACTCTGGGTAAAACTGCAATCCAAATTGTAGCTTGCTACAGATCCCCCACCATGCTTCAGGATTCCCACTCCTCTTTTCATGATGTACTGGAAAATATTAGGGTTCAACTAAACACCCTAATAATGGGTGACTTCAACTACCCCACAATTAACTGGGAAAACTACTCGTGTACCAACTCCTTAGCTCAACCTTTCTGGAATTCATAAACTCCAATGCCCTGGATCAACTTATCCACACCCCCACTAGGGGCAACGATATCCTAGACCGAGTCATTACCAACATGAGTGACCGGTGTTCCACACCTGAAGTCAACTCCTCGTTGGTCCGATCCGACCATAAGCTAATCACCCTTGATATCCACATCCTGCCCCCACCCCCCATTAAGGAAACCACGGTAAAAAATTTCTCCAAAGCCAAATTCATGCTTCTTAAGACAGACTTAAGCACCATGTTCAATAATAGCCCCGCATCAGGCTTTGTGCCCACTGAATTGCGCACAGCAACAGTTATCCCATGGCACAAAGGGGGAGCCACCACTGATCCCGGGAACTATCGACCTATTAGCCTGATGAGTCTGGTCTGCAAGGCCATGGAACGTATCATCATGGAACTCATAAACAAAGACATTGGTAACCTCCAAACTCTGGATCCCACCCAGTTCGGGATTGTGAAAGGCAGATCGTGCCTCCTGAACCTGATCGACTTCTTTGAGGCAGTCACCAAAGCCGTACATGAGGGTAAGGTGGTTCACACAGCCTATCTTGATCTCGCCAAGGCTTTCGACACCATCCCCCATTCTGAAATTATAGCTAAACTCACTAAACTAGGTATAAATCCCTACATCACAAGATGGGTTGCCAACTGGCTCACTGACAGAACCCACACTGTACAAGTTGCAGACTCCAAATCTGACCTCAAAGCAGTGACAAGTGGAGTACCACAGTGTTCCGTCCTGGGACCTCTCCTGTTTGGTATCTACTTCTCTGAAGTACAGGCTAACACAGAAGGCCTCTGGCTAATGAAGTTTGCAGATGACTGCAAACTAGGAGCCATAGTCAAGTCCCAAAATGATGTGGACATCCTACAGAAGGGCCTCGCTGAGACATATGCCTGGTGTCAGAGCCATGGCCTCAAGCTCAGTGCCAAAAAGTGCAGTGTCATCCCCTTTGGTAAAAACTCTGTACCCATGAACTACCACATAGGCAGCAATCTACTTAACACCAAATGTGTGATGAGACCTTGGGACCCAGGTGGACAGTAGTCTCTGCTTTGATAGTCACATTGCCACAGTAGTCAGGAAGTCCTTCTACGTGACACACCTCATCATAAAAGGGTTCTCATCCAGGAAAAAAGAGGTCATTGTTCACCTCTACTCGACACTCATTAGACCCATTATAGAGTACAATGCCCCTTTTGGATTGTACCTCACAAGACATCTGCAGCAGCTGGAAAGGCCACAGAAGTACCTCACAAAGAGGATTACTGGCCTCAAACAAATGCCCTACACTGACCGCCTCAAAAAACTCCAGCTTTACTCCATAGCATATCGCCTACTCCAAGGTGATCTCTGCCTAACATATAAAGCTATGTCAAACCCAGAGCTGTTGGACATGCTACACGTAAAGAAATCCCAATCCCTCCGAGATACATGCTCTTGGGACCTAAACCTTGTCACCACAATAAACAGGACATACTGGAGGGATAGATTCCTGTCCCAGAGACTTCCCATACTCTGGAACAGGCTATCCATCTATGTCAAGCGAAGTTCTTCATTAGCACTCTTCAGGAAAAATCTTGATGAGTGGATGGTAAATAGGAAATACACCCCGGGGATCACTTCTGTGTCTCTGCTCGACAGTGACACAGGAAAATAACTTTCTTGGGTGGCGTAAGCCAGGGAACCATGTTGGCTAGGCTTACGTAGGCCCTTGGGCCAATAGCCTAGTACCTACCTATGAACCTACTTATATGAGATGAAGGAGTTTTTCAGTATGAGCAGAATGAAATTTCTGTGGCACAGAAAATGTATTATGAGTTGTTACCATTGGATATACGTAATATACTACTGTTCCACTGGTGTTGCCTGCTTTAGAGAATGCCTTTCTCACTTTATCTACTTTACCTGATAGTCATACTCCTGCCCCAAGCAAGTCTGACATATACAGGGTAACTCATACTCATAAGTGTTTGTTGTCAAATCCTAAAGGAGATGCAGCAGTGATTTCCCAATCTAAATCCGCTTTTGCTAAACAGATTACTGTTGTTAACCATTCCATCTGAAAATGATGGGTGTGTGTTGGATATGTTGTGGAGGAAAACTGATGTTGTCTGTTTCAGTATTCCTCATGATAGGGTCTTAGGATCCAACATCATATCCGATCCAGGCATTCCAGAAGACCGTTACATTACGTCTCAATCTCTTCCCACTCCCATAATGCTCTACATCAGCCCTATCTCCTCAGATCTCGTTTAGTATCTTCCTGGATAGATGCGATTTCCAGAGTCACGAACTTCTTTAAAAGATAGTTAAACTTTTTCTCTAATTCCTTCTAACTTTCTGTTCTATTCATACTTTTATTTCTTTTAATAACCTCCTTTCCCACTCTAGCTTTTTAATTGGGTAGTTTTTCTTCTTCCCACTCTTGCTTCCTGTACAGCCTTTGGCCCATGTTTCTTTCTTTCCCTTTCTCTGTATCAAAGAAAAAGCTTTCCCAGTATCTTTGTTTTGATATTCTTTAGCTGTAATTGTTGGTTACCATTGTGTAGGTGTTTCCTTTCTCCTTTCTGCTTCATGTGTGTAAATGTGCTTGGTCAGTTAACTTAAAAATGTTGGACAAACCTACAGGTTTTAAATGATGCACCTCTTGTAGACACAAAATTTCAAATTCATATGCCCAGGAGTGATGTGTCTGTTGTTTGGGTGCTCTCACTTGGATCAAGAATGCGAGGTGTGCTTGGGATTTAATCCCTATGCTTTAGCATATCGCCGTAACAAACTCATTTTGAGAGGGCTTTTACCCTCATCTGTAGCTCAGACACCTGCTAAATCCCAGCAAGCCCAAGAGGCATCCCCCACCACTTAGGGGTTTCAGCTTTGGCTCCTCAAAAAAGACCAAAGCTGTCAGATCTGTCTTCTTCGGATCAGAGGAGGCCTTCTTCAAAGCTGAGGAGCTCCTCGGATCTAACGCCTCATTCATCAGACTTGCCTTCTCCTTGGACCTGGCCGGCTTCAGATCCTAAGACTTCGGATCTGAAGGCTCTGTCAGATCCAGCAGAAGTAGTCTTCATTTGTAGTTCTTCATCACCATCCAAACCCTTCTCGGATCTGAACGTTTCTGACTCGAGGTCTAGGAGCCATACTCCAAGGCATGGGAAGTCTCCTTCTCCAGCCAGATCTTCCCATTTGTCAGTTTCTTCTGGGTCCTCCAGGCTTTCCCGCTCTGAGTTGGACAGGATAATATGGAGTTTGCTCAAGGCTTAGATTGAGATGGGACTTTTTACAATCTCTGACCCATTTTGGAGTCGTGAGAGCCCATCACCTTTTCTACCAGCTCCTCTTCTGGTCCGACCACTGGATCCGGATGAGAGAGACGGCGATGGAGCCAAGGATGGTACTTTCCTCGACTCCATCAGTGTCCCAGACTGACTTGGCTCTGATGCCGTCTAAGCAGGGTGAGTCCCAGGCCCGAGGCATCGGTATCAACTCCATGGGAATGATTTTGGCCCCAACTTGGTCAGATCCATCTCCTTCCCTTGGGGATTCAGTTTTCGACAGTTCAGGGCCGTGAATCTGGGGTGATCACTTCCATTTCTTTGGGACTATTTCAGCCCTAATTAGGGAGGGAGAGATCTTCAGGTTTGTTGGCTTTCCAGGTGGCAGATCTCTAGGCCTAGATATGCGTCTTCTCCCCTTCCCCCCAGATCCTAGCCAGTCTTAGTCTGGTCCGAGCCTTAATCCCAGTCATCCTGTCCATGTTCAGCCCGTTCAGGAGGCCTTCCATCCCACTCTTCTATAGGGGGCTCCTTCCTCTTTTGAGTGCTCCCCTGATTGTCCCACAGAGGAGGTACATTGGAAGAGGACGTGCAAGAGGAAGCATGTAAACTCCCCACTGGAGTCTTTAACTGAGGATACCGATTTCGATGAGGGAGAAGGATTCCCTCATTCTCCATCTGATGACATCTCCTTTAGAGATATCCTAGAGACCCTGAAACAAAAAGGTGGATGGCATACCTCACAACCTCTTAGAGTAAAAAAATGTGAACAAAGCCTGATGTAGTGGGGGCACAAAGGCCCAAAAATAGGGACGCACTTTAAATACTGTTCTTATAAACTTAAAAAGGTGCTAGAATAACAGGAGTTGTGTTAGCTTGCATTTTCTGAAGGATATGAAATCAGAAACTCAAATGCATGTTATTATTTAGTGACTTTAATCCCTATATCATCCTAGTTATTTGTCAAATAAAAACATTTTTATGACGAACAGACCATAAATAGCAGGCAAAAATCTGGGCATTCTGTTAAAATCTGTACAGTTGAGAGGTATGGTGGATGGTCTTCCCAAACTCCTCCATCTGAGGAATCAGTATTTATGGAGGAGTTCAGGACCGGCCCATCTACCTCCTGGGTCACCCCACCAGTGGATGAGCTTATTGATCTAGTCTAATGCTGGGCTTGGAAGGAGCCAGACAGTGTGGAACCTATCCCTAAGTGTACTGACAAGTTTCTCAGCCCCCTGGTGGACCGACCTCATTGGAGCAAAGGTATTTCAGTGGATGCCATAATAATGTCAGCAGCCACTAAGAAGGAGCTAGCAGAACAGAAGTCCTCTGTCCACCCCTCCGAACATGGAGGCTCGGGTGCTGGACAGACATGGAAAACACATCTGTGCCTCTGCTACTTTTGCAATGAGAGCACTTAACTACTTGGCACACTTCACGCCTCTTCAGAGGGACTTGGTCAAGGAACTCACCAACTCTCTCTCAGAATGCATGTCAGAGGAGGACCTCACCAAGGTGTCTCCCCAACTATTAGCTCTTACTTCACTGTCCATTTCTTTAAGAGGTTGATTTCCAATTCTGCAGAAAGGAACTCTTGAGCAGCTGGGTCAGGCATAGCCCTTAGGAAACACTCCTGGTTGCAGCTTTGAGGGTTTGCGGAACCCTTTAAGGCGTTTTTCATCAATGCCTCCTTTGATGGGCCTTCCCTATTTGGACCATCAGTTAAGGAAACACCCACAGCAAGCAAGAGAGAAAAACACTGTCTGCTGTAGGGATCAAGTTTTCTTCCCCTCAGAGGCATTTTTCAAGGAACCAGCGTAGTGGGAAGAAAATGCGGTTCACAAAATCTCAGAGTTGTCTCCCGGAAACTAATGAAGATTCCTTGTCCAGAGGCAGAGAGAAAAGATTTAATAATAGATGCCACCCTAGGAGCAGAGGGGGTTCACAAAATCAGGGCTTCATAGAACCCTTCTCTGACAATCCCTATCAGCACTGCCCTACTCTGGAGACAGTCAGGGTCAGACGCTTGTTGCACCCAGATGCCTGGAGAAAACTAACAAGTGATTCCTGCTTGCTAAACATAATTTCAGGAAGCTGCTACATTCCCTTTTCCTCCCTTCACTACCTTCCTAAAAGAATCTCCCTGATTTTCCACCCAGTCAGAGGGAGCTGGACTTACATGAAGTCCATAAACTTCTAGAAAAAAAAGAGTCATCCAGTAGGTCCCAACTGAACAGCAAGGATATGGATCTTATTCAAGCTTCTTTTTGATGCCGAAAAAGACATGGGACCTAAGGCCTATATTGGACCTGAGCAAACTCAGTTTATATGTCAAGAACTCAAACTTCTGCATGGTGAAGGTTCAGTCCATTCTGCCATTGCTGCACCAGGACAATTGGATGTGCTCAATAGATCTCCAGGATGCGTACTCTCATATAAAGATTGACAGGCACTCCAGGAGATATCTACACTTCCAGCTGGGAACTAACCATTGCCATTTCGGAGTACTACCCTTCAGACTCACTACAACTCCCCCCCCCCCCCGGGTGTTTACCAAATGTATGTTAGTAGTGGCAGCTCATGTCAGATTGCAAGGATTCCAGGTGTTTCCATATTTAGACGAGTGGCTCCTGATGGCACTATCGAGGCATCAACTGATTCTTACCACCCAGTACCTGATACATATTTTCAGACATTTGGGAATAACAATAAACTAGGTGAAGTCAAAAATGACACCTGTGCAGATGATAGAGTTTGTATGGACAGAGCTGAACACAGTGACTCAAATAGCATGCCTGCCGTCACACCGAGTGTCATCCCTGAGACAACAAGTTCAAGTCCTATTGGATAAGCCCACACCCCCAGCAAGGTATGTTCTAAGAGCTGTAGGTTCCATATTGGCTGCCATACACTTAGCCCATTGGCAAGATTCTTCATGTGAGTACTTCAGTGGATATTGGCAGTTCAGTGGTCTATCTTGTATCATACTTTAAACACTCCCATCAAGTTGACCTCAGTATGCAGGCATCATCTCCAATGGTGGCTTCTATCAGATGATCTTTATCTCGGCAGTCCTTTTTCCCTTCCACCCACTACTGCTGCAGTGAACACGGATGCTTCCTTTTTGGCAGGGTGGGGGGCATTTTGAAGGAAGATTGGTACATGACATGTAGTCCCCAACAGAAACCAAGTTGTACATAAATGTTCTAGAGATGAGAGTGGTCCTTCTGATGTGGCAAGCCTTCCAAGACTGCCTGCCTCTAGGAATGTTAGCAATTCATTCAGATAACATGTCAGTAGTCTGGTATATCAACAAACAGGGGGGAACCCGGTCTCTCCACTATGCAGAGGAGCCATGAGAGTGTGGGAATGGGCAGTCTCTTCAAAGCCCTTGCTTATTGTAACTCACATTCTCAGGGAGACCAACATTCTAGTGAACAGGCTCAGCAGATCTATTCTGAGTCCACATGAGAGGTCCCTAAACAAGTCAGTGGTGAAACAAATATTCCAGCAATGGGACTAACCTTGCTGCCACCTCTTTGCATCTCCACTGAATACCAAATGCAGCATGTACTTTGCTCTGATTCCCCCCAAGATAGAGTCTCCGAGGGAAGCTCTGATGCCCGATTGGCATCCAGGTCTCCTGTAAGCCTATCCCCTGACTCTGTTAATTGCGAAAATTCTTCAGAAAGCCAGCAGATTAAAAAAAACTCTAATCCTCATTGCCCTGGTCTCATGCCAAACATCCACCATGGATACTGGCTCCCAGACAGTATCTGATTTCCCCATCCTTAAAACTCCATCCCTCCAACCTCTAGTCCCTAAGACAAACTGCTTGGTTTCTCCACTTCCAGTGATTTTAAGAAAGTCCAGAATGGCCTCACCAGTACAGGAGATTATTCTTGCCTCTCGGAAACCCTCTACCAAAAAAGTGTACAATAGCAAATGGAAGAGATTTTCAGTGTGGGCATTGAAACGGGATATTGATCCCTTTTACAGCTCCTGTCTCAGCTATTGTTTTTTTTCCCAAATTTATCTTTTTCAAGAGGGAGTCAGTTTTTCTGCGATTAAGTTACAACTGGCAGCCATTGCTAATTTCCATTCCACAAATAATTCAGATGAGTTGGCTCCTATTTTGGCATCCGAACTATGTAAAGCATTTATGAAGGGAATTTTTCTACTCAGACCCCCAATTAACGATCCTTCCCCTCCTTGGGATCTGACATTTGTTCTGCATGGTCTTACTCAAAAACCCTTTGAACCAGTTAGTTCTTGTGATGTGAAATTTCTGTCCTGACTATTATTTCTGTGACCACTATTTCGGCCAAGAGGGTAACGGAATTACAGGCGTTATAATCAAAACCCCCATATACTATCTTTTTCAAAGATAGAGTTTCTCTCAGGACAAACCCTTCTTTTTTGCCTAAAGTGGCCACAGAAGCAAACATAAATCAGTCCATTCATCTTCTAGTCATTTTCCCTAACCACTCTAACAAGGGTGAATATATGCTCCACTCATTCGATGTTCATAGACAGTTGTGTTTCTATCTGCACATGCACAGGACAAAGGAGCATAGAGAGTCTGAACAACTATTTGTATCTTTTTCATCTAATAGGTCAGGCCAAGCAGTTTTAAAAGTAACCTTGGCTAAATGGATTACAAATTGTTTATCTAAAATTTGAAAGTTTTGGAGTTACAGCATTCACTGAAAGCTGATTCTACCAGGTCAATGTCTACTACTCCGTTGTCAGCTAGGACCTCTATTGATGAAATTTGTTCTGCAGCAACCTGGTCAAATTCACACACTTTTTTTCTTGCATTATAAGTTGGATATAGTTTCCAGAGACAGAGCATCCTTTGGTTCCGCAGTGCTCAGGCATATCCTTACATAAGGACTGTCCAGGAATTCAGTAGCTGGCGTTTCTGACCCTATTGTGAGGAATAATGAAATGCACAACATCAGATTTCTAGTTTTGTACTTACCAGAACTTGGTATCTGTGTTGTCCAATTTTATTATTCCTCACATCACTGCCCAGCCTTCCACCTTCCAGAAAAGTCGAAGTGCCTGGCAGAACTAGAGCTCTGTAGCTTTTATAGTCTGAGCTCCAGATTGGGGTGAGATCAATCTTTGTATACATATGTTTTTTGTATAGTGTTTATTTTTCTTTTCCTGCTTTGGGTCAGTAAACTCAGTCTGAGGAGTTAGGGCTGGTGCAGGGCATAATGGGTGCGGGAGGAGCTCGAGACATAAAGCAACAGTCTTTTTGAATGGCTGTACTGGATATGTCAGAAACTAAGATCCTATCGTGAAGAAGAATGAAATTGGACAACACAGATACCAAGGTATGGTAAGTACATAACTCCTAATTTTAGTACTTTTAATATTCAGAATTTTAAACTGAAAGCTTGTACGGTAAAGGTTTTACTTTTATCATTTCTGAACCTGCTGAAGTTAATAGTTAATTTTCCTTCTTCTAAGGTGAAGAAAAATTTGAATTCCTTTGCAACATCTGCTTCACTAGTTACTAAACATATTTTAAAAAGTCTGCTTATGATGTTGCTGATTATTTGTCCAGAGCTGGTGCTTCTGGATTAGTATTGAGAAGACTGGCTTAGCTTCATTCTCAAAACCTTCCTGAAGATGTTAAGACTGAAATTTTAAATTCTCCATTGGATAAGAAAGTTATGTTTTGCCCTTTTCCTAAGGTGCCAAAGAAGTTTCATGAAAGGGGAAAGATGATTCAAAGAATGACTCAGAATTTTCAACCCTCCCTTTTTTTAAGAGCAAATAGAAATTTCTCCTACTTCTCAGATCCCTTCATCAGTAAACAATTTAAACAGTGCTGAGCCGCCAAACATGAATTACAGAAAAAAAAATTCATGGAGCCTCTAGAAAGATAGAAAATGTTCCCTAAAATTCAAAGGCAGTCTTTTCAATCAGTATGGCTATTTATCCATTCAGGCATCTCTCCCCTCCCACCAGATTGGTGGGTTTTAAATATAATCCAGCATAATTACACTTGGCAGTGGGAATCCCGCCCACCCTACTTCCTTTCCAGGGTATTGCGTCTTGCCCAGGTAACCAAGTCTCTCTCTGTTCTTCCATTCTGCAGCAGATGTTGGCACAGGGAGTTATGAACCATGTCTCTCTGCCATTTGAGCAAACACTTTCATTCAGTGATTTTGCTGGTACCAAAAAGGGAAGGATTCTGGTAGCCTGTATTGGACTTTACATTCCTAAATCATTTTGTCAAAATTCTAACGATCATACTGCTATCCCTTTAGTCCCTTTTACCCTTACTCTAGCTCCCAAGGTAAAGCTAGATTTAAAAGATCTCTTCTGCCTGTGGAAATCTTATTTACTAGGAAATGAAGGTGCTAAACTTGTGAATAAATGTGCCTGTCCCTTTTCATCAGTGTTCTTAGTTTATTGTTTTAGTTTTCATCAGATTTCAACCAAAGAAGATTTTTCTTTAGATTTAAAAGATGCCTAGCATCACATCCCCATTTGCAAGCAATTCAGGTGATTTTTTTAAGATTTTCTTTGTCTGGCTTACATTATCAGTTATCTGCCTCATCATTTGAACTTTCCATTGCCCCAAGGATTTTTCAGAGTATCAAGGTCCAATCATTGCTGGGACAATTGTGTAATCTTTGTAGACTGTCTTTTTCAAGTTATCAAGAGTCTTTAGCATCTGTTTAGAATCTTCTTCTTAATCTGGGTTTTTAAATAAACTCTCAGCGGTCTTCTCTCATCCCTTCTCACAGAATTGTATTCCTGGGATGTCTGTTAGATACTTCCCTGGGAAGAACCTTTCTTTCTGTAGACAAAATAGAGCTGTTTCAGCATTTCTTCCCGAGTTTCTTCAATCAAAGCCACATGTCAACAAGGGCATTTCTGAGGATTATGGGGTAGATGGCATCAATGATTCTCATTCATCCCCTGGCTGGACTCCACATGAGTAAAATACAATGACATCTCAGATCAGTCTAGATTCAGATCTCTGTTTTGGGATTTGTAAAGAGAGAGATTCATTGGTGGATAGGCCAGATCTCTTGCATTCCAGGTCTCCTGTTCTCCATTCTGACTCGCCTTTAGTCTGTCACTGCAGATACATCAGACCTAGTGTAGGGAGTGGTTGCCTCCATATCTTAGTCAGAGGTAAGCCGCTGATATTTTAGGTGCAAAAAGATGCAAAAGAGATGAGAGTTTGGCATGGAAAGACAAGATTCTGCCATGAGGAGTTTTGTTTTATAGCTCCTGCTATGGATATGATTGGTGACCAGTGGAAAAGCCTCAAGGGCGACTATTTCCATGCAGGAAGCTTGACAGCAGATTTTTTTTCTTAGTAGCCATCACATCAACAAGAAGAAATAATTAAATTAATTCTTTTTTTGCTGAATTAATTCATCTGTTTAGTCATAAAGAGAGTTTACCTTACTACCAGTCCTACCATTCAACCATTAAACCTAAAGATTCAACAAAATCGAATTCAAATCAGAATATTCATGTGCCGATTTTCTTTCCTTCTTATTGTAATCGTAGGGAGTACTTGATTCAGTGTAGATTCAGTGTATGGAAGCTCACACAATTTGAGATATGCTGATAGAATTAAATCTGTAAGCAAAGACACTCAGCTTTTGTTTCATTTTCGTACAAAACACTTGGCTACAAAGTGTCAAAAGTTAACCTTGCTAGATTGCCTCTCTGATTACGTGAAGTATAATAATTCATTGCTTCAGGTCAGTAAGGCTCATTCTCGCTTTGGTAGTCTTTATCGAATTTGTAGCTCTTGCCTAGTTCTTTGATGCAGTGTACAGCTTCAAGACTGCAACGAGTGCAACCAGGGTTCAATTAGCAACCTCATCATTGAAGAGGCAGTGGGGGAATGAAGTGGACATGGCTTGCTCCCCTATCCCCAGCAGGGTGGAATGGGTTATGTGCACTTAAGGACACAATGATTATGCAATCTCCCCAACAGAAATTAGAGAGCCCACAGCCTATGTTTTGAGGGAAGTAGAAGGGTCAGTTGTAGGAAATTTCCCTTGTGGAAGTGAGGGGATATCCCCCAAGGATGGCCTTCAGCTGCCGGAAATATGCCAGTTGGAGCCAAGGAGAAAATATTAGAAATACAAACCACCTCAATGGATGTCATCCCTGCCTAGTTCACTCTCACCCTGGTGATGTGGAAGAAATGGGTTGACTGACTATGAGGGGACCAGTGGTCATCATACAGTAGGGGCAGAGTGCTGCAAAAAATGTAGCACTTGATATTTATATGGCAGCTACATAATTTTCTGTTAATAGTTTTGTGAAGTACTAAATGGCGAAACTCATGTACAGATTCATATCTTTCTTTGGGGTTTATCATCAAGATATTCTTCGTGTTTCACTGTTGCAGTCATCACACTTGGGTTATCTGCCTGCAGGTAGCCCTCAGCCCGAATACCAGAGTCTTGGGATTTCTGCTTCAGATGCTGTCGCTTCTTCCATGACGTCAGGTCATCAGGAGTATAGAACATGCAGCCGATGCCATTACATCAGCTTTTCTTACCGAGTGGAGCCCGAAGCAGAAGCAGTTCGCAAGTGCCAGACGGCCGCCTCCTGAAATTTTCATTTTTTGAATTTCAGACCTGAAGTCTTCTAAAAGATAAGTACCCTGTTGGGGATCCTTTTTTCTTGCTCTAACTGATGTCAGAAAAAAATTAATAATTGCCTTGCCTGTGGAAAGCAAATACCTCACAGAGATTTTCATCCTTACTGCATCATCTGTTTAGGCCCAGACCATGACATTCTTCGCTGTCGGTTTTGTGCCCTGTTCAATGTCTGAACTATTCGTCGGGCTATTTTTGTCACAAAATTTTTTCGCTGTCGTTCTCCGTATTCCGAAATGGCTTCGATAAGCCATCCGACTACTGATCTTCCAAAAAAAATAAGGATAAAGACAGAGACAGACCGTATAAGTCCAAAACTGCTGACGATGCTTCCGTTAAGCTAATCGGCAATCCGCTGGTACTCAGTGAGGTGCTTTCACAGCCCCTGATACCCACTTCTACAGATTCACAGGCCTCTACTGAGACCCATTCGGAGTCCGGTATGCCACGAGATGCTTCTTCGACTATGGTACCTGCGGATGTCTCTACCTTGGATGGGTCTGGAGCCGCTGTGCAGGCACCAGCTTTTGAGGGTGTATTCAGGCCTTCCAGTGTTCATATTAAACCGACGACTTAATTTCAAACCAAAAATACTGAATTTCTCAGGCCCAGAGTTTGCACTACGCCTAGGAAACCGACAACCAAAGCACATTCTCAAGGCCCCATGCCACAGAAACAAATGCTTAGAATGGCTGAAGACCTTATTACCTTAATTAGGGGAAGCCAGCCTTCCTCCTCTAAAAGACCAAGAATTGATTTTCCTTCTGATTCTTCAGATCTTGAGTCCGATGACTCTGACCCCTCTGATTACCAGGACATACTTTTATCTACTTTTGAGGATTCTGATGCAGAAGATTCCATTTCCTCTGCTTCCCCATCAGAGGATTTTTCTTTCGGTGAAACCCTACATACCCTCAGAGAGCATTTCCGCTGGGAGTGCCAGGACTATCCACAGTCCAAAAAGAGACTCAGGGAATTTTTAAACTTGCCTCAGCACAGGCCTCTAGCTATCCCTCCTGTTCTGGAAATTGTAGATGATGTCCTCATGGAATCCAGTCTTACCCCTGATACTTTGCCACCAGCTCCCATGAAACCTGACAGGTACTACAGAGTACCTGACTGTTACAAATGCCTATTTAAAAATCCTAATGTGGATTCAGAGACCATTTCCTAGGGACCTAAAGGCATTAAGGCTACTACAGCCAAAAACCCTACCCCTTTGGACAGGGATTCTAGGGCTTTAGACAGATGGGGTAAGAAGGTATACACCTCTGCTACTCTTGCCATCAGGACTTTAAATTGCCAGTTTCACGTGTTAAATTATCAGCAATATATTATGGAACTAATTAAACAAAAAATGATGTTGATTCCTGATTGTGCAGAACATAAATATTTACAAGAGTTAATGCATTCTGCTAACCAAGTTGGAAAACATACTTTGCAATGTGGTTTTGATGCCTTAGAAGCATCTTGCAGGGCCTCTGTTACTGGGTCTGTTCTTAGAAGGCATGCTTGACTTAAGGAGCAAATCTTGCCAGACCATGTCAAAGCAAAATTACTAGATGCTCCATTAAACCAAGAACGTCTGTTTGGCACTAAAGCAGAAGTTGTTCTCAAAAAGATGGAGGAAAAAGCTAAATCTATGCAAACTGTTAAAGATTTCCTACATGTACAGCCACCTAGATTTAGTAGGCATTGGTCTTCTAAAAACTGGTCTTTCCCAGTCCTTCTCAGTCCAAACCTAGGGGCAGCAGACCACCAAGACTACAGTCTCAGGGTACGCACAGATCTAAACAATGGAGTGCTCCCACCTCAAAATCAGGGAGTAGTAAGCCACCATCCTATGGAAAAAAGTTCACAATGACTTATCCTTCACCCTTCCAAGCCTTGCCCAAGTACTTGCACCCTTAGGAGGAAAACTAGCCCTGCACACACACAAAATGGGAGTACATTACCCAGGACAGATGGGTCTTGAAAATTGTATCCCAGGGATACAGATTCTACTTCCACTCACTGCCAACCCCAAGCGGATGGCCAGACCTCCCCCCAAACCAGTGGGCAGAGGCCCAAAAGCAAGTACTTTCTCCTCTCAGTTTTAAGGCTATTCAACCTGTCCCAGCAGAGCAAACGGGACAAGGTTTTTACTCCAGACTGTTTCTGGTACCCAGAAAAGAAAACTCTTGGCGCCCTATCCTGGATCTGTCTATTCTCAACACCTTCCTGGTGGTTCCAAGATTCAGAATGCTTACACTCCAACAGCTGCTTCCTCTGCTAGCCAAGGACTACTGGCTAGCCACTCTAGACTTAAAAGAAGTTTATCTGCACATCTCCATAAGGGAATCTTGCAGGAAATATCTACGTTTCAGAGCAGGCTCTATGCACTACCAGTTCTCTGCACTTCCCTTTGGGTTATCTACTGTGCCCAGGGTATTCACAAAATGCCTAGCTCCAATAATTGCATATTGCAGGCAGAGAAAAATTCAAATTTACCCATACTTGGATGATTGCCTGATTCAGGCTGACAGTCAGGAATTGCTACTTCAGCACCTGACATTTGTAAAGAGACTTCTAGCTTCACTGGGGTATACCATCAACGAAAAGAAATCACATCTGGTACCCAGCCAAAAGATTGTATTCCTGGGAGCAAGCTTGAACACAACTTCCCAGATGGCATTCCTCACTCCAGAAAAACAGATTTATTTGACAAACTACTTCAATCTACTGGCCACCCAAACCCAGCTATCTGCAGGAAAAATACTGCAAACCCTAGGGTTCATGGCCTCTTGCATTCTACTAATTCCATATGCAAGACTGCATATGAGGAAACTTCAGTGGTACTTAAAAAGTCTCTGGTGTCAACATTCTCAGGACCTGGAAACAATGATTCCTATCATTCCGTGCCTAAGGACAGAGTTCTTTTGGTAGCAGAGGCCTGCTACCACAACAAGGGACTCCCTTTCAGTCAACTCTTCGCCGTCCAAACCCTAACAACAGACGCATCAGTTTATGCATGGGGGGCTCACATGGCAGGAAAATGCATTCAAGGCAAATGGATCCCAAAACAAATGCACCTGCATATCAATCAGAAAGAAATGTTAGCTGTGCAGAATGCACTGACATCCTTCAAATACCTTATTCTTCCAGGGCAACTATTGATAAAGACAGACAACATCACAGTTATGTGGTAGATAAACAAGCAGGGGGGGACCCATTCCTACCCACTCTGCAGGTTAGCCATGGCTCTATGGAACACAACCTTGAGCAATCAAGTGCACCTGCAAGCTCAATTCCTGGCAGGCAAACTAAATTCACTGTCAGATGACTTAAGCAGAAATCTAATGGACCCACACGAGTGGAAACCGGAACCCAAATCATTCAAGCTTCTAATCCACAGGTGGGGGGCACCAGAGGTGGACCTCTTTGCTTCCCCACAGAACTATCAAATGAGCAAATATTGCACCAGAACTCCCCACAGCCAAGCATGGAAAGTGGATGCCTTGTCCTTTACATGGGAAAACCTCTCAATCTATGCCTTTCCCCCCTCTTGAAGGTTCTACTAAAGATCAAACTGGACAAACCAAGGACAATTCTGATTGCACCAGTGCCACGCCAACACTGGTACCCACTTTTGCGCAGTCTGACAGTAGTGCCACCATGGCACCTGCCTCAGATCCCTTCCCTGCTGTCAAAGCAGGAGGGCCAGATTTTGCATCCTCAGCTGCAAACCCTGAACCTAGCAGCCTGGCTCATCCCCTGAACACATCACCAGCAATCCTCAGTAAACAGGTGCTGGATGTCATCCTTGAGGCAAGGAGGCTTAGTACTAGGAAATCCTATTCAGAAAAGTGGAAGAGATACTGTTCTTGGAGCCAGTCTCAGGGAATGGACACAACCGTGCCCAACTTACCTCAATACTTAACAGAACTGCTCCACAAAGGCCTATCCTTCTCTTCAATTAAGATTCATGCCTCTGCCATCTCAGCTCATTATAATACTGAGCCTCTCCTCTTCTCTCACCCTCTGGTCAAACAGTTCCTGAGAGGAGCCAAAAATTTAAGACCCCCCCCCCCCTAAGAGAGCTCCCACTCCATCCTGGGACCTTAACTTTGTATTGGAGAAGCTCATGCTTCCTCCCTTTGAACCTGCTGCTACAGCAGAGTTAAAAATTCCTCTCTTGGAAAACAGCTTTACTTCTAGCCATCACTTCAGCAAGGAGAGTGTCTGAATTGCAGGCCCTTATGGCTGTGGAACCCTTCGTTATCTTCCATGCTGACAGGTTTCCCTCAGGACTAACCCCTCATTTATGCCCAAGGTGGTATCTAGTGTGGCTTTAAACCAGTCCATTTATTTGCCAACCTTTTTCCCTAATCCTCAGAATAAAGGGGAAAGGATCCTGCACTCCCTGGACGTGCACAGGCAGCTTAGGTTCTACCTGGACAGGACTAAACCTTTCAGAATATCTGACCAGCTGCTAGTCAGCTTTTCTACAGGCGCAGAGGGCAAGGCCATTTCAAAGCAAACATTTCTAAATGGACAGCACACTGCATCCATTTCTGCTACAAACACCATGGAAAACCTACCCCACAGGGGATCAGAACTCATTCCATTAGGGCTACCTCATCCTCTACAGCATTTTTCAGGGGAGTCCCTACCAGGGACATCCTGGAAGCTGCAATCTGGAGTTCTGTACACACCTTCAGCAAGCATTACCACCTACTTATCTTTTCTAAATCCAGAGCTGGATTTGCCACAGCAGTCTTACAATGCCTGCTAGCCAGCCCTAATGATTCCTGACTGCCTCCACCCTTCCTAAGCTTTGGGAATCAACCCAAGTGTGATGACTGCAATAATGAAACACAAAGAACATAGTACAGTTGTGTACACTTAGCATAAATGTAGATGTCTGAGTGTATTCACTGTTGCAATCCTGGTTACCCTCCCTCCAGCCCCCTGTCTTTCTATACTTTCTACCTATGTTCTTTTTTGCCCATATTGTATAGAAATGGTATTTACTTTTTACTGGAGGTGTTCCACACCATCTGATTGCTTCCTATTTTGGGGGTTCCTGACATCTGGGGCAAGAAAAACTGATGTAATGGCGTCGGCTGCATGTTTTATACCCCTGACGACCTGATGTCATGGAAGAAGCGACAGCATCCGACACAGAAATCCCAAAACTCTGGTATTCGGGCCGACTGAGGGCTACCTGAAGGCAGTTAACCCAAGTGTGATGACTGCAACAGTGAATACACTTGAACAGCTACATTTATGGTAAGTGTGCACAACTGTACTTTTATGCTCTGCTGGGGATCTATCCATTAGGGAAAACTGCAAGTTACTGAGGATGAATATGCTCGTATGAGATTTATTGTCTCCTTATGTCATCAAGTAAATGTACTGTAAAGTCTTGACTAATTTATCTGTGGCAAATTAACTGCATAAAACAAAAATCATAAACAAGCCAACTTCTAAAGGCTTCTCACACCATGTAGTATAACTTGAAAAAATGAAGACGTAGGACAAGTGCTTTCACGGGGTTACCTTATCTTCAGATTTGAAGAAGCGGTAACCCCGCCAAAGCGCTTGTCCTACATCTTGTAATAAAATTTATATAGGTTCATAGGTAGGTACTAGGCTATCGCCCTTAGGGCCTATACAAACCTAGCTAAAAAGGTACCCTGGCTTTCGCCACCCAAGAAAATTATTTTCCTGTGCCCCTATCGAGCAGAGCCACAGAGGGGATCCCTGGGGTGAATTTCCTATTTCCTATCCAATCATCAAGATTTTTCTTGAAGCATGCTAATGAGGAGATTTGTTTGATATAGATAGGTAATTAGTTCCAGAGTATGGGAAGTCTCTGGGACAGGAATCTATCCCTCCAGCATGTTCTGTTTATTGGGGTGACAAGGTTTAGGTCCCTAGAGCATGTAGCTCGGAGGGATTTCTTTAAGTGGAGCATGTCCAACAGCTCAGGGTTTGACATAGCTTTGTATGTTAGGCAGAGATCACCTCTGAGTAGGCGATATGCGATGGAGTAAAGTTGGAGTTTTTTGAGACGGTCTGCGTAGGGCATCTGTTTGAGGCCGGTAATCTTCTTTGTGAGGTATTACTGCGGCCTTTCTAATAGTTATAGATGTCTTGTGAGGTACATACCAAAAGGGGTGTTGTACTCTATAATGGTCTAATGAGTGACGAGTAGAGGGGAACAATGACCTCTTTTTTTCCTGGATGAGAAACCTTTTGTGATGAGGTGTGCCACGTAGAAGGATTTCCTGACTACTGTGGTGATGTGAATATCAAAGGAGAGACTACTGTCCACCTGTGTCCCAAGGTCTCTTATCACACTTTCGGTGTTAAGTAGACTACCACCTATGTGGTAGCTCGTGGGTACAGAGTTTTTACCAAAGGGGATGACAGCGCATTTTTTGCCATTGAGCTTGAGGCCATGGCTTTGACACCAGGCATCTGTCTCAGTGAGGCCCTTTTGTAGGATGTCCACATCGTTAGGAGTTTCAGTTATGGCTCCTAGTTTGCAGTCATCTGTGAACTTCATTAGCCAAAGACCTTCTGTGTTAGCCTGTACTTCAGAAAAGTAGATACCAAACAGGAGAGGACCCAGGACTGAACCCTGTGGAACTCCACTTGTCACTGGTCTGAAGTCGGATTTGGAGTCTGCTACTTTCACAGTGTGGGTTCTGTCAGTGAGCCAGTTGGCAACCCATCTTGTGACATAGGGATTTATACCTAGTTTAGTGAGTTTATCTATAATTCCAGAGTGGGGGATGGTGTCAAAAGCCGTGGCGCGATCTAGATAGGCTGTGTGAACCACCTTACCCTTGTCTATGGCTGTGGTGACTGCTTCAAAGAAGTCTATCAGGTTTAGGAGACATGATCTGCCTTTTACAAATCCGAACTGGGTGTGGTCCAGACTTTGGAGATTACCAATGTCTTTGTTTATAAGTTCCATGATGATACAGTCCATGGCCTTGCAGACCAGGCTCGTTAGGCTAATGGGGTGGTAGTTCCCGGGGTCCATGGTGGCTCCCCCCTTTGTGGAATGGGATAACTGTCGCTGTACGCCATTCAGTGGGCACAAAGCCTGAGGTGAGGCTATGATTGAACATGGTGCTTAGGTGGGGTGCCAGTTCATTCTGTAGTTCATGTAGAATGCAGCCTGGGATCTTGTTAGGTCCCATGGATGCTGTGTTCTTGGCTTTGGAGAGTGTGGTTTTTCCTTGTGCAGCCGTGATTACAGGAGCTTTGCATTCTTCCGGTTTAGAGATGGGCCCTTTAGGGGGTGGGGGTAAAGTTAGCACTGAACCTATCTACCAGGATATTGGCAATATCAGTTGATTCTGTATATATTTTTATTGTAGGCTGTGTTTGGTGTGCTCACACTTTTTTCATTTTTTCAAGTAAATTAACTGGACCCAGAGTCTGTTTTCAGACGTGACCTTGTTGCATAAGATATCTAAAACATTAAAAAATCTCAAAATGTACAGGTACACAAAAGAGAAAAAACAGTACAAGTCAGCTGATGTCTTATTCAAGTCAGAATACAGAGGATCTGTAGTAAAGGTATAGAATATTATGTAATGCAACATTATTTCATGCAGTTGCATACAGTGTACATTAGGGGAATGCTATGCAGTCTCAATATCAATAACCATGTTAGTACCTGCTACCATATGTTGTAGTGAAAGCCATTTGGCAGTCATCATCCTCCTTATGTGTCATATAAGATAATGAAGTCTATCTGTTTTATTAACTTCATTCCTGGCCGTTCTGATGCTCTCATCACTGTACCCTCTTTGTAAAAACATGTTACTCAAGTCGTCCGCCATACTTTTATATTCATGTTCATTAGTGCACGTTCTTTTAATCCTAATGAACTTAGACCTAATGTGTTTAGGGTGACAACTGCTGACTTGGAGTAAGAGTTTTATGAATGGGTTTCCTGCATAATATACTTAAAGTACCATCTGGTGCCTTCGGAGCTAAAACATCCAAGGATGGAGTTTGTTCCACTTGAAAATCTAAGATAAATTATGTCCATATTTGTTTTCTTTATGCTCTGTAATGTCTGAGTCATTAAGGCATTTTGAAACATATCAAAGGACTGACTGTAGATGAAAAATTATGTACAGAATTTTTAAATCAGTAACTCTTCTAAATATCCCTTAAAGAAGTTAGAATATATGGGAGCAAATTAAGACACCATTGCAGTCCCTTGTGTTTGTAAATAAAGTACTTTTTCCATCAGGACATGTTCAGTTAAAGCAAAAACATATTACGTCCTGTGCTGTATAAGTTGGCTTTGTTTCACCAGTATTTCAGTGCATCTAAACCCCAGTGATGAGGAATACTGCTGTATCAGGCTTTGACATAAACTCTAAATAAAATCCATAAATCTTCAACCTGAGTATGTTGAATTAGTTATAGAGCTGGGTGCTAATTCTAATTATTGACCTAATCGAGTCATTAAGAAAAAAAAATGACAAAAATCTCTTTTACAAGATCTATAAGTGAACCACTATTGGTCTCCAAGGGTCTTGTCTGATTTCTGTGTATTTTGGAAGTATTTACCAGTATTGTGCCTTGGGATCAATGAGAGTAAGGTCTTTCAGTATCTTATTAGTAATAATAACCTCATCAATAACTACTTTATTTTGTTATGGAAAGAATGTATAATAAGCACACAAGTTACCAGGGATGTCAGAAGAGAAGACTGAGGTGGGATTGTAGGACATGACTAGTAACAGAGAACTTTGTGGGTATAAAACAACATATTGTAGGGGAAGGAAATTTGTTGAAGATACTGAAATCATTTCAAGAGAGAGGAGGGATTACATCTGCTGACAATTTTAGTGATGTAACCACTTTGTAGATGCATGCTGTTGCCTTTCAAACTTGCATGTTAGTAAATGTCACTGAAGATACGTTTAAGGCAGGGGTTTGTTTAGTCTAGCAGGGATTTTTTTTCCTTGTTCAGTTGTCCCTGCCACACTTTACAGCTTTACTTGCATTCCTTTACAAAGCAGTTGACATGCCTGTCTTGATAAGTAATACTTTTAGTAAATTATGAGTTGGTAGCCACTTAATATACATTGAACCATTGCCATATTCTCCATCTCTTAGCAGCAGTGGTCAACATGTTAACATGGATGAAAGGCTGTAGATGCACCATATAGGTAGTAGTAATATTCCTGGGACCCTTGCTAAATCCCATTTGTCCTATTTTTAAATGTAATATATACAATAGAGTATTAACACAAATAAAGGCCTCCTGCAAAATTTCTGTCTTGCTAAGTATCAAGACTATGTGTGCTGTATCTATTGATGTGCTTTTCTCTAGACTGAGCTATTACTTCCCAATGATTGATCTGCTTTCCACTCAGAATAAAACACTCATTCAGACTGCTGAAAATAAAATTGTAAGGTTTATTATTCTGTCTAGCAATGAGGGACACCACTGCAGTACTCTAAACTCAACTAAATGGCTTCCTGTAACTACAAGGGCAACATTATGTCTAAACACATTCACCTTTAAAATACTAAATGAAATATATTGTCCCCTACTCAGTAATAAACTGCATGCAAGAAACCAAATGTATGTTCTCAGAATCTGTGACAGTATGCAGTTTTGGTCATCATTTACACTAAGCATCTGCAAAAAAAACATTCACCAGAATTGCTCCAGCTATGTGAAATGATATTCCAGAACACATTAGTAAGCTGAACAATTTATATGTTTCCAAGAAAATTCTTAAGATCCATCTTTTGAACTAAAGAAATGTAAATGCTTCAGGGACTATCAGAGGGTGGCGCAGTGGTGCAGCGATTAACATTATTGCCTCACAGTAAAAGGTTCTCCAGTTTGATTCTCAGCTGGTGTGCTTTCTATATGGAGCCTGTATGTCCTCCCTGCGTTCACATGAGTTTCCTCCCACATTCCAAAGCCATGCTTCTAGAGTGTTTTTTCCCGGGCCTCCACAGAAAATAAGCTTTGTCCTAGTCGAACTTTCTTGAGCTATTACTTCCCAATGTTAAATAAATAAATGTTAAATTGCATTGACCACAGTCCATGCTTTTGTCTCACTCAGTGCCATACTTCAACCTGTAGGGATAAAATATGTGAATGGGGAGGAAGACAGGAAGTATGTCTCTGTGAATACTAACCCTTATACTACTATATTTCAAACAGCACATAAGAGACTAAAAAACAACTACAAAGTAATAGCTTTCTCCTAAGGCTAAAATTAGCATTTTACACTCTGGTGTAGCAACCAGTCTTTGTTAGGCTGACTCAGAAACTTATTTCTATATTGTTAATAATGTAATATTGTTTTGCTCAGTGTTTCAATCACTATCAGCTTATGTTATTATAATAATATATATATATATATATATATATATATATATATATATATATATATATATATATATATATATATATATGTATCTATATGGGTCCCCTTCACATTTCCGTCACTTCAAAATGCCTAATTTTATATGGCTGAGACCATATGATCGACATTTGAAATGCTGACAATGCGGAACCGGCATCTCTGTACAGTGCGGAATGGAAAGATTTACATTCCTGCACTGTAGTGCAATCTCAGAGTTGGTATATTTAAGTTGGGGTGGTGGAGCCCCCCACGGGGGTACAGGGGGGGCTTCCCCCCCTACTAGCAGTGTTTAGGTAAGTGTTTTTTACTTTTGTATTTCGTATGTTCTACATTTCAAATGTCGATCGTATGGTCTCAGCCATATGAAATTCGGCATTTTGAAGTGTCGAACATATGAAGTAGATCCATATATATAGGTTCATAGGTTCATAGATTGGTACTAGGCTTTCGGCCCTAAGGCCTATGCAAGCCTAGCCATAACAATTCCCTGGAAATTTTTTCCCACAATATTTATTTCTCTGGACCCCTGTCTAGCAGGGCGACTGACATTATCCCCGAGGTGAATTTCCTGTCTCCCATCCAATCATCAAGGTTCCTTTTTAGAGGGCCAATGAGGTGCTCTGCTTGACATGTATGGGCAGTCTATTCCAGAGTATGGGGAGTCTCTGGGTCAGGAACCTATCCCTCCAGCATGTTTTGTTCATTGTGATGATAAGGTTTAGATCCCTGGAGCGTGTGGCTCTGAGGGAATGGGATTTCTTTAAGTGTAGCATGTCCAACAGCTATATATATATATATATATATATATATATATATATATATATATATATATATATATATGTGTGTGTGTGTGTGTGTGTGTGTAACTCTTTGTATATTCAGTATATCACATTTGGGAGTACTTTGTGAGGGTATTACTCAAATATTTGCATTTGACTTCTTCTAATGCTGTTGTATATCTGTATTTTGTCCCTGCGCATGTAGCCCGGATTGTAAGTAGAAAGGGTCCTTGACCAATTCATTTTCCTGGTTAGGAAAGATAAATAGGTAGAGAAATAAATTCAGTTCTACCTGAAGAACCAGAAAGAGAGTCTAAATTAAACCATTGTAAGCTAATTGGATGGTTTTATTACTGCTTGACAGAAGTCAGTTTTGCCATGTCTTTCATTCTTTCTTTCATTTTGCTGTGCTCTTTATTATTTTGTTTCTCCATATGCCAGTCTTCTAGTCTTCTTGCGCTTTTTTCCATTGTCCGTTGCTTTTCACAAAGAACATGCAGTGTTTTAGCTCATTTTAGAAATGAGATCCGATTTCATCCACCCTTATATACTGTATATATTTCGTACAGTCAGTCAGAGGAACCAAGTAACCTACATGGCCATTAAGGCTGTCTGTGACATGTCAGGACCTTGTGGCTGGAAGTCTGCAGTTGTTCAAGAATGAATTACATGGAAGATCAGGTACTGCAATAAGTTCATACATAACTGCATTTTGGTAGCTGAATTTCATAATTAAATAGTACACCAAGAATCATGAAGTATAGTCCACGGTTTTCCAATTGTGCCACAGCTTCTAGACAGTACTTTTTGATCCGTGAGGCTTATGGTCAAGAAGCATGATTTAAAATGGTGTCAGGGTCCTTATGGTAGGTTTCTGGAAATGTTTGTAAGGAGGTAGAAATAAATCTGATACTTGACTGCATGTGGTTTGAAGAAACTGATCCAGGAAATTGGAAGAATAGCCTTTCCTGTCATTACTTTTTTAATGTAGGCATATTTATATATAAAGAAATATATGAATCTGTCCAAAAAGACTTGTTTGATTTTATAGGGATTACAAAATTTCAAAGTGAACATTCCATAAATAAAGTTAATAAAGATGGAAATGCAGCATGTTTAAAGTTAGGGAATCTTTGTGTTTTATGGGTTCCAGGTTATTTGGAATGGAATGAAAGTTAATGCTACATCCTGCCTTTTTTCCATCCTGCCAGCCAGTATCTGATTCAAGAATGTCTCTTATTTAAAGGGCAGAGTCCCACTACATTTCTTAAATAAAGGCTTTCACTGTCTGAGACTTGTCTCATGGCTTGATTTATATTTTTTAAAATTCAGGAAAAAATTGTAGAATACAATAAAGAAAACTTTAATCACAGAAGAGTTCCACATGGCTCGTCACACACACAGGCATATGGTTTAGTTTATATTTTTCAAATATCAGAGAAAAGAATTATTAAAAAAAGCCCCATGGCATATCAGATAAACATGATACGCACATACAGCATTTATACTTATTAATAAATGTCAGCCTCATTTTTTTCATTGGTGGGTAGTTCCTTCTTTATTGAAATGTTGACCTAGTTGCAATGATATTGCAGGCATTCTGTGCATTCAAAAGGTATGCTGTCAAATGCAGAGTATAAGAATAATCCCTCCCCCTTTCATAATCCTTGTGAACAGTAGTAGATCAATAGCTTCCAGCAGGAAGACCCAATTGCTGTCCTTTAATGTGTAATTTAGTTCACAAAGAAATACAAAAGCTTTGTATAGTTTCAAGAAAAACAAAAACTGAAAAATCATGAAGTTAGCCCATTTTCTTATGCACCCCAGGTGGACATGATCAAAACTTGAGAAACTGACATAAGGAACAAATAAATGTAGTTAGAGTTAATCTAATCCACTAATGTGTAATAGTTTTCCTAGAGCAGGCTGCATGATATTTAGGTATTAAAAGTCACAACACTTACATTAAGAAATTACAACAGAGAACAAGAGCAGTACTTCTTTCTTATTTTATGTGGTAATAGATATAAAACTACTAGATGACATATAATTAATGCAAAGAAATCTGTATAGACATATTTTACTGATGAAATCATTTAAGTATCATTAAAAATTAAGGTTGTATCAAACTGTAAAGGTGCTGCCTTAGGAATTTTATTTGATGAAACCTCACAGCGTTCTTTAGAATTCACCCAGGATCACCCCTTGAACCCACTCAGAATTTCTGCAGGATTACTGAATCACATCCAAGCACCAAATCTGTGCATTGCCAGGAAGCCAACTGAGTTTAAAGCACTTTACTTTCTAAGCCTAAAAACACTGATGTACTGTAGAACATGTAGTATTTCTGCTTAGCAGCAGGGAGATATGTGTGAATTCTGATCTGTCCCTTTCTCTTTCTCTTGCTTTATTTTCCTTCTTCATAGCTAATAACTCTCTACCCTTATTTCTCCCTGTTGATAAATTAATCCCCTTTGTCTTTCTACCTAATAATTTGCTACCTGCTAGGCAGCAGATGCTATTTGGTAATGACATCTTGTTTTTGCTTTTAGTCCATGTAGTTGGGTCCTGTGTCCTTTGGAGTGATCATCACATTGAGGCTTCCTTCTGCTCGTGTTCTCTTGAACAGTTTAGTGTTGCTGGCATTGTCATTTTTTTGTAGACATTGCTGGCAACTCTATGGCATCAATTAGACTACATTTGAGTTTTATTGTACTTGTTTATCATCAAATTGTGTGACAAAGCAACATCAGCGTTTTCTTAGTGTTACCGAGGTATCTTGTTTATTCTGTTCCATAATCTGGAACAAACTACCTATCTGTATCAAACAAAGCTCCTCATTAGCATTCTTCAAGAAGAATCTTGATGATTGGATGGGAGATAGGAAATTCACCCCGGGGATCTCTTCTGTGGCTCTGCTCGACAGGGGCACAGGAAAATAATTTTCTTGGGTGGCGAAAGCCAGGGTACCTTTTTGGCTAGGCTTATATAGGCCCTAGGGCCAATAGCCAAGTACCTACCTATGAACCTATTGTGGGTGTTAAGAGTAACACTGTGATGCTGGGGGGTAGCAAAGCAACACTGAATTATTCAGTCAGAAGATAGTTCCCTATCCAAACACACTTGGTAAGTTACTTAAGTCCAAAATCAGAACATAGCAGTTATAAAACACACGGGTAAGGCATGCTGGCTTGGCATCGGGTATCTTATTCCAGAGTAGAAATGGGCTTATAGAATCAGCAATATACATTAGAAACTTAATGTTCCAGGTGGGGTATTAATGTTCATTAAACCAACAAGAAGGAAAAATAGTCCAGGAAACGACTCAGCCAGTATATCCAAAGAATTTATTTTATAGTACCAACAATTGATGTTCTCCAGCGCCTCGGCATAAGCCTTTTAACAGAGTATAACAAAACCCATTTCTCATTCCTTTATATAGTAAAAAAAACTATTCTAATAAAACAATTAAAAAAAACACTTAATTACAGCAGCCATTTCCAATCAAGCTCTCTATTTAACCCCTTAGGGTGTAAAGTGTCAAATATTAAAATAAACAGTGCTTCTTTCCATTGTAGTTTATTCTTCAAGCGCATACCTTTCACACAATGTACTTTTTCCAAAATTGTGCCTGTTAAATTTTTACCATCACTGTTATGATATTTTTTAAAATGAAAGCCCAAAGGGCTTTCTACCTTTTCATTTTTAATATTTCTCAGATGTTCTAAGAACCTGACTTGAAAACTTCTTTTTGATTCACCTATGTAAAATAAATTGCATTCACATTTGAGTACATATACAATACCCTCTGTGTTACAACTAAAATTACCATTCACATTAAATTTCTTTCCATTTATACAGTCAAAAGAATTTACTGTTTGGTTACATATACTACAATGACCACATGCTTTAAAACCATAATCAGAAATACATTTAGTTAGACTGGCAGCAGAAAAAATAAAATAAGCATGAAATAGCATATCTTTAATACTTTTTCCACGTCTATAAGACACCATAGGTTTTGAGGTAACAATTCACCCAAGCATGGATCTTGTAACAAATGTGTCCAATAAAACATAACAATTTCTACTAATTTCTCCGTATATGTTCTATATGTTGTAACAAAAAACATTTTATCCACTTGTTGATTATACACATTTTTATCTGATTTAGCCCTATATTTTACTTGTTTATGAATCTGATTATTAAAATTCAAATTATTTTTAGCTTGTTCTACACTTTCTACACTATAACCTCTTTTGATAAATTTCTGACAAGTCAACTCAATTTCTAATTCTTTTTGTTGTTCATCACTAGTTAATCTTGAAATTAGCAATAATTCATTATAGGAAGTGTTGATATTAAGTGTGGAGGATGGCAACTAGTCCCATTAATGAAATTATTCACACCTTCAAATTTATGATGTACTGATGTTACTACCTTATTACCTCTAACATGCAAATTTACATCCAAAAATGTAACTTTATCTCCCCACTGAGCTCCATCAAACTTTATACCAAAATTATTACAGTCTAGATCATGAATAAAATTATGTACATCTAAACTACCCCTTCACATAGAAAGATTAAATCATCTATGTAATAATATTCTATTACATGACTTCTGAAAGAGGACATTCTATACAGAAATTTGGTTTCAAAATAACCCATAAATAGATTTGCATATACTGGAGCGAAAACTGCTCCCATCGCTGTGCCTTTAATTTGTTGATAAAGAATTTCATTAAATTCAAAAAATTATTTTTAAGACAAAACAGTATTAAATCAACTGTATAATAAGTAAGTGGAGTTTCACCCAAATGAAATTTAAGAGCTTCCACCCCTAATTCATGTGTAATATTAGTATACAAATTTTTAACACCTACTACTATCCAGTACCTATTTTCATTCCACTGAATTTTATTAATTTTCTCCAGAAAGTCAAAGGTGTCTCTAATATAGGAAGACAACTGCACAACCTTTGGTAAGAGTAATTCATGCAACACAATTCCTATATTATGAAGAAAATAGTTGCAAGCAGACACTATAGGACGACCCGGGGGATTATATCTATCTTTATGTAGTTTAGGAAGACAGTAAAATTTGGCCATAGTACAATTTTCTATGGAAAATTTCCTCTCTATTTCTATTTTGGTAAAATAGCCAAGTCTATACCCCCTATTTATTAGTTCATTATATGCTGACAAGGCTGTTTCATATTCCTTCCATATAGCAATTCTATATACTTCCTCATTATTTAAATTATCCATACACATCTTATAATACTGTTCTACTGTCATTATAACTAACTTATTGCCTTTATCTGAGGGCTTAAATATAATATATTTTCTACATCTCATCTTTAAAGCCTCCCATTTTTAGTTAGATTATAAGACACTTTTTCCTTTTTTATGAATATCCTGCATAGAATAATTCACTATGCTGGAAAAACATTTCACTGCCTCATTAGTAAAAGGAGGTATATAGTTACTTTTTATGCTAATCCCATCTGTCGGTAATAGACAGTAAGCATTCACAGTTTCATCATTCTCAAAAAAAGAATCACAAGAAAAAAATTCCATAGAAGTTGTCTCATTCAAAGAATCATCCATATCAAAGGAATTAGTTACTTGTACATGTTTTTCTTTTGACTTTGAAAAAAGCACAAAGATGTAACTTTCTTACTAGCTTAAAAACATCTATTTTAAATGTATGCATATTAGAAACAACAGTAGGAATAAACTTAATGCCACAATTTAATACTATTTCAGTATCTGAAAAAGAACTGCCAGTTAAATTAAAAACATACTGTTCATCTAACCTGTCATTAACACCATTAGTTTTAAGAAAGTTAATACCATCTTTTCCTTTTCCCCTGTTGATTCTGTTGTTGCCTGCCCCACGTCATATCTGCTTGTCCTCTCACTTGTATTGGGTCTGTTATAAAAATGTTCATACATGAGCTGGAGAAAGTCTGCATTTTCATCCGACTATTCTCCTGAAGCTTTTGTTGCTTCAGATGAAGCAAACGAGACACCATGTTTTTTCTTTACCATTCTTTTACCAGAGAACCCACCCATGGTTTTCAGATGGTTTTTATTGGTAAAAGCAGTCTCATTTGCATAATCCCTCAGATCTCTCTGCAGTTTGTGTATTTTTCTGTCAATCAAAGTCTCAGTTTTACTCAGTACTTTCTCATTAAGATCTTTTAACACTCAAATCTAGGGACTGTCAGAGAGCATAAACTAGAATGTCATTTTAATCAGTTTTGTTTTAACAAATCTCTTTCACTAGGATGGCCACCCATTCTGTTGTACAGCGATGTGCTGCCATATCGCCCATCTTTAACACAACTGTACATCTTCTTTCTTTTTTTTTCAAATGATGGAAGAATTTTTTTTTTTCTTCTTAAGGAGCCCCCTTAATATTCTCAGATATACCAGATACCAGCTAATAATGTTATAATGTGTTGCATTTTCTTTAAAAGTAAACTTTCAAGTTTTTAACAGTACCTTGTAATTCAGCTGACATAGCTGCAGTATGATGTTGTCCTATAGTAGAGAATGGATTAACAGTCCGTTTTTGACATCCATCCAACAGCACTTTATCCCAAATCTTCTGTGACTCTCCCAACTGGGATGTAGAATTCATACCTCTATCAGGCAAACGTTCTCCCACCTGTAGAATATTTTGTTCAAAAGTTCTTTGAGTAGTATCTCCCAGTTCCTCACAAAGAATTCTGGGAGTTTGGAAAGAAGGATCACTGGCCATTGATAAAAGTATATTAAACCATCAAGAAGGAAAAATAGTCCAGCCAGTATATCCAAAGAATTTATTTTATAGTACCAACAATTGATGTTCTCCAGTGCCGGCATAAGCCTTTTAACAGAGTATAACAAACCCATTTCTCATTCCTTTATATAGAAAACTATTCTAATAAAACAATTAAAAAAACACTTAATTACAGCAGCCATTTCCAATCAAGCTCTCTATTTATAGATTATAGATTATAGATTATTTATAGATTATAGATTATATTTATAATTATTTATTTTACATAGGTGAATCAAAAAGAAGTTTTCGAGTCAGGTTCTTAGAACATCTGAGAAATATTAAAAATGAAAAGGTAGAAAGCCCTTTAGGCTTTCATTTTAAAAAATATCATAACAGTGATGGTAAAAATTTAACAGGCACAATTTTGGAAAAAGTACATTGTGTGAAAGGTATGTGCTTGAAGAATAAACTACAATGGAAAGAAGCACTGTTTATTTTAAAATTTGACACTTTACAGGTTAAATAGAGAGCTTGATTGGAAATGGCTGCTGTAATTAATTTTAATTGTTTTATTAGAATAGTTTTTTACTATATAAAGGAATGAGAAATGGTTTTGTTATACTCTGTTAAAAGGCTTATAAAATAAATTCTTTGGATATACTGGCTGAGTTGTTTCCTGGGGTATTAATGTTCGTTGAGTATCCAGTAAAAAAAAGAATGTCTATTTCAGCATTTAATCCTTGCACTAAGACTGAAATCATTTACTGGAGGTGCTCTTTCCTTTTTCATCCCTAACTGAAAGAGTTATGTTAGCAAGGGGGAAAATAAAATATAAATAGATCTAATTAACAAAACTAATATAAGCTACTACAGGAGCAGAAGTTACAAGGACCTGCCACTTTTTTCCCTCCCATTAACCATGGCTCATGCAAAACTGTGATTAGTGAGTCGGGGGGGCTAAAATCCACTAACCAGACCTGTGTGGGTATTTGTATGTGTTTACCAATGTATCTGTGAATTTAAATGGCTTGGAGTATGTCTAACAACCGCCCTAATAAAACTAAAATACAGTATGTTGGCTATTATTTGCATATTAAATTATTTATTTTATCACAACATGAGAAATGAACTCTCCATAGTTCACAAAGTTAATACTACTGTGTGTGCGAGATGTAATGCTTTGCACTGTACGTGTTTAACAGCAGTGGCCTAAAATATATTACTGTTGCTATTATTCATGTATTTCTTCATTCATTTGATCAGAATAAAACATACAAAGTGTATACAGTCAGTAAAGTGGCTAGAACTGCTGGGCACATTTGTGTGTGTGTGTGTATGTGTGTATTTGGTGTGCATATATTTATGTGCATGTGTCTATCTCTGTTTGACATTTTGTTTAACTGCTTTCCCATTTGTCTTAATATTTATGCAAGTGTCTGCATGTGAGCATGCGTGTGTACAGAGATTATTAAGTACATACTTAATTTGTATTCTGTATTTTTTCCAACAACAATTACATATCCTACACCAACTTCGAAACAGGTAGAGGAAATATGTTGTATCAAAAATATATAAAAACATAGGTAAATACTGATAAGAAAACAAATACAAAACAATTTAACATTTTCTGAGTGCAGCATTTCCTTCCAAGGTGGTCATTATAGGTCATTACAGGGAAATGATTTACCTTCCAGGGGTGTGGAGGCCGTCTGCCTGCATTGTGAAGCATTACAACACTCCTGGATGGTGTATTGTTTGCTTATTGTTAGCCTAGTTCATACTGCACAGTTTACTTGTGTTTTCTTTAGAAAATGGATTTACTTGTGTGCTTTTGAGCAAACATTCCCCTCTGTGCAGTAGAATACATAGCACTGTAAAATTCAACTTTTTATATTAAAAGGATGATAAAATATTTCCGTGTACAGATGGCAGAGGGAAAGTTTCAAGGCAGAGAGTTTGTCTCCATGGGCTTTCAGATGCATTATGCTGTGTTACTTATGTGTTGTGTAATCAAGTTCAATTTTAGATTTATTTAAGAGCTTATAGCTTCTGACTCTCCCTTAAAACAGTAGACCAACAAATAAATAATGAGACCAATTACAAATAAAAATGTGTCCATATGAGGCAAATTATGTATGGACAGATCTGAATTTGAGATAAAATAGCTAACACTGAAATAATATTGAAGACTAATTATGTTACAAATCTAACAGGAATAGAGTACTTTTAAGTGGCCATTTAAAACCACTTAGCCTTGGGATCTCTTGAAATCACCTAGATTGTAGAATTAAAAGGTTTCATATCTATTTAACCATTTGATTGTAAAAGTGTAAGTATACTTCTAAGCATACTATATTGATCTCATCACATTAGTCCATATTAACCTCCTAATGTATATAGTAAACATTGTAACCAGTTGTACTTAATTCATTTGTGAATTTAATTTTGCCAGTTGTATTAGCTAACTGTACAGGTTATAATTTGCCAAATGGCAAAGTGCATGCCTGAAAAGGATCCTTGGATAAGTGTACTTACTCAATTAAGAAAATGCCAAATAAGAAAAGTAATGATTCCCAGAACACTGATGCTACCCTTGTAAATACCAGCACCTCCTGAGTGCAATGTGTGGAAGGTAATCTAGAAGTAACTGTTTGTGTGGTGGAGGGGGCACACATTTGGTTTAAGATCAAATATGCCTAGACAGAACCTTTTAGTTAATATGAGATTAAATAGATAGATGCTAAAGGTTTCAAAGAACCAATATCATATGATAGTGATGTATAGCATTGTCACCTCACAGCAAGAGATTCTCATTTTCAGTTCGGTTGACTTCTCTGCTGAGTCCGCATGTTCCCCTTGTGATCTTGTGAATTTCCTCTGGGCACTTCAGATTCCCTCCACATCCTAAAAGCATGTGGTAGGTGTATTGGGGACTGCATGTTGCATCAAGGTGTTTCTGATACAGAAGAAAGGCCTTGTAGTTTAGTTTACTTCCCTGCTTACCTTGTAAACTTTGTGGATGGTGTTGGCTGTTCATGAGGTCGGTGCAGGGAGTCACATGCGATTCCACTCTATTGGATGTAATGGGAATATTATACCAATGTATTTTTCATATGGTATGATGCAAGGCTTGAAATGGTCTGCAGACCGATTGCCTAGTGTTTACACATGACTCCAGAACAGCTGACACAGTTCTATCATGTCTTTGGTATTATATTTTGACCTTACCCGATGGTATCCATGTGTTACACCAATATGCACAACCCACAAAGTTACCAAGTTCTGGGATAAAATCAGAAAATTGTCTATAAACATTTAAGTACATGAATGACTCAGACAGCCAGTGCAAAATGGGTCAAATTGTTCCTGCTGTAGAATGTAGAAGGAAGTTTAAAAACACAGAACACACCTTTTTATTGCCTTTGTGTGTTGTGTCAGATTTATTCTAGGATTAATGAGATAACATATGAATTTCAGTAATAGATTGTGCTCAATATTGCCAGTAGACAGCTAGGACTGTGTTAATGATATCTATATTATTTACAGGATTATAGGCTGTAGTGCTATTTTCATTATGGCTGAGGTTGATCCATTAGTATTTTAAGTGTTTGAATTTAGTAGTACTCATAGGTTTTTTGGGGTCTTTCCAGTTGCTGCAGGTGTCTGGTAAGGTACATCTAAATGGGGCATTGTACTCAATTATGGGCCTGATGAGGATGATGAGTAAGAATGCGATGACCTCCCCTGATCTAGATGTGAATCCTTCATGATTAGGTGGGATATATATAAAAAATTTTCTAACCACACTTTGTACGTGGTTGTCAAATGAAGAGTATATCAACTGGGGTCCCCAGGTCCCAATGACTCTTCTGTCTGTAATGGATTACCACTATGTGTTGTGGTAATGGGCAGCACTTTTTTTTTTGCTAAAGGGGATGACTATACACTTTTTTTTGTTTAGCTTAGCACCAGTTGTCTGGCAGTTTTACCCACAGTTAGTTGCACATGGATAGTCTCTGATGCTTCAGACTGTGCCACCAACCTGAGGTGGTGGTATTCTTGACTTGAATATTACTCCCCTCCTTTTGTGGTTCTCCAAGTTTTGGGGCTGAAGCATGGTAAGTGGTATAACTGGTAGTAACTGGGGTAGTGCTGGGCTGCTTCGGGAGCTTTGAACCAGGTTTCTGTTACTGCACAGATGTCTGCTTGCTAGAGGTTTGGAGGTGCATCTTGGAGGTTGCAGGTTGTTTTGAGTAGATTGATACTAGGGTAGTCTTATCCCATACCTATTGAGGTGAAAATGTTCTTTGGGGGTTGCCTAAAGCCTTGGGCCTGGGGTAGCAAGAGCCTATGCCAATAGCCTAAAGCCCAGGGGTGACCAGGCAGGGTCACAGGTGCAAGCCCGTCTTTGCGATGAGTCGCACCATGTCTTCAGGGCATTGAGGCATTTGATTGACATGTGACCTCTTGTTGACTAAGCCAATTGTTTTGATTGTCATCTTTGAATCATCTCATCTTCATTTGGGGGTGAGGATGCAGATGCTGAGGGGTAGATGCTACTCATCGTCAGGGGCCACGGCTCAGGCTCTCTGCTCATTCAGCTCCTCTATGTCTCTTTTCATGTAGGAGTCAGTCTCAGTCCACCAGCATTCACATCATATTTGTCTCTGCTGCTTAGGCAGATTTTTATTTAAGCCTCCGTATGTTTTTTGTGTGTTTATGGTCTATGTGAGACTGGAATTGTAGTAGTGTGGTTTCCTCCTCCTCCTGACTGGTGTTACCAGTACTGAGTTGAGAGAGAGAGCTTGCTTAGCAGTTTGGTTGGCTATATGCATGCATCTCTGTGGAAACAAACAGTAACTTTCTTTCAAGTGAAAACAAGGAAATAGTACAGTAAGCAATGCAGATATCACTAGGGATCCACAGAAGTAAGCATACAAATAAAGCTAGATTCAGCAGGCCTGGATCTAGTCTATGCTACAGCAAACAAGGTGTACCAATTTCAGTAAGAAACAGAATATGATAGTTTTGCCACCTGTATAAGGTTTGACATGGTTCAGTTTCTGGCTGGGGTGCCTTCTGTGTGGAGTCTGCATGTCCTCCCTGCATTGGTGTGGGTTTCCTCTGGGTCCTCTGGTTTCCTTACATATTCCAAAGACATGCATCTCTCCAGGTTGGCTAGTAAAGAAATCTGGGTAAGGGACTGAAATTAATACTTACTGCTAGCAATTTGGATTTTTTGATAGTAAAAGCTAAAAAGATGGAATATTTCTGGAATTTTGCTGTTTGAATTAAATAATTGTTAAAATCTTTTAACAATGAAATGATATCATATGAAGTCCTAAGGGTTGTCTCTGGGTGCATACAAATTTTATTACTGGGGAAGTTGCCTGAGACACTGTGCTAAGTTCTCCAGAAAGACTCACATAATACAGATATATGTAATATCACAAATAAATGTTAATTTAATTCATTTTGCATTGCTTTATATTGTTCATTTCATTCATTTTGCATTACTTTATATTGTTTGGGTGGGGAGCCATAGCCCATCCTGGTAAGTAACACGCATAAGGCAGAAAAACAGTCATTGACAGGATGCCAATGCATTGCAAAACATTCAGATACAATAACAGACAATTAAGAGTGTAGAAAATGCTTCTGCATATATTTGAGATGTTCCAGAAAACTGAAGAACTGAATGGGAGAGCCAAGAGCTGTGAAGCAACAATGTTGACTGTTGCACCACTATGTTTAGTTCAGATTATCAAATGTTTTTGCTCAATATTTAATCAATCACTGCATTTTATGTTTCTTGAGCTAATTTGTTGCGGGTATATAACATTGTTATTCAATTATCTTGTGTTCACCAGCTAGAGATAAGCCCTTTTTGGTCCAAATGTATTATTTTTGGCATGAGATACTTGAGTGCATATTAGCTACCTGGATGTGAATTTGTATTAAGTAGAGTAACTGACTTAAATGAATTGTATTGAAATGGATCTTTCCCTGCCTTTATTGGGGCGGTTATAGTAAAGGTAGAGGTACTTTTTGCTCCTCTTTAATAAATGCATTGTGTTTTACAGAAACATTTATATACATCTGCTGAGAAACAGTATGCCTGGTACCTTTTATGTCTGTTTTGATTTATTTAATTCTTTTAGCTCTGTTTGTATTGTTCTTCTAAGTTTGTATTACTAGGCTGAAATTGTTGTAAGAAAAGCATTAGCTTATTAGTATTAACTGCTGTTCATGGAAGTTGCTAATAATTTTTATGATTTATGGGAAGTAAGAGTGGTCAGCATATGTTAAGAAGATATAGTGGGAAAAAAGAACTTCCAACAAAGTATGCTACTTGGTTCAGTTCAGAGTTGGAAAGATGGTATTTTGAAAAACACTTTGTCAGACAAAGTTGGTTATGTAGATATCACTAGTTTATTTCCTGTTAGTCCTTTAGCTTCAGTCAATGATGTATACACTGCAAATATGGATACTATTTTAGGTTTAGATTTTGGTCAAAATAACCCCCAGGGGATTGACATAACTAGCAACAGCGTTAAAAAGAAATGGCAACCTTTTTATCTGGAAACACTAAGACACGTGGCAAGTAGGGAGTACCTCAGCCACTAATGTCTTTTGTGGGAGTCTACAGTGAGAATCAGGTTGCATCCTATAAAGGAAGTTATGCATACATTAAAAAGAAGAGGGCTGTTGGAGGTAGAACATCTCCTCCTTTATTCATTTTGAGTTGTAAATAAACAGTAGCAATAATATGACTGGGATATATTTTTGGGGATCTATGTCAAATGGATAAACAAAACATTAAATTAGAAACATTGAAGCTACAGCACATCAAAGAACATAAAGAATAAGCCCACTTTTACCCTGCAAGTCTCAGGCTGAGCCCCACCAACACCACCACCACACACACCTCTAGCTAATTATATATACCAACTCCAAGATCGCACTGCAGCTGGGAAAGGGAAAATCCCTTACCCCACTGTACTGTGATTTTGGACAAACAGCTGCTTCCACATTTTGATGTTCCAGACTTTCAGCGTTTTCTGGAAGATGTTCTATGTGTAGATGAATTCTTCAGTCAACATTTTAAGGAAGACCTGCTTTTGGGAAACTTAAAAGACTTTGTACAAGGTTTCTTCCTTCCAAAAGTGCAGGAGAACTAGCTGCCTACTGAGATATCAGAAACGTACAGAATGTGCTACATATTTGTTTGGTTGTGGTGGGCTATGTGTGAATGCAAAGGACTATTACTTTAGTATGACTTGTTCTGGGGGAGGCAGTGTATGTCTTTACATATAACACTACCATAGTATTTGTGTGATTTCAAAATCAGGGTAGTGTAACCTCTCAAACAAGGCACATTCCTCTAGGAAAGAATATGTACAAAAAAGCTGATGCTAGAGGTTGTATTTTCAGAAATGCTATGAAAATGTAAACCACAATTTGACTTTCAGATTGCTATTTCACAACCTGTGTAGTACATATTATTATTATACTTTGTCACCATCTCTAATCCGTATGTCATTGCAACAAACATGCACACTTTTACTTTTTCTCAAAACGGGCAAATAAATTATGTATAGATTCATAAACATATTTTGCTTTTATAACATAAGAATGGAACCCTCTGTTTCTTTGTTCCTGAAAATGATGCTTAACGAAACCCTTGCTGGGAATTTTAACTTGGTGCTCCGAAATTCAGTATGCAACTGTTATATTATGAAGCAGAACCTAACTTTATTTTATAACTGAATATCCAGATTATTTGTCCAAAATATTTGCAAGAAAAGGTCAGACTGTTTCAGAGATGTATTCCTGTATTGATAATCTCCACCAATAGGCCAAAATGAATATTAGAATATGCATGCTGCCTTATCATTTTCATTAGGAGGGAGTATACAGCTGCTGAAGGTGGTGGGATGCTGACCAATATCCTACATTTGTTTTTATTGTATTGCCATTACATCAGGAGTAAAAAAAAATATATTTTTTTATTTCAGAAGGCAAGGCAACACTTCTTGTACTGTGTATAGGGAGATGCATATAGAGTGAGGTCTGTACCCCATGTACTGACAACAGCACTGTAAATCAGGATTGTGTTGCAGTGCGCTGTAGAGTGCTGTAAATGTTTTATTGTAAACTGCCTCTGAAACTGATGGATCTGATGTTATCTTAGTCACCATTCATCACGTCAGGGTCTTATATTCGACATTGTATCTGAGCCTTCATACTTTAGATGACAGCTTAGCTCACGCTCCTCCCTTCCTATGATGCTCTGCTGCCCTCTAACCCCTCAGATTTTGTTTGATGCTTTTGCTAGTCAGACGCAGTTCACTCGGCTCCTTGTGGTTGTGTAAGTAGGTAGTTTTCTTGGGGTTTTTGTTTCCTGCTTTTCTTCAGGTTTCTCTCCCTATCCTGTTTTAGTGTCCTGCTAGTTCAGCAGTTTGATTCCCTATCTATTTCCCCTCCCATGTTTGTACTTTTATCTGTTTGGTGCCCTTTTGTGTTCTTAGGTTTATTCTAGTGTTTTTTGCATTGTTTGTGGTCGTAATTAAGTAGATTGTGTGCTTGGACGGATTTGTTGGGCTTAGACCTTGGACCGTATCTCTGGCTGTGGTTGTTGCCTGTCCCTTTGGTTTTCTGTTTGCCTTGGCCTTCTCCATGTCGGAGAAACCCTTAGGGTTTAAGAGGTGCACCTTGTATGATTGGAAGATGCCTGTCTCCGACTCACATGAGGAATGCCTCTATTGCCTCGGCGGTGACCATCTGGAGGTTGAATGCAGTATTTGTGCCACTTTCAACCCCAGTGCCTTGGTCGAACACCGAAACAAGCTTTTAATAAAAGGCTTGGTCAAGGGGGGCCCTTTGGTCATGGAAACCTTGACCAAATCAGGCTTCTCCAGAGTAAAGAAAAAGGTTCTTTCCTCCCCTGTTTCTTCGGAGGTTCTGTCCAAGCAACCCAGGCTGTCGAATTCCAGGTCCCCAGATCTGGTGTCACATCCGAGAACTTCTAGGGAGTCCACCCCTAGATCCAAGGCCTCGGGTTCCAGGTCTTCTGATCCAATGGTTTTGATCTCGACCCCCCATATCCAAGGCTCCTACCTCAAAGCCTTCAGATCCGACTAAAGGTACTCTTGCCATGGATCCGACCTCTTTTGATCGAGAGGCTCACTCTCTGGAGTGCAGAAGGAGATCCTCGGGGTCTCAGCACGGTTCTCCAGCAAGGTCCTTCATCTCCTCCCGGTCTTCCAGGAGTGTTTTCCCTGTAGATGTGGACAGGATGATGCGGTCCTTTTTAAAGGCTCAAATTGAGTTGGGACTCTTGGCTTCCCCAGCCAACAGGCTCAAGGAACCATCTCCCACTCACCACTTACAGTGGATATAAAAAGTGTACGCACCCCTGTTAAAATGCCATCTTTGTGATATAAAAAAATGAGACCACAATAAATCATTTCAAAACTTTTCCCACCTTTAATGTAACCTATAACCTGCACAATTCAATTGAAAAACAAATCTGTTAGAGGAAAAAATATAAAAAATAAAAAATGTACAATAAGCTGGTGCATAAGTGTGCACACCCTTAAACTAATAATTTGTCGAAGCACCTTTTGATTTAATTACAACATTCAGTCTTCTTGGGTATGAGACTCACCACAGCCCCCCTCCCCTGAGTGTTCACCAAATGCATGGCAGTGGTGGCAGCTCATCTTAGACTGCAGGGACTTCCAGGGGTTTCCCTACCTAGATGACTGGCTCCTTACAGCCCCACAAAGCATCAGCTACTGGAGAACACACGTTTCCTGCTTTTCCTCTTCGATCAGTTGGGGTTAACAGTGAACCTGAACAAATCTTCCTTGGTTCCATCCCAACAGTTGGAATTCATAGGCACTCAGTTGTATATCACCTCAGAAATCGCAGCTCTTCCTCCCCGCTGTGTACTTCTTATCCAGTCTTATGTTCAGGTTCTTCTGGAGCAAACTTGTCCTCCAGTGTTGCACATTCTCAGGGCTGTAGGTTCCATGGCAGCTGCCATTTATCTCGTTCCCCTTGCAAGGTACTACAGTGGACCCTAGCAGTTCAGTGGTCCTCTTGGTCTCATAACCTGTCGGTTCCCATTCATCTCATGCCAGTTTGTCAGAAACACCTTTTGTGGTGGGTGCATTCCCCGGACCTTCTAGCAGGCAGGTCCTACCCCCCCCCCCAGTTCCTATGGCCAAGATCACCATTGATGCTTCCCTGCTAGGGTGGAGGGGGCACTTTCAGGGGAAAGACTGTCCAAGGGATGTGGTCCCATTCCGAGACCAATCTGCACATAAACATTCTGGAGATAAGAGCAGTCCTTTTATCGTTGCAAGCCTCTCAGGATTGCCTCCCTCTGAGGCCGATGGCAATACTCTCGGACAGCATGGCCGTTGTATGGTATATAAACAAGCAAGGGGGCACATGGTCTTATCTGCTCTGTCACAAGGCCATGAGAGTTTGGGAATGGACAATGTCCTTGGGGCGCTTTCTTGTTGCAACACACATTCCCGGAGCATCCAGCATGCTGACAAACAAGCTTAGCAGGGCTGTTCTGACCCCTCACGAGTGGTCCCTGAATCCAGTAGTGGCGAAGCAGATTTTCAATCAGTGGGGTCAGCCAAGCTGCGATCTGTTTGCATCCCCTCTCAATCACAAATGCAGCAGTTACTTTGCATTGATCCCCCCAGAGAGGGGAGTCCCCCAGGGACACACTGACTCATGCTTGCCCTCCGTGTCTCCTTTATGCCTTTCCTCTATTACCCTTAATTTCCAGAGTTCTTCACAAAGCCAGACACCTCAGGACACAGTTGATCCTCATTTCCCCCTTCTGGCCTCGGCATGTGTGGTTCCCCCTCCTATGGTCTCTTGTGAAGCACCTGCCTTGGGTACAATATCCATCTCAGGATCTAATATCCCATCCTTCGCTATTTCCAATCCCGAATTTGCGGACCCTTCATTTGACAGCATGGTTTGTCCACTTCCAGTAATTTTGGCTAAGTCCAGGCTAGCCTCGCCAGTGAAGGACATTATCCTTGCTTCCCCAAACTCCTCCATGAATAAAGTATACAGCAGTAAATGGAAGAGATTCTCCATCTGGGTGAAAAATAGGAATCTCGATCCCTTTTTGGCTCCCATTCCTAAGATTCTCCTTTTCCTGGGCTTTATCTTCAAGGAGGGTGCCAGTTTTTCTACGATCAAAGTTCAATTGGCAGAAATTTCCAATTTTCATCTTAGCAATGATCCTACCTTTTCTTCTTAGCTCTGCAAAGCCTTTTTGAAAGGAGTGTTTTTGTTACGTCCCCTTGTCAAGGATCCTTCTCCCCGTGGGATCTTTCTTTGGTGCTGCAATCTTTAACTAAGACTCTCTTCGAGCCTGCTGCATCCTGCAATCTTAAATTTCTTTCTTGGAAAACTGCCCTTTTAGTAGCCATTACTTCAGCTAAAAGAGTATCTGAGTTGCAGGCTCTTACTATTAAGCCACCTTATTTAATATTTCATAAAGACAGAGTAGCTCTGAAACCTAATCCCTTTTTTATGCCCAAGGTGGTGTCGGAGGCTAATCTCAATCAATGTATCCAACTTCTAGTGTTCTTCCATAATTATTCCAATAAGGGGGACTATACTTTACACACATTAGATGTTCGTCGTCAGCTCCATTTCTGTCTTCATAGAATTAAGGCCTTTCACCTTTCAGATCAAATGTTTGTGGCCTTTTCCTTAAACAGAAAGAGCCAAGCAGTGTTAAAGATTATGTTTCCCATTGGATTTCTCAGTGCATTTTCCTCATTTACTCTTCGTGTGGTGCTCCTTTCCCTGGACCAGTTAAGGCTGATTCCACCAGGGCAGTGGCTACTTCAGCTGCTTTTGTAGCCTGCCAATCTTTGGATGACATTTGTGCAGCAGCAACTTGGTCTTCGCCTCATACATTTATCTCCCATTATAAACTTGATTTGATTTCTAGAGGAAGGGCTTTCTTTGGCTCCACAGTTCTTCACATGTCCTTCCTTGAGGCCACCCAAACTTTCAGGTAGCTGGGGACTCTAACCCTGACGTGATGAATGGTGACTAAGTTAACATCAGATTAATAGTTATGTACTCACCATAACTTGGTATCTGTATTATCTATGGTCACCATTCATCAAGGTCCCACCCTCCAGACCCCTACCTATAGGATTAGCAGGATGCTGGTGGACCTTTGTTAGTGGCAAGTACTCCTGGCTGTCTTCTTTCTTCAGTGCAAACTCGATCTGAGGGGTTATCAGGCAGCAGAGCATCATGGGAGGGGAGGAGCTTGAGCTGACCTGTTGTTTGAAGTATGCCGGCTCGGATCCAAGACCCTGACGTGATGAATGGTGACTACAGATAACACAGATACCAAGTTATGGTGAGTACATAACTATTAATATGGTCCATGATATAACAGATCTAGCATTTTAGAGGGCTTTTGTTCTCATAGTCTGGTATTATACCCAGTTCTTACCATGGTCTATTTGATGTCTGCTGAAAAGGACAGATGAACCCAATGTCCAGAACATACACATGCTATAATTTTATCAGTCCTTGGATAGTTCACTTGAAAAAATGTATGTCTGTATATTTTTTACTTGTAGCATTTCATGGCTGTTTTTTATGCACCTAAAGGTGACGGAGACAAATTCAGTGGTGTGTTGCACCAAAATCCCTGCATGTAGAACAACTGTTGGATGAATTTTTTGGCAGAACACAATCTTTTTACTGTATGAAAATTTCCTAAAGAAATGTCAGAAGGGGTTCTTAGAGATGGCCTTTTTATAGGTAGACACCAGATACTCTGGTTCAGATGTGTTCACTACTACACTATAAGATTTTGCATTGCATAGTTTCTATAGGGAGAGTAATGTTAAATATCTGCTCAGTATGGCAGAGTGCAGTATTGATCTTGAATATGTCTTTATTGATTTTTCTTTGCATCAGAAGTACAGATTCTCCATATTGCACTAGGAGAATGTAGATGCATTTACTTCATTTACAGAATCTTATAGCTAATGTGCCAAAATTTAGAGGAACTAGTGTAGCTGGGACAAATTCAATGTAGTGCTGCAGCACATCTGATACGGGTAAAAAAGGAGACTGTAGGGGCTTTTAGTAGCTGAGCAACTTGTTACTGCCTGAGAGTTTAATAAACAAATCTCAAGGGGGTTGTAATATGCTGTGTTATACACAGGCACCAAAACCATTGGTTCAGACGTATTCAGCGCCACAGTATGATACTTTTCATTACATTTTATTGCCATTTTGGATGTTGTGTTCAATTCCTGTCATTATGCCAACTGCAATAATGGCCTAGATGAAATTCTTCTTTACTGAACTGGCATTACATCAAAAGGCCAATATATCTTTGCAAAAAATATGTTTGTATTTTATTTGTAACATGCGTAGATAATATGCCATAGATTGGTTCAACTAATATGGAGGTGGACAAATTCAGCATAGCACCACACTCACGCCCCTAAAGGTATAGAAAGGCAATTGTAGCTGCTTTGTATAGATTTGCACTCTGTTGTTACTGCCTGGAAGGTTCATAATACTATCTCAAAGGTGGACTAGGACATCATCTTTTATATACTGGCCCCAGATCCTTTGGTTCAGAAGACTACACTGCTATTGTCTGCTATTTTATATTGTACTTGGTTTCTGTTGTAGGTATTAGTATGCAGAGCTCAATATTGTCATAGGATAACTTTGTACTTGTCATTACATCAGAATTAGTCATATTTTTTATTCTGAATTTGGAAGTTGTTTTTATCACTGGAGTTTAGATGCATATGCAGTAAACTATATTATAAGAATATAAAGCTTTATATGTGTTTTTACACCTCACATCATCATCTGAGTCCATTTTGCAGCTGCTGGTCATAACTAAAATATAATTCTGAGAAATAAATTTTTTCGAATATTTCTTATAGTTAGTAAGGTATGGCTCCTCCTTCTTACTAGGTACCACCAGTTGTCTTATATAGCTAATAGGGCATTGTGGTTTTACCCTTTGGTTCACAAAACACATGTTCTACTTCCATTTTTCTTCAGTTTGACAAACTCAGTATATAGATCTGAATCATATAATGTGTTTGTTATTGTGGAATGTGAACCAAACATAATATTTTCTGAAAAAAGCAGCAGCAAAATATACATCTTTTACTTTTTTCTGACAGGCACATATATATTTGAAATTCAGCTGTGTTCTTTAAATGCTGTTACGCTGTGCATATACAATAAATGTGGGACTGTTCAGGTGTCTTTTTTAGAAAATGTCATAAGCATGTCTTGAAGCACTTGAAAGATACTGATGTGTAGGGAAATATTCAGATCAAAATGGCATCTAGAAATTTAAAGTTCATTAGATCTGTATATTATTCAGTTGAAAACAAAAATATAGCTTTTGACTCTCTTTAGAATAAAATAAAAATCAATCAAAACATAATATATGGTTGGTAGTGCTTGCAGGGCTAAAATGAGTACATATTTCTGTATAAGAATGATTTTTATATTATTCGTATATGTTTAAGGAAATGGCATTTTTTTATTTAAAAACTTTCAATTCAGCTACTCTTTTAATTTTAAATGGAGGGTAAGAGTACATGCTAAAGGTACTTTATAGAAAAGCATACCAGTAATAGTCCCTGAAATGTCCATGATGAAATGTTGAACTGTTTTGGAGAAAGAGGCATTTATATGCAGTCAGCAAAAATAGTCGAAAACAGCTAACATTCTTGGGTCAGACCTTTTGAAAATACTGAGCAATTAATGCTGTAATGTATTTTTACAGGTTGATCATTTGTTTTCTTTTCTTGTTTGCCTTTCTTGTTTAGGTTTCTCAAAGATTGCTGCATTTTGTTTTCTTTCCTTCATTACTTATTTTTGTGGTATCTTCTTTCTCTTAGATAAAGATGCATTACCATTTTTGGACTCGTTCTTTCTGTTTACAATGTTTTTCAATTTCTTAGTATGATTTTTATGGTTAGTTTTCAGTCCTTTCTTGTATTTGTTTTTCGTTTGCTGCTTTTAATCCTTCCCCTTCTCAGCTCCCACCCTTCTTAGATTCAACAATTAACACCTCTTATCCCCCTATCCTACTTTAACTCTGCTAAGATTTCATGTAAAACTATAATGTCAACCCTGTGTTATTTCACATTGTAACAAATCTAACAGGAATATATACCAATGGATTTTTCTTATTTAATTAACTTATTTATGTCTGTGTGTAATTTTACCTTTTGCTTTTTTGGCTGTATTTTCACTGCAAATGTGGATTTTTTGTCATGTTGTGTAATACCATCGTTTTTCAATAGTATTACATAAATGTAAATGCATTGTCTTCATATTATATTGTTGTTCGTGGAGCTTTTCTCCCCGGGACTCCATCGAAAATGGGCTCTTCCCGGCCCAATGGACTATCCCTGTAAACAAACTGTAAAATAAAATAAAAAAGAAATGAATTTATTTGTCATAAGTGTAAGATCTATTGACTGATCACCTATGGAAGTTATAGATAGAGTATTGTATTTATATAGCAAATTCTCATGGTTGTTGTAAACTCGTATTTTTGGGGGGGGTTGCTTGATATGATGTGGGGATTATGCCCTCTACACATCTGTGATTTATATGTGCCAATTTCAAGTTTACTGTAGTATGGAATTCATGGTATACCCTGAGATTTTACAGTCTGAGACATAGTATGTTCATAGGTGCTTATTAGGCTAATGACCACAAGCACCTTTTTAAGCTTAGCCTGTTCTAGAGATGGGGTAGTCTCTGGGATACATACTTGTCTCTCCAGCAGGACCTATGTATATCATAGCAAGGTTTAAGTCTTTAGAACAGGTAATTCTGCTGCTCTTTGTTTTGCAGATGTGCAGGAGGTCCATCAGAGAGGGGTTTGACAATGACCAGTATGCCAGACATAGATCGCCCCTCAAAAGCCTGCAGGAAACAGAATACAGGGAGTGGACCTTGAGGCAGTCTGCATAGGACATGTTACTTATGCCCTGTATTCTTTTAGTGAAGAACCTTTGTGGACATTCCAATTATTGGATATGCCTGGTTAGGTACATACCAAAGGGGACATTGTACTCAATGATAGGTCTGATGAATGCCGAATACTGTGGAAAGTTGACTTCCTGAGACCTAGATGTCATACCTGTTTTTATAAGTAGCGCAGCATAGAATTATTTCCTCACTACTGTAGACACATGATGGTCAAAGGGTACATTACTGTCTGTGTGTGTCCCCAAGTCCCTGAGTACTGTGTCTGCTCTTAGGGTTGTGTTGTCAATATGATAGTTACCAGTGGTGGATGACTTCCTAAAGGATACTATTATGAATTTCTTAGCATTTAGTTTTAGTCTATGCCTCTGACATCAGTTGTTTGTCTGTGTCAGCTCTTCCTGGAGAATATTATTCTAAATGGGGGATTCCGTGACAGCTCCTAATTTGCAGTCATCTGCAAATTTAGTCAGCCAGAGGCCACTGATATTGGTCTTGACTTCAGAGAAGTAAATTTCAAGAAGAAGCAGTCCCAGGACTGATCCCAGATGGATTCTGTTTGTGATTGGCCTTTTTTATAGAGGTGAACTCCCCAGTTCTAACTTTATTGGGTCTTGTCTGAGAGCCAGCTGACTATCCACCAGGTGACAAAAGGGTTTGTACCTAATCTCTTTATTTTTGTCAACAATGCTCAAGTAGTGTATTGTGTCAAATGCATTGGCCAGGTCAAAGCAGGCAGTGTGAACCATTTTACCCAGATCCATTGCTTTGGTGACCTTCTCAAAGAAGTCCACCAGGTTGAGTAGGCATGACCTGCCCTTGATGAAACCAAATTAGGTTGGGTCCAGTGTCTGGAGGTTTCCTATGTCATTATTGATTATTTCCATAATAATTCTTTCCATGGCTTTGCATATGAGACTAGTGAGACTTAATGGTCTGTAGTTTCCAGGGTCTGTGTTTGGCTAACCTTTGTGCAAAGGAATGACTGTTGCTGTTCTGTATTCAGGAGGCACAAAGCCTGTTTGCAATTTCAGAGGCCCTGATAGGCCATATTTCATGCTATTTAAAAGTCATCTTGGGATATTGTCTGGGCCCATTGATGCAGTGTTCTTGGCCTTAGAGAGAGAGCATTAGAGACCTAGTTATAGCAGGGGGAGTTATATTTGATGGTATTTCATGAAGGAAGGTTGAGGGGGAGAGAGTGGTAAAGTTGGAGATGAATTTGTCAGCCAGTAGGTTTGCTATATCTTCTGGCTTCGTATAGCTGGCTCCATTAAAAATAAGCCCTGCACATGATTGTGCATTTCCTTTGAGGTTACAGACATAGCTGAAGAATGCCTTGTGTTTGTCTTTGGCTTGGGAGGCCAAATTTACCTCAAATTGGCCTTGATCGACTTTATTTGTCCTCTGAGTTGTTTGTTTGTTTTGATATTAGTGCTTTCATCCTGCAGGGTGTTGCACCACCTAATTTTTGCCATGATTTTCTTCCTTCTGTTATACAACCTATTGATGTTTTGATTCCACCACTGTGGCTTGTTTTTTTAGTTAGTTCTGTACTTCTTTCTGATGGGTACAACTGACTCTATGCAGCTAGTAACATAATTGTATAGGGTTTCTGTGCACCTTTCTGCATAGCCAGCAGTGATCTCAAGGTTTATGCGGGCTTGAAATTTTGCCAGTCTATCACTTAGTAGTAAGATGTTTGCCCTAGAGTAGTTCCTGAATATTCCAGGGTTAGCTGGGGCTCTAGGTTTTATTTTTACTTCAAATGAGGCCTTACCAGGGAAGACATGGTAGGGGAGTGTGCAGCACTCTCCCGTATTAGTTAGGTCTTGATCAAGTATGGTTGTACCCCTATTCAGTATATTGACAGTCTGGTCCAGGGAGTTTGTGTTTACAAAATCCAGGAATCTCTTTGTCTTTATGTTTGGTGTTGTATATGATTCGCAAATGTGTACTACTGTTATATATTGCCAAACTGCTGCACAGTGAGCCAGTAATATACGATCAAAGATGAATAATAGGTTAACTGCCCTTGTTGACCATTTGAAGCCTAGCCTATAACGAAAAGCCAGAATCAAACCCTGCAAGTTGTGTTTGAGGTCAAGACCTTAATGCCAAACCCAAGCCCAAAAACATTTTGCATGCATCTAGATTCAAACCTTAAGAGCATTCCAAGACCTGAGTATTATATAAACACACCACATAGGAACTCTTGCTTCACAGTATTCCAATATGACATGTTCTTTTTTTGTTGGCACGTTGAGGTGATTCTTGTAATTTCATCATGAAGCCATTGTTCACTAGGCTTTTTCTTTTTCCTTACCAGGTCTGTTTTTTAGCTTTTTTTTCTTCATTTATTCTGCATGTTTTGTATTTATATTCTGCTTTGTTTCTCAGTTCTTTCCTGAGACATAAGTTCTTAGCTAGCTACTAGGCATGTAGGTCAGGAAATCATTAATGAGCCTAGCCCAAATTCCCAATTGCCCAAGAGCATTTTCTGCTTTAGTGAGTTGTTCAAGGTCACACAGTAGGCAAATGAAGGCTGAGAGACCTAAAACATGTACTATGGGAAGTAGCTCTTAAACAGCTCATAGCTTTAACCCTCTGTGATAACTGTATTGTATTTAATGTGAGTGTTAATTTAATAGTTGTATATGCTTTCTGTCTAGTGAGTTTTCTGTTTAGCCATTTGTGTCAGTTGCTGTGTTGTATAGGTTTGTTAAACAGGTAGGTCCACTGGACACACAGTCCTTTTTCAGGCATGTCTGAGGAGTAATGTCTGGTAAGCAACTTGCTCAAGATCACACAGTAGGCAAATGAGGGCTGAGTAAATCAAACCCTGTACCACAGGAACTTCAGATCACAGCCTTTACCCTCTTTGTCAGTGATCTTGGCTGTTGCATGGCACCGTATTTATTATCATTTTATATTTATTGACAGTTTTGTGACAATTATGCATTATGGGGGTTATATATTGATGTGTGCTTTTTAGTTTTTTTCAGGCTTAGAAATCTTACTGTTTTCCCGTTATTAGACTTCATTAATGTTACATTAGTTTCTCTTGAACTTTTTGGTGTTGGTGATTTTTTGTGGTATAGTATATCTGTATTTGTATTGGTCTTTTAGGACGGTTTAGATGTTTGTTGTGCAGTATATCTCCTAATAGGGTATCTTAATATCCAAAGCATTAATAATGAAGTAGCTCACCTTCATGCCCTCCTAGATATTCACTCCTTTGATATCCTCTGCCTCACTGAGACTTGGTTGAAACCAGAAACCAAAGACAATGAAATTATTCCCCAAGGCTACAATATAGTGAGACAAGAGCGAACAAAACATAAAGGTGGTGGAGTAGCAATTCTATTTAAAAACGGACTTCATATCTCTACCCTACCATCTAATCCAACCCAGGATAGTAACGCAGAAGTCCTCATTACTAAATTTCAAATCAACGCAAACAAATCTTTATACATTATCTGCATTTACATACCACCCGGAAATAATATCACTACAATAGAGGCTATTCTAAGCTGGGTGTCTTCCACTTACCCCAAGAAACAATAATACTAGGCGACTTTAACATTGACTGGAAAAGTGTTAGTGCTGAAAATCCTACCTCTCATATTAACCTCCATGGCTTTAGCCAAACCATAACCTCTACAACCAGAATTAACAAACCTAATAAGAAAGAGAGCACCTTAGACTGGATACTAATAAATAAACAGAAACAAACTTACAAGGTAGAAACCCTGCCAGATGATGTAAGTGATCATTCTTTGACCTACATTATAAGAGAAAAGAAGGATCTCCCAAACCTCCCCACCTTTAGGACAGCATGCTCTACCAAACACTTTAACTCAGAATTATTTTAAACTGAGCTTAAAGCCTGCAACTGGAACCCTTTAAAAACCCTTCCACTTGAAGAGGCTGTAAAGTATTTTAACTCTACATTCTTATGTATCCTGGATAAGCATGCTCCTAAATGATCCATAAGAATGAAGTCTAACCCAGCCCCATGGCTTTCTAATGAAACTAGAAATCAAATTATGCTTAGGAACAAAGTCTGGGCTAAGTGGAGATCTAACAGAAATATCTCTGATCATCTACATTTTAGGCAGCTCAGAAATAGTACAAAAAAGGCCATACTTACAGATAAAAAAAACTACTAATGTAAACTCCAACAAGCTCATCAAAATAATCCTCAAAAGTTCTGGTCTTGCATTAATAAGCTACTTTCCCCAGGTAACTCCCGAACACCCACCCCACTTGATGCAGATTCAAATACTCCCCTTCAAACTGCCAATACCTTTAACTCTTTCTTCACTGAGACTATACAATCTCTTGCTAGTCAACTTATCTCAGAAAACTCCAGCCTTCCCATCAACTCATCACACTCTTTATCTAAATTCAAACTACAACCCATCTCTACTTCTCTCATCTATAAATTTATTCAAAAACTCAAGCCATATACTCCTTCTGCTGACCAACTTCCTTCCCAATATCTCCAAAAAGCAGCCAAAGCAATTGCCTATCCTATATCCATCCTTATAAATAGGATAATCCAAGAAGGAACCATCCCAGATATTTGGAAAATCTCCCACATTATCCCCTTACATAAAGTTGGGAACTCTAATGATTACTCTATCGGCCAATTGCTCTCTTATCACCCTTAGCAAAAATTATGGAAAAATGCATTCACCAACTTTTATATCATCTCTCTCAACATAACTTAATAGCAAACTGCCAACATGGCTTTAGGCCATCACATAGTACCACTACTGCCCTTCTAGCCTTTACAGATACCATCAATAGAAACCGTAACAAAAACATCCTCTCATCTGCACTCTTTATTGACCTCTCTAAAGCTTTCGACATGGTAAACCATAACCTCTTAATCAATATTCTTGAATCTCTTTCCTTTGACTCTCTGGCTGTTAAATGGTTCAGATCCTACCTCAGCAACAGGCAGTTCTCTGGGAAAATCAAATTTCATCCTTTTTGCCTGTCACCATCGGAGTCCCTCAGGGCTCCATTCTTGGACCACTTCTTTTCTCATTATTTATCAATGATCTCCATGTAGCAATTCCTCAAGCCACCTGTATTCAATATGCAGATGATTCCACACTAATATGCTCAGCAACCTCTCCATCAGAACTATATTCTCTTACTCAAAATGTTTTCAACACTGTAGAAACATGGTTTACCAAACGCTGCCTCCTTCTTAATGCCAAAAAACAAAACTCCTTCTCTTTACACCCACTATTAGGTCCTCCCCCTTAGATTTCTCAATCTCTTCAAATAATGGCACTGTTATTTTCCCAGACTCTACCACTAAACTTTTAGGAATAACCATTGACAATAACCTCTCATTTGATTACCATATAAATAACACCATTAAAATAGTCAACAGAAAAATAGGCTCCTTATATAGAATAAAACCTTTTTTAACCCCAGCAGCCAGAGCCAAGATTGCTCACTCCCATCTAATCTCAACCCTTCTGTATGCTTCACCTATTTATACCAACCTAAAGAAAACTAACCTTAACAAATTAGCAACTTCCTATAATAACATTGCCAGATTTGCTACTGGCAATCCCTTCAGAACCCACCACTGTTCTAATCTTAGGCAACTAGACTGGCTGGAATTCCAAAACCATCTGATAATCCCCCAACTCACAATTGCCCACAACATATTTTACCAACCCAATAACACCCCTATACTCTGAAAGTTCTTAATCCCCTATAATAATCTGAACTCCCTACATTCTTCTAGCAAACTCCTTGCTAGCATAACAAAGTCTAATAATACGGCTGGTGACTCTCTGTTTACCAACACAGCAGGAAAAAACTGGAACCTGTTACCCAATGAACTAACTCTAATTACATCCTTGCCACTCTTTAAACAAAAACTTAAAAAACACCTCCAAACGCACTGGTTATGCCCTTGTAGTAACCCTGACTAACCACCCTCTTCACCTCTGTTTCTTCCTCTTCTAACCAAACTTCCAAACATTTAAACGCTTAGTCTTGTAAGTAAGACTGACACTATTTAAACTCTAATCAACTTACTGCTGAAATCTTTCTACCTGATGTGAACAATTGTACATAACTCTTACTGTATTACATTTGTTTTAGCTTTCTTAAGTGATATTATGTTTACTGTTGCTTTTCTCAAGTGTTTTTATCTCTTGAATGTAATAATTACCTGTTTTAATTTGTTTATTAATCCTTTATTCACCATGTAACAATATTTTATACTTTTGTTTATCTGTTGGAGCTTTTCTCCCCGGGCCTCTACTGAAAATGGAAATATATCCAGCTAGACTAGCCCGATCAACAAATGTAAAATAAAAATAAAATAAATAAAATATCTGTGTTGTGGTTTTCTGAATATTTCATTTTGTTTACTTATTTGTTTTCTTTTTCTTTTGTTTACTGGGTTTGTCAAACTGGCTCTAGTCAAAAAACTCTCTTCAGCGGAGGTCCAGGGAGAACATATTACCAACATTTTTAAAAAGACATTCAGTAATATACATGAACATACATTAACAAGTGCAGATTCATTTGCTAATTAGATTACACTCATAAATAAAGGCAACTATTACAGTATAAAAGATACTTATGTATTCGTAGATTTTGAAAACTAAGGATTTGAAGAAGTGTGTTAGTGGGTTTGACAGATAATAGATGATGTGCTTAGTGCTAAGAAATTCAAAGAAATGTAGATGAAGGAAGGAACTAGGTAAGGCAGAAAATATTAATATTGTTAAGAGAGAGGTTATAAAGCATGTTCAATGATAATTATATGTATGGCATCAAAAAGGTTTATATTAGAAGTATAGAGGTGGAGGGTTAAGCAGTGTCATAAAACTACTTTTATGGGAGGGATACTCTAGTTAAACTATTCAGATAATGGTGAAGACTGTGAGTCATAGGAGTCTGAGTGAAGAAGAATGGTTTGGCGAGATAGCAAGCTAAAGATAACTCCGGTATTTATGCTGGAGACCTACAGGCAAAGATTCATTGATTTGACAGGTGAAGTTTTAGTTGTGTTGTAAATGAGTTTACATTCTGAATGGATTTCAGTAGTAGTGGATGCAGTTCCATACTTTAGATACACTGTTTGAGCACAGAGAGTCACCTACGGTATTAGATGTTTTGGTTATAAGAATTAGTGCGTTTTTTTTCCTCTGGAGTATAAAATGTTTTTGAGGAGTAGTGCTTTATTAAGTTAATTGCTGGACAGTTTTCTGGCTTATAGAGAAGTCTGTGTATTATAGTTAGCTGAGAAAGAGCTAGGTGATGTGGTAGTTTTAACCATTTTAATTCTCTGCGGTTTAGGCTGTGGTGTGTTCTGTTATAGTTTGCTGCAAATGTGGCTGTTGCATTGTAACATTGCTCAAATTTGGAAAGTTTTTAGAGTTGAAGTTTGGTAAGGATTGTAGCAAAATTGAGGAGAGATGGTAGTAAGAAAAGTAGAGGATGATACTTCTTCCAACTATATCAGTGAGGTAGGTGTTTACTCTTTGTAATGAACCTAGTGGTGGTTTATTTGTTTTATAGTGGTGGTGTTGCCAGAGATAATAGTGAATGCTGTTTGTTTAAGTAGAGGCATGTTTTAGGGTAAAGAGCAGTAAAATATTTAATTTTTTTATTTTTAGGATTTAGTTTAGTTGTGAATTATTTAGCCATGCTTCAATCGATAAGAAGGATTGTTGTGAAAGTTCTGGGAGTTTGTTGAGAGATTTGGTAGAGCAGCTTAGGGTCTAGTCATTAGTGTATTGTACCAGGGTAGCATTTTTATGGTGGTGTAGAGGTCATTGATGAATATGTTGAAAAGTATTAGGCTTAGTATAGATTATTGTGGGACACCAAGAATTACTGCCAAGAAGGTAAAGAAATCATTTTTCCATTTCACTGTGTGTGCTCTGTTTGAGAGGTAGCTGTGGAACCATTGCAGTGAAGATGTGGTGAACTCTAAGGATGATGAGAGTTTATGTAAGAGTTTCTGGTAGCAGACAGTGTCAAAGGCTTTTGATAAGTCTAGGAGGATGGTGTAGAGTAGTCTTCCAGCATTTCTGTGGGTGATAACAGTATTAACAAAATGCACCAAAGCTGTACTTGTGCTGTGATGAAGACAGAAACCATGTTGCATGTTGGGATGGACAGAGGCTGGTTATGTATTAGATAGTTTTTAAGTTGCATATGAATGCGTTTTTGTAATATTTTCGCTAGGGGTGACACACTGGCAGTAAGCTTATAGTTTGAAAAATCTATATTAATTCCATCCTTGTGCAGTGGAGTAAAGAATGTTTTTTCCATATCAAGTGGAATTTATTTTCAGATATGGATCCATTTATTAGAATTTCAACTGGATATGCAATAACCTCAGCTGCCATTTTAAGATATTCACCAGATAGATTGCCAGGGGGAGCCTAGTAGGCTTTAATTTCATAAGGTATTTTTTAATGGTATAGGTTCATAGGTAAGAACGAGACTAGCTGCCCTTCTGGGCCATTTTAAGCCTAGACAATTTCCCCAAGGTGAAAACCAAATGCTGTATCTTGCATTTGTCAGGTAAACACCTTAACCATTATGCCAACCCTCTTGTCAAAAGCTCATAGTTAATTACTGGGCTAGCTTTCTTAACAGGTCATTCTAAGCCTGAACTGTTTCCCTTGCCAAGGTGAGAATCAAATACTGTAACTTGTGTCAAACACTTTAACCATCATACCAACCAGAGTTATTTCTGTGGGAACTGGTTGGAAGTAGGAATGTTAAGAGAGGTTATTTGATTGAGTAGGGACATCAAGAATTTGATTAATTACCTGGTAAGTTACTGACTGTACTGTCAGTATAAAGTGGGTATTGAACTAATTGGGTGTGGTAACTTTTTTGTTTGTGTGTTAGTGTCAGCTGTGTAGCTTCTTGAGGATTTTAACAATTTCTCGACCGAGGCCCATAACAGTTTTGGATTAGTAGTGTGTATGTTTTGATTGTATGAATAATAGGCTTTCTTATCTTTGGTGATAAGTTGTTTTGTTAGGCTTCTTAGCTGTCTATGTTCTAGTAATATGGGAGCAGTCTTATTTTTTGTCAAGAACTTCTGTACTTCATCTCTGTTTCAGGAGGAGCTTAGTTGCTACGTATGGGTCTATATCATATGTTCGAAGTTTTATAACTTCGAACGTTAAAATATCAAATTTAAATGTTCGAAGTTATAAAACTTCAAACATATGTATAAAAAAAACAAAACAAAATTAACAGCTGTAGGCAGGGGGGCAGACCTCCCTGCACCCCCCACACTCCCCGCTATTTAAATATACCAACTCTGAGTTGGTATATTTAAAGAGCGGGTGGGTGTGGCGGTGCAGGTGGGCTTGCCCCCCTGGCTACACAAGTCAGGTAAGTTCCGTTTGTTTTTTTTTTTGTTTTTTTTATTATATGTTTAATGTTTGAAACTTTGAACATTTAAATTTGATTATTTAACGTTCAAAGTTTTCAAACTTCGAACATATAATATAGACCCGCTATGTATAGCCATGGGGTTAGCTTTGACTCTTTTTATTCTGATTGGGGTGTAGTGTGTTTTGAATCCTAGAAAAGTTTTATTAATAGCTTATGCTGTACATTGATAAGTGATCACTTAGGTTGTCTGCCAGAGTTGCTTGGAAAGACATTTTATTTGTAGAGGATGTTAGGATCAAGTCGAGGGTTGGTTGATTGGCTGCGGCTTTGTTATATCTAGTTGGTATGGTTAAAGTTGGGTGAACTTTTACAGATGTATATTATTGGCTGCATTTTCAGATTGTATCATTTACTAGTCTGTATTAACATCATCCAATATTATGGTTTATGAGGGATTTTTGAGGAGGCCCAGCAAAGAATATCTTCCAGTGTTTTAGCATTGTTACTTGGGTGTGTGTGTATAACCCGCGGTGGTGGTGCTGCGGTAGCGTTGTCGCCTCACAGTAAGACGCTGTCCAGTTCGATTCTCAGCTAGAGCGTCTTCTGCGTGGAGATATGCGTGAATGGGCGTACCTTCATTGAAGGTTGTGCATCAGGGCCGGTAACTCGGCACATAAAAATCAACTACCATTCATTAGCGGACCGGAGTTCTGCTGTGGCGACCCCTAACCGGGAAAAGCCGAAAGACACAAACAAACTTGGGTGTGTGTGTGTGTGTGTGTGTGTGTGTGTGTGTGTGTGTGTGTATGTGTGTATATATATATATATATATATATATATATATATATATATATATATAGATAGATAGATATGTATTTGTGTGTGTGTGTGTGTGTGTGTGTATATATATATATATATATATATATATATATATATATATATATATATAGATAGATATATGTGTATGTATGCATGTATATATATATATATATATATGTGTGTGTGTGTGTGTATATATATATATATATATATATATATATATATAGATAGATATGTACACATGCATATATGTATGTATATATATATATATATATATATATATATATATATATATGTATGTATGTATATATATCTACATACACATACACACACATATACACCCATGATTGCGAATGTCTTGTGAGTGTTTACTTTTAGCATGGTTAGTAGGATTTCCAAGTCAGAGAAAATTGGCAATGTGTAGAAAAGCGGAGATATCTAGTGTGATTTCATAGAAAATAACACCGCTAGCTTTTTTGTTGACAAGTTTAATAGAGTTATAGCTTGGTAGAGCAATTTCTGCATTTGTTTTTTATCTTTTGTTTCCTGGTGGAGCCAAATTTCTGTGGTAAATTAGAACACTGATCTGTGTAATGCTTTCCAGGTATACACTTCAGGGAGTTTGTTATAAATGCGTCTTTATTTATTGTGTGTACTGTATTTTGTCATTGTAGTGTGTGGAGCTTGTTCTTTGGGATGTTTTTCCCTTTATACTTTATGGTGATGTAGGGGCGGTCATGGTGGTGCAGCGGTTAGCGTTGTCGCCTCACAGCAAGAGGTTCTCTGGTTCGATCCTTGGCAGGGGTGCCTTCTGTGCGGAGTCTGCATGTCCTCCCTGTGGTCGCGTAGGTTATCTCCGGGTGCTCCCGTTTCCTCCCACATCCCAAAGGCATGCTGTAGGTGGATTGGCCACTCTAAATTGGCCCGAGGTATGAGTGTGTGTGTGTTTGTGTGTGCCTTCTGCAGAAGGTTGGGCGCCGGGCTGACAACTCGACACTGTAAAAATCTCTACTGCCAATCTTGAGCGGACAGGTGATCCGCTGTGGTGACCCCTAACCAGGAAAAAAGCCGAAAGAAGAAGAAGAAAAATCTATGGTGATATACATTCAACTGGGTTTGTTTACTTATATTTATATACATGATGTCATCATGTCGATATGAAGAAAATGTTGAATAATATAATCAACCTGTAGATATATTTAAAAATTATAGAATTGTTACTAGATTACAAGGATGTGTGTGTTTATTTTATATATATAAGAAACAATGTGGGTGTGATTGCTCTTTGTCTATATCCAGCTGTGTGTGTGTGTGTGTGTGTGTGTGTGTGTGTGTGTGTTACCATATATGCTCATGCTTATATATAGCTGTATATACACTGATGCACATGCAAATACACAAGTCTGTGTGTGTATTTGTATATACAATATCTGTGTATGTGTGTGTGTGTGTATGTATATATATATATATATATATATATATATGTGTGTGTGTGTGTGTGTGTAGACACACACACACACACACACACACACACACATATATATTGTAGTGTAGCTAGGGTGGGGTGAAGGGGGCAACTGTGTTAAGGTGTGCGATCTTCTGAACCACCTGTTGTCCCAAAATCTCTTTAGTGCAATTCCAGCTTTTAGCCAAAGTATTGTCAATCAGATATACACAGCAGTACAAGCTGAATGAAATTACATTGCATTGGTCCCTGTGCAAGACATAACAGTGATCACATCGTTCGAATGACAGTAAGACTAATGCACATACAGTAATAATTAAAATACTAACAACACAATAAATTACCACAATTGGACAGGAAGACATTATTATACTAGTAGGGATTTCAAGACTATGACTTCACATTATGATTGCTTTTAATATTGCACTTTAGTTGTAGTATAATATATTCTGATGTTCATATTGCATATGTATGGTGTGGTGACTCACTCCTGACTATTGTACATTTAGGAAGTAATAGCATAAGGAATCAGGCTAACTGTGTACCAGTTATTGAAGCAATTTGCCAGAGTGATTACTACAGCTGATACTTCATAGCAAGTGGCATATTGATCTAATTATTCACTGTCATGCCTGGTGTTCAAGTATAGCAGCCTTATGGATAGAGAGAAAGAAGCTCCTGTTCAGTCAAGCTGTTTTGTAAGTTGTGATACCACCTGTCTGAGGAAAGGTGGAAGTACATGCCATGGACAGGGTGAGCAGGATCGTTGATTATCTTCCTAGCCCTTCCCACACACCGAGTCTCATGCAGATCATCCATGGATGGGAGCAAGGAACCATTGACATTTTCTGCCATCCTCACTACCCTCAGGAGAGCCTTGCAGTCAGATGCGTTGCAGTTCCCATACTAAACTATGATGTTATTTGAGAGGATGTTCTTGACGGTTTCCCTGTAGAAGGCTTTGAGGATGGACTGAGACAGGTTTGCCTTCCTCATTTTCCATAGGAAGTGGAGATGTTGTTGTGCCTTCTTCACTGTGTAACTAATATAAGTCAACCAGGATAGGCCATCTGAGATGTGCACCCCCCAGGAACTTGGTATTTTTCACTCTTACCACTGCCACCCTCTTAATTTCCAGTAGTTGATGTATCTCCTGAGTCCTTCTGAAGTCCACTATTAATTCTTTAGTCTTGCTTACATTTAAGGCCAGATTGTTGCTGTCGCACCAACCTATCAGATGCTCCACTTCATCACTGTAGGCTGTTTCCTCACTGTTTCTGACAAGACCTAGGACAGCGGTATCATCCACGAACTTGATGATTTTGTTGGATTCATGCTTGGCCATGCAGTCGTGCGTCAACAATGTGAACAGCAGAGAACTCAGGACACAGCCTGAGGGACACCAGTGCTCATTGTAATACTGATTCAACTGTTATTTCCCGCGCATACATTTTGGGGTTTGTTGATGAGAAAGTCCAATATCCAGTTACATAGGGTGGTGTTGATACCCATCTGGATCAACTTCGATATCAGATTCTGGGGGATGATAGTGTTAAAGACAGAACTAAAATCAATAAATAGCATTCTGACATAGCAATTCTCTTCTTTAGATTGTGCCAAGGATTCATGAAGTGCTAAAGCTATTGCATCAGCTGTGCAGCAGTTAGATCTGTAAGCAAACTGTAATGTCTCCATTGTTGCAGGTAGGCTTGAAGAGATATGGTTCTTGATCAACCACTCAAAACACTTCATTACTGTTGATGTAAGAGCAACTGGCTGGTAATCATTTAGACTTATCGCTTGGGATTTTTTTGGGTAAGGGAATGATTGTTGTATTTTTGAAGCGACTGGGTATAATGGCTAGTTTCAGAGATGTGTTGAATACATCTGTTAGTACAGTGGACATTTGGGTAGCACGGTCTCTTAGAACTCTTCCCATAATATTATCAGAACCAGCTGCTTTCCTTAGGTTTACCCACCTCAGGGTTTTCAGAACATCAGATGTTCTTAGACATAGCACCTCCTCACCCTGTTTGACAGGGAGCTTATTTGGCACAGTGCTGTTGTCCATATCAAATCTGCTGAAGTAGGTGTTTAGTTTGTTCAGAAATTCTGTGTTGTCATCACATGGGGAGGATGCTGGCCTGTAGTCAGTTATGGCTTGAATGCCTTGCCAGAGACGTCTGGAGTCCCTTTGGTCAGAGAAGTGTCCTTGAATTTTACATCCATAGGTCCTCTTAGCATCCTTTATACCTCTATTTAGATTTGCTCTGGCCTGTCTTAGGGCGTCCTTCTCTTTTGATTTAAATGCAGCATTTCGTGCCTTTAGGAACTCATATACTTCACCAGATAGCCAGGGTTTCTGATTAGCACACATGGTGATACATTTAATGACTGTTATGTCATCAACACATTTTGAAATATAGGCCATTACAGATTCTGTATACTCCTCCAGGTCAGTATGGTGGTTCTTTGTAGCCGCATCTCTAAACACTGACCAGTTCATACATTAGAAGCAGTCCTGTAGTGCCAAGACTGCTCCCTCAGGCCATATCCTTACTTGTTTGGTTTTATGGCTGCCTCTCTTCAGCAGTGGTGTGTATGCAGTAAGCAGCATGATGGCCAGACAGTCTTTGTTGCCCAGATGTGAATAAGATACTGCTTTGAAGGCCAGTTTTACATTTGTGTACACCCTATCCAGAGTGCTCACCCCTCTTGTTGAAAAATTCACATGTTGATGGTAATGGAGTAATACAGATTTTAAGTCAGCTTGACTGAAATCACCTGCAATTATATAGGCAAACTCAGGCTTCTTATTCTTGAGGTTAGTGCCACATTGGTATTAGCACTATGGGAGGTGTAAACAGCTGTTATGCTCACTCCATTGAATTATCTAAGTAAGTATTCTCTGAACAATGAGAGATGATTATTTTACAGTTTGTATACCAGTTGTTGATTTACACACAAACACCCCCTCCACGAGATTTGTCACAGAGAGACTGATTTCTGTCAGCACAAAATAATGACATCCCCTCCACATATATTGTATTATCATTTATACTGAGTTCAGTCAAGTTTCAGTGAACACAAGTAAACAACCATTTCTCACCTTAGTTTGTGTGGGAAGATCTATCCTTAAGTAGTCCATCTTGTTCTCCAGTGAGCATACATTTGACAGCAGCATTGAAAGAAGTACAGGCCTGTGTGGATTTCTTTTCAGTCTGGCCTTAGTTCCTGCTCTAGAGCCTCTCTTTTTTTATCTTTCACATCTTTTCCTTTTAATATGCTTTCCATGTCTGACTGTCAACTGGTTAGACAGGTTTCTGCAGTTTTTACCATGTTCCAGTAAGATTACAAGCTGCAAGTTCTTGGAGTTTGTTTGAATTTACAGCCTCTCTGCTACCAGTTCATCAGACAAGCAGCACAGCAAGATATGAGATTGGATTTCCAGAAGATTTTCAGATTTAAGATTTAAAAGCCAGTATTATATTTGTGGACAAACCTGAGCGCTCCACATGTGGTCTGAACTGTAGTAGCTGCTTGTTACATTGTAAAATGTGGTTTGCTACAGTTTAAAAGTAAAAACAAAAGAATGAGTTAAACCAGAATGCTGTAGCACTCCATGAGGTGTCTGCACTGACTGTAGCAACTGCGTACTACATCGAAACTATCAATTTGCTAGAAGTAAACTTTTTTTTTCTTCCAAAGTTACACCTATGCAGTGGTGGAGCAGTTAGAGTTTTCGCCTCAAAGCAAGAGTTTGTCTGGTTCAGTTCTCAGCTGGGATGCCTTCTGTGTGGAGTCTGCATGTCCTCCCTGTGGTCCCATGGGTTTTTTCCGCATTCCAAAGACATGCAGTAGGTGGATAGGACACACTGCATTGGCCGTAGGTGCAAGTGTGTGTGAGTGAGTGGTATGGATGAACTACCATGGCAGGGCTAGCCACCTGGCAGTGTAAACCTTGGCTCAGTACAGTTGTCACTGTTGAAAGTGACACCCCAACCCCATGTGCAAAATGGGTTGAGGATGTTGGAAACCTATGCACTGTGGTGCTTTATGCGGGGTATAATCTGTAACAAGTTTTTTTTTTTTGTTCTCCCATTGAAGAGCTGGGGCACAGGAGAGGGGGGCATGTACCTGGCTACCATACCAGTGCAAGGAATGGACTGAGGGGCACTGGTTGAGCCAGCTTTGCCTGTGTGTGTGTGTGTGTGTGTGTGTGTGTGTGTGTGTGTGTGTGTGTGTGTGTGTGTGTGTGTGTGTGTCTGCGCGCGCATGCGTAGTAGGAAACATTGAATACATTGAAGGGTAATCCCAGAAATGCCTTATTCAAACACACTCTTTCATACCCCCAAGCAAAATACCATTTCTTTGTGGTAGAAATGGTGTCTAGAGAATCGAGTGGATGCCCCTGGGAAACCAGGTTAGAATTTAGAGAGACATACTGGCAAGTGGTATTTGAAGCTAACAAATACCCGGGTATGAATGAATATATTTCCATTGTTCCCTTGCTCAAGCTTAGAAAAGCGAAATTGTGAAACAGGCATTAAGTAAAAATATATTTCTTATATTTTTTAATTTTGTGTTTCCCTTTGTCTGTGTTTTAAGAGTAGTTCATATGATAACATAGTTCTACTTATTTGTGAGCTTATATTTAAACCATGAAATGATATGGTATTTATTAGCAATACACTATGTATTTGGTTTCAAGATTTTTTTACCATGAAAGGGATAATTTTACATCTTATACAACTGTATGACAACATGTTTTTTTAAATACTAATTGGATCGTTGATTTAATTGATCAATTGAAAGGCTATAAAAAGGAAGTGTTATGTTTGGAAGATTTTTTGCATCTGATGAAGTTCGAGTGTTACTCTTACGAAAACGTGTGGTGATATTTAGCAACATTAATGTACAATTGTGAAAACGTGTTGTGGCAGTTTTCTACATTAAAATTTGATTTTAACTGGAGGTTTTGTTTCCAGTTCATTGCTCACATGAAACCTGTCGTGGCAGTTTCTTGGCTTATATTTTGAATACAGCTGTGGTCCGCTGCACTTGTTGACTGGTTTTGTGTTGTTTTTTTGTTGTTTTTATACCAGCCATACTTCTTCTTGGTTGTTAAACATTGAATACATCTGACATCCATATGCAGAACATTGATGTAAAAATGTTGAAAATGCCAACATTAGCAACAAAAGGGTCCCCCCTACACCCCCATACCCCCTGCTAATTATATATACTAACTCCAGCATTGCACAAACATGGGGTAAGGGCATATTTCACAACCTTGGAAATTGTGCAATCTCAGACACCTGTTGACCAGCTGTTTAAATGACTAAACACTGTTGACCAAGAACCCAGTTGAGCTTTAGAAGGGAAAGCATATCTGCATGTAGCTGGGTAGATAAATATAAGTGTGTGTGTGTGTGTGTGTGTGTGTGTGTGTGTATATACTCATGTGGACTTTCTGTGGCTCTTTTCTCCCCAGGCCTCTGCTGAAAATGGGCTTCTGGTCCAGTTGGACTTTCTCAGTAAACAAGTGTAAATAAATAAATAAATGTCAACACAAGCACTCACTCTTTCTTGCTTGTTACTTTTCATTCCATATGAATCCTTCAGTTTACATCCTGTAGGATCATAGGAAGTTACTAGGCTATTGGCCCTGAAGGCCTTACAAGCCTAGCCAAGAAGTTAGCCCATGTTCTGACAAGTCAGCACCCAATGCCCCTGTCCAGCAGGGACACAGGTGGAATCCCAGGGGTGTATTTTCTGTTACTATGTTTATTCTTGGTATACTGACACCATTCTGTTCTCCATTTTTTGTGTTATACTCCTTACATCGGTGTACATGAGTGATGCATACAGAAGCATGTATATATCTGTACTTGGCATCCTGCTGCCTATGGATCTGTAAACAAACAATTCTGCCTTGCACCACTGGCAGGTATGATCAACCTTAGTCCTGCCATCTCACTGTTATATATACCATAGATCCAACTTTGCATGAGGATTTGTTTAGGAGATGATGAATTTCTAGAATAGGGAGTTTGCTAGTTAAAATATCTGGAGTGGTGTCCTAAAACAAGAAGAACTGCTATTTTAGGGTTGCCACCTTTTCAGATGCCCAAAGTGGGACATTTTTGGTACAAACATCAGATTTTGCAGGCCAAAACATACCCACAGCCAGTACAAAGGACATAACTTCACTTTTTGCCTAAATAAAAGCTTATTCTTGTAGCATTTTAGTTGCTTATTCTGTTTCTTATAACACTTAAATGGTTCAGATACAGAATAACTGTTTTATGCAACTATTACATAAAATGTATGAAGTAATTTTGTCCTAAAATTTCAGGGCATTTGCCATTTTTACAATTTTTTTGCAGGACACAACTGCCCAAAGAGGGACTGTCCCTCGCAAAGTGGGACAGGTGGTAACCCTATGCTATTTAAAAAAAAAAAAAAAAAAAGTTCTGCTAGCAAGCCAGCAAACCTGTAGAAAATGTCATGCTAAAACTCTGTTAAGTATGCCAGTAAATCTAGGTAGTTTAAGGGTAAATTTGAATACAAGTATCACAGCTTATACTTAAATCATATCGGATGAGAGGTGTGACCTTAAATTTGGATATGTTTGGCGAATTGTTCATTTTAGATAGAATGATCCGATGTTTGACATTATAGTGTACTGAAGGATATTATAGCAGTAACTCATGGCTGGATGTGGGTAATGCTGGATTTACCCATGGTTGGTGTGGTTTGGTCATGAGGACGAACTAAACAAAGCCAACCATGGGTAAATCAGCATTACCCACACCCAGCTATGGGTTATTGCTTTTATACAATTATATAATTTAATAAACATTTAACTTACTTTTCTTAAATGATGTCCTTGTATAATGGCGGCATGGTGCTCTTCCATGTTTTTCCTTGGTATCATGGGGCTTTCTTGATGTACTGCGCATGCGTATGGGACTTACATTCCCACACTTATGCAGTACATCAGTTCTGTGTAAAGGTGTAAAAGAAAGAATGTAGAAAGGAAGCTCTCCGTTACTTTTTTGTTTTGTTTTTATTAAAAAAAATGAAATCCATACACTCCAAACGTACAGGAGAGACGGGACAGAGAAAATATAAGGATAATCAGGTACATTTCTCTAGTTTTGCATAACGTACCCAATTATCCTTGTATTTTTCTATGGAAAGTTTATTTATTTATTTTTAAATTAAAGAAAAGTAGAATTTTCGTAGCATATATTAATAGAAGAATGTCCGGGTGACCACACTTTTTTCCACTGGTATATGCTCGATTTACAGCAGGTACGCTGGTTGGGCTGACCAATCAGCGTACTCATTTCTGAAAGTTAAAGGCCATTCATTGTATAATAAACGATTTACATTTTGTCAGAACCCAGTTGCTGTGCACTCAGAACACCATTTTGTAGCATCCTTCTCTGTCGCAGTGGTGCTATGTGTCTCAGATCTTTTCATGTAATTTTATTTTTACTTTGCTGTATTAGCTCATGCACTGCTGTGCATTACTTAAAAAATCCTGTCCTTTTAAACTTATTTTTAATGGACTGTATTACTTTTCTCCATTGCCTCTTTCCTTCCTTATATTGCCTTGTTGCCTTCTGTGAATTTGGCCTCAATTGTATGTTTATTCTCTTCCAGTAATACTTATTATGCCAATGTGTTACTTATTTCACCAGCTTATGTCATTTTTTTCCTTCATTTGTTTCTGTTACTAAGCTGTCTGAGCTGGAATTCACTTGTGTTTGCATTCATACAAACCACTGCATCTTGCAAGTAGGAACATAGTACAGGTCATCTCCTTCATCTACTCCCCCGCCCCACATAGTTTTCAAATTATAGTTTTCCTTTCCAAGTCACATACTTTATTCTTTTCCATACTGCCCTGTGTAATTTTGCTACTAAATATAGGATTAACTATTTCCTTCTGAAGTAGGTTTATGTTACTTACTGCATTACTTCTTAGACTTTGTCATACTGCCCCTCACTACGGAAAAGAAAAACTAAATAATTAAAAAAAAAGTTTTGAATGAACTACAAATATGGCTGTATTCTTGGACCTTCATTTAAAATTATTTCCTCATGTGTAACCTACTTCAGAATACAGCAGTAGTAATTTTTTGGAATTAATGTCATCCACTGGCAAAGGGGCAGGACACTTGCCTTTCCACAGATGATGGAAATTCCAGGCCAGATCCACGCAGCACTGAGCTGTATTGGTAAGAAGGACAAACTAAGCCCCATTCTCCTGCTGTTTTTACTTGTAATGAGAGGGAATTTTTTCTCCTGCTTGTGAAATGGCCTTCATAAAATCTGGAGAAAGAAATCATTTAAAGTACATTTTTTTAAGGGCTGGAAGAGGGCACCGACAGAGTAACACAATGCTTTATTTTTGCCACTGTACAACTCTGTCTCTTCATAAAAGGGAAATCTGCTGAGCCTCTAAATTACTGATATATTATTGATAGATATAGATAATTAAATTTTTCATTGACCGCGTTGCCCTATCCTCCATGGCTTGAACTCTTGTGCCCAAGGGGTAAAGCTTTAGATGTCATGATTTCACCAGCCAGTAATTCTTATTGCCTGCATGTTTTTTAATGGTCACATTTTCATCCAAGTGGTTAGATAGATATAACTTTGCTTAGAAAGGCACTGGATAAAATTTACAGTGAACATTCCTTTGGCTAGAAGGGCTAGACTACTTCCTGCTTCATTTTCATGTGTGGCAGTTGAATGATTGACCTCTTGGAATGAAGATAAGAGGTGGAGAAGACCTCGTCACCAATCAGATTGCTATGTCCTACAATCCTGGATTTCTCCCTTTCCATTGTCCTGAAACAGTTTGCACACCTCATGCTTTGGAGGATGCTGCAGATTATTTTTTGGATCCAACATCTTTGAATTCCATCCATTACTGAGATGCTAGCTTTAATTATCCAAGGGCACTGTATGCTAATTAGAAAGACAGAAACAAAGATCGGGTCACTTGTACTTACAGTAGTAATTTTGTGTTTTTCTTTCCTGTAATTCCACAATTAATAAAGTAGTAAAACAGATTGTTTGGCCTGCATACAGCTTGCCTATAAAGGTCCAGGTTATTAATGAAAAGATTGTTTCTTAATTTAGTGTACATTGATTTGGTGCTAGTTAGTGAACACATTTTAGTGTCATTATTTTTGCAAGAAATCTGCTGCCAAATGTGTGTAGTTGAGGAAAAGACATGGCTTTTCACAACTCTCCTCATACTCAGAAGTCTACTTGCTGCTCCAAAATGACCCATTTCTTGCTTTATGAGCCTTGAAAGTCCCAATTCTGTATGGCCTCCTGTTTCTTCACAAAACCAGTGGTCATACAAACAACTGTTCTAAGGATCTAAATCTACACCAAGTAAATTAGACTCCTTGGAGAGAGAGCACCATAACTCAATGTATCCCCATCCTGTGGTATACATTACCACAAGTCAATCAGAGTAGCATCTTTAAAACTAGACTCGTCAGTTGAATGGGTATACACAAATATGCGCCAGATTTATGTTTCTGCTTGATTTGAGGGGGTGAGCAGTATTTAGTGCTTGTAAAGGGCGACAAGAAGTTTTAAGTGCATCTACTTAAAGATATATATGGCTAGGTATGTTATCGTTCCTGTGATCAGTTGCTTAGTGTTGTTCCTGTGGAATGTTTCACATGCACCAGAGCTACGACCAGTTCATACAGATAGAATCTCAGTTTAATGCTTCTTCCAAAGGATGGTATTCTCAGGAGTGCAACATCTCCATTTTGCTGTACTGCCTTGTCATTATAAAAAAAAATTAATCCAACTTCCTGGAGTGGGAATAAAACCCACAATCGTTTGATCTTCAAGCATCAGAGGTGAGTGTGCTACCTGTTGAGCCTCAGTCACCATTGAAGAACACATCCACACCACAAACAACCTCCGATACAAGACCTTTAAGATTAACAAAGCACAAAACTCTCACAGCGTCTCCTTGTACTCCCATATCATTGCCAAATGCTGGAACTCTCTACCTCAGCATATTCTGTCCATCAATGATGCACATATCATTTAAACATTCCCTAAAGGAATATTTCACCAAACAAAGGATTTGCTCCTGTTCTCATCCAGGCTAACTACTTTAACCCCTTAATATCTAACTTCTTTATTTACACGACCATTTCTCAATATCTCCTGGCTATTAAGCCTTCTTACTCTGTTTGTGTTATGTTGTCCTAAAAAAAAAAAAAATGTATAAACATGTATTCTGCTTTTATATTGAACTGTTTTCTACTGTTTGTATATTGTTTTTATATTACTACCATTGTTACTTATTTTTAGACACTATGTTAGGAACTTTGCAATTGAACTTCTATTTGTATTATTTTATGCACTCTAAACACACTAATAGTCACATGTCAGATGTAAAAACATTGTAATCTTCTTTGGAGCTTTTCTCCCCAGGTCTCCGCTGAAAGCAGGCTTCTGGCACAGTCTGACACTACCTGGTTATCAAATGAAAATAAATAAATAAATACATCCTTCATTTTGATCAGCCATACCACATCTCCATTTTGATCCCTCCCAGCTCTAGTGTTTGACCAGAAATCCCAGTTCACACAGTTCCAAGACCTGAATGATGAATACCTGTAGTACTAAACTCACTCCAGTTTAATTCGTAGACATGCTAACCCCATCTCAAATGTAATGTAAAGTAATTAAATAAATCTTAAATCTAACTCCCGATCCTTCTTGGATGACTGAATCTCAAACTGAAAAGACAAAACAGCACACTTCTTCCCCAAAAACTACAACCTGACCAGTCAAAACAGAAAACAAGCTGATTAAGTAAAGGAAAAAAAAAACATAAATAAAACTAGCATTTTCTGTAAAAATAACCACAGTAACCTTTCCCAGTACCAGTACCCATTCGCAAAACTAGTCTGGTTAGTGTTGTGTCACAAATAAAAAAGTTCTACTTTTTTCCCCCATTTAACTCTTTTTCCTTGTGCATAGTCCATAAGCAGTAATTGGCCTGTCTTCACTGCCATCTGTGTAAAATGTACAAAATGTCTACTCAGCACCACTTTCAATACTTTATCAAACATTTCTGTACTATGCTTTACTGCACAAAGGCTGTATAAAAAATATACATTTTTTTTTAGTTTAGATACAACAAAGATGTAAGATATGAAGAGGTGTATGCTACAGTGGATATAAAAAGTGTACACACCCCTGTTAAAATGCCAGGTTTTTGTGATATAAAAAAATGAGACTACAATAAATCATTTCAAAACATTTCCCACCTTTAATGTGACCTGTAACCTGTACAATTCAATTGAAAAACAAACAAATCTGTTAGGGGAAAAAATATAAAAAAAATTTAAAAAGTACAATACGCTGGTTGCATAAGTGTGCACACCCTTAAACTAATACTTTGTTGTGTGTGCACACCCTTAAACTAATATCTTGTTGAAGCACCTTTTGATTTAATTACAGCATTCAGTCTTCTTGGGTAGGAGTCCATCAGCATGGTACGTCTTGACTTGGCAACATTTGCCCACTCTGCCTTGCAAAAGCACTCCAAATCTGTCAGATTGTGAGGGCATCTCTTGTGCATAGCCCACTTCAGGTCACACCACAGATTTTCTATTGGATTTAGGTCTGGGCCATTCCAAAACTTTAATTTTCTTCTGGTAAAGCCATTCTTTTGTTAACTTGGATGTATGCTTGGGGTCATTGTCGTGTTGAAAGGTGAAATTCCTCTTCAGCTTTCTAGCAGATGCCTGAAGGTTTTGGGCCAAAAGTGACTGGTATTTGGAACTGTTCATAATTCCCTCCACCTTGATTAAAGCCCCAGTTCCAGCTGAAAAAAAGCAACCCCAAAGCATGATACTGCCACCATCATGCTTCACCATGGGGATGGTGTTCTTTTGGTGATGCAAAGTGTTTTTGCGCCAAAAGTCCATTTTGGAATTGTGGCCAAAAAGTTTAACCTTAGTCTCATCAGACCATAACAAATTTTCCCACATGCTTTTGGGAGACTTGATGTATTGTTTTGTGAATTTTATCCAGGCCTGGATGTTTTTCTGTGTAAGAAAAGGCTTCCATCTTGCAACCCTACCCCATAGTCCAGACATATGGAGAATACTAGAGATTGTCGTCACATGTATTACACAACCAGTACTTGCCAGAAATTCCTGCAGCTCCTTAAGTGTTGCTGTAGGCCTCTTGGCAGCCTCCCTGATCAGTTTTCATTTTGTCTTTTCATCAATTTTGGAGAGACGTCCAGTTCTTTGCAATGTCACTGTTGTCCCATGATTCTCCACTTTTTGATGACTGTCATCACTGTGTTCCATGGTATATGCAATGCTGTGGAAATGTTTTTGTACCCTTCTCCTGACTGATGCCTTTCAACAATGAGATCCCTTTGATGGTTTGTAAGCTCTCTGTGAACCATGGCTTTTGCTGTAGCAGGCAACTGAATAAATGTCAGAAAAATCCTACTAGGACAGCTGAACTTTATTTGGGGTTAATCAGAGTCCCTTTAATTGATGGCAGGTGTGTACTCAAGAAGACTGAATGCTGTAATTAAATCAAAAGGTGCTTCAACAAAGTATTTGTTTAACGGAGTGCACACACAACAAAGTATTAGTTTAAGGGTGTGTGCACACTTATGCAATCAGCGTATTTTATGGTTTTTATTTTTTATATTTTTCCCCTAACAGATGTGTTTTCCAATTCAATTCTACACGTTATAGGTCACATTAAAGGAGGGAAAAGTTTTGAAATGATTTATCGTGGTCTCTTTTTTTTATATCACAAAAACCTGGCATTTTAACAGGGATGTGTGCACTTCTTATATCCACTGTATCTGCAGTTGTTTTCCCAGTACATATGCAGCAAACATGCAGTTTGACAAACTGCACAGAACAAGTAATTGTTTTTGTTTTCTGTAAGAAATGCAGCACAACTTTGAAAAGTCTAAAAGAATGTTCATCACTGAATTATTACAAGACATGCCTCTGAATTTCTTCAAGTAAAGTGACTGTCTTTTGTTAATAAGCTCAGTAATTATTTTATTCACAGTTTGTGCTTTCTCTTGGAGGGTTAAGAAGACTTATTTATTTTATTTATTTTACATTTGTAAAACGGGAAAGTTCATAGGTTCATAGGTTGGTACTAGGCTATCAGCCCCCTAGCCTACAAGCCCTAGCCATATAACAATTCTGGCTATATTTTCCCCCACATTATTTACTTTCCCACCCCCTAGCAGCAGCGACATCCTGGACGGATCCCTGGGTGACTCCTTCTCCCATCCAGTCAAGAAAGGTTTTGAAGAAAGAGGCACTCTGCTTGATATTGATATGTATGGGCAATCTATTCCAGAGTCTGGGGAGTCTCTGGGTCAGGAACCTATCCTCCAGCATGTTTTTTGTTTATTGTGATGATGAGGTTTATCCTGCTAGCGTAGCTCTGACGGATTGGATTTTCTTTATGTAGCATGTCTCAACAGCCTGGGTGACATGGCCTTGTAATCCGACTGGATACATGTCCATTTTCAGCGGAGGCCCGGGGAGAAAAAGCTCCACATGTACAAAAAGATGATGGTCAATATTCATGGTTACATTAAAAGATGTAACTTCTTAAAGTTTCAATAGGAGGTTTTATATATATATATATATATATATATATATATATATATATATATATATATATACATACATTGTTACATTGAAGTTTAAGATCATTGTAGGTTTATTGTATTACATATGTACAGCAGTAGTATAATTACATATTTATAGCAATAACAGTAAAGCATTTGAGTGTATAGAATGGCATGATAAAATGATAGATGACATGAGTGACTACCCGGAGAAAACAAAGGTAATTAGTGAGAAAAAGGTGTTTAGTTAAGAGGAGAGTTCCTGGAAATTGGATGTAGAAGGGTTGAATACATATTTGTATAAAAGCTAGGATGATAGGATACACAAGAGGAGGTACAGACAAGGGATTTAAAGTTAGTGTAGGGAGTTAGAAACGCAGTATTCTAAAGTTGTGTATAGGAAGTTAGGTAGGAATTAGTGACTGTTGTTCTGAAGGTTATAGAGAAGTAGTTATAATTAGGGTGGGTTTAGGTCGAAGGTTTATTCCAAATTGCATCATTTGCCTTCAAGAGTTGCATGTAAGTCGAGTTAGCCTGGGTCTTGACATGGACATAGCCAATGCTTGTTTAGGTGCCTCTTTAGGAATGTTTTGAATTGGGGTAAGGAGGCTATAGTGGTAAGATCTGGGGGGAGTGCATTCCATTTCTTACCAGCTGAGTTGGAGAGAAGTGATTCTCCAGCTGAGTTGTTGGCTTTGGCAGATTGAACTTGCATCTTGTTAGATGAGCGGAGAGATGGTAGGTTGCAGTAGGGGGTGATAATATTTGTCAGAATGGGTGTACTGTTAGGTTGGTAGAGGATTTTATGAATAACTATGAGTTGGTTGTACTGGAGTTGATTGGGTAGCTCTAGCCAGTCCAATGTTTGAAGATTTTGACAGTGATGGGTTCTGTATGCTGTGGCTGTGGCAAATCTAGCTATATTGTTGTAGCAGCTAGCTATTTTGTTTAGGTTAGCTTTCCGTAGGTTTAGGAAAATGGGAGAGGCATAGAGAAGGGTTGAGAGAAGGTGTGTTCTAGCTATGACTGTTCTGGCCGGTCGGGTTAGAAATTGTTTAATCCTATATAGGGAGCCTAGTTTTTTGTTAACTGTTTTGATGGTTTTGTTGATATGAGTCTCAAATGTAAGGTTATTATCTGTTATTACACCAAGTAGTTTTGTAGATGGATCTGGAGAGATTATGGTGCCATTATTGGATGAGATTGTAATATTCGGTGATGAGGTTTTTTGGGTAGGGGAGAGAAGTAGTAGTTTGGTTTTGTTGGGATTTAATAGGAGACAGCGATTATTGAACCAGATCTCTGCTTTGTTGAATGTGCTCTGGGATAGGGATTGCAGGTCTGAGGGGGTGGTGGCAGAACAGATTAAGGTAGAGTCATCTGCATACTTGAATACAGATTGCTTCAGGGATGACTTTGGGTAGGTCATTAATGAAAATTGAGAAGAGGAGGGGGCCTAATATCGACTCTTGGGGGACACCAAGGGTGATTGGTAGTAGGGGGATAGATTGTCTTTCTATAATACTGCTTGTTGTCTGCCCTGCAAGTAAGATTGAAACCACTTGATTACTAGGTTGTTAAGGTTGAATGATTTGAGTGTGTCTAGGAGTAGGTGGTGCTTGACCATATCAAATGCTTTAGATAGGTCGACAAAGAGGGCAGAGGAGAGTTTGTTGTGATTACGGTTCAGATTTACTGTGTGAGAGAAGGAGAGAAGTGCTGTTGTGGTACTATGGGCAGATCTGAATCCGTGCTGGGATGGGGCTAGGAGATTGTTCTGAATAAGGTGAGTTAGAATCTGTTTATGTATACATTTTTCCATTATTTTCATTAAGGGAGATAGAATGGCTATAGGCCTGTAGTTTGAGAGTTCTGTGGAGTTACCCCCTTTGTGAAGTGGTATAATGTGGGAGATTTTCCAGATGGAGGGGACATAAGATTCATGGAGAGTACGGTTGATTAAGATGGAGATAGGGTATGATATTTAGTTTGCGGCCTTTTGTAGGAATTCAGCAGGGAGTAAGTCTGCTGCTAGTGTGGTGGGTTTGAGTTTCTTAAGTAGGGATTTAATATAGTTTGTGGGGATTGGATTATATTTGAATGGGGGTACATTATCCGGTGGGGCTGAGGTGGTATTTGCTGAGTTGGGAGGTAGGTTATTAGCTAGGGATTGCACTGTTTCTGTAAAGAAAGTATTGAAGGCCTCTGCTATACTTTCAGGGGGTAGATGCAATGTAGATGAAGGGGTGGGGGTAGTGGATTTACCTGGATGGAGTAGTTTATTGAGACCTGACCAGAATTTTTGTGGCTGGTTTTGGTGCTTTTTTTGTAAGCTGAAATAGTAGGTTTGTTTATCTAGCTTAATTGATTTTTAGCTTTGTTTCTCAATTGTTTGTACCTAATATGTTCTTGACTGGATTTGGTGGATTTCCAGGAGGTCCATGCTGTGTCCCTAGCAGTTAGCTTTTGTTTAGTTACTTTGGTTAGCCATGGAGCTATTTTGGTTCTGGTTCTGATCTTTCTTATGGGATCATGCCTGTCTAAGATGGCTAGGAAGTTAGTATTAAAGTGTGAGACTGCTTCGTCTAGGGGAAGTAGCTTTAGGTTGGACCAATTGCAAGATTTAAGTTCGGTCTGGAAATTGGAAAGGTTAAAGTTTTTTGTGTTTCTAATGGTTTTAAGGGTGATTTGCTGAGGCATGTCATTCCTTTTTCTTATTATATATGTTAGGAAGTGGTCGCTCATGTTCTCAGGTAGGGTGCCTGATGTATATAACTGAGGATTGCTGTTTATAAGAATCCAATCTAGGGTGCTTTCTTTATTGTTGGGCTTATTGATTCTGGTGGGGGAGTTTATAATTTGGGAGAAGCCATTTAAGTTAATGTGGGTGGTTGGGGTTTTTGATGAACAGGTTTTCCAATCAATATTGAAGTCTCCAAGAATAATAGTTTCTTGGGGGTGTGTAGTGGATAACCATTGGAGGGTACTTTTCAAGGTTGCTATATTGTCACCTGGGGGCATGTAGATACATGCTATGTTGATAGCTTTGTGTTTGTTAAGCTGGACCTTTATTAAGAGTGTTTCTGAGGTGCTAGTTATTAGGCTTTGTGGGATGGTGGTGGTGGACACCTGTAAGGTTGTTTTATACATAATGGCTACTCCACCACCTTTCCTACCCTGCCGGTCAAGTCTTAAAATATTGTAGGTGGGGGGTATTATCTCGTTGTTAGGGGTGGTGGGTTTGGGCCAGGTTTCGGTAAGACATAATAGGTCAGGGGAGTGCATGTCCTTAAGGGCATGTATATAGTGAATCTTATTATTCATGCTTCTGATGTTTAGGTGACAGATTAGTAGTGAATTAGGGGCATTATATGTGCTACGTATATTGGTGACAGTAATATTTGTGGAGCTTGTTGTTTCTGATAGGTTTGGGCCTGAGTTTGAATGGATATCTCCATCTGCTATGAGGGTTGGTTTAGATTTCCGTATTAGTTTCTGGATTTTTAGTTGGAGTAGGTCATATTATCTAGTCCTAGTTTTTATGTAGGTGGCTCTAAGGGAATGAAGAGGTGTTGGGGTAGTACAGTTGGGGTAAAGGTATGGTTGAAATGGTGTGGGATAATGGGGGATAGGTAGGTAGTAGTATTCATAGGAGGTGAGGAGATAAAGAGTGATAAGTGGTGGTATGATGTATAAAATCAGTCTAGGTTTTGGATATATGGTGAGAGTTAGTGGAGACTTTGTGGGGTACATGCTGTACATGTTTGGGAGTGTGTGTGGGCGGATACAAGAGACTGAGGTATGGTGGAGTTGTGGGTGGGGAATGTGGGTTGGGTGTACAGTTAGAGTGTTAGGTTGGTTAGTTGTGATGTGTAGGGGTGGGGTGTAGGAGGGGGTGTGGTTTGGTGAGTATAAATCTAGTGGTACTGGGGGCGGGTGGAAATTGAGGTCAGGGTAGGGGAGCGGAGTGAGCTCGCAGGGCGAACTGAGTGGGTAGAGCCAAGGAAGGTGAGTTATAGGATAGGTTTGGATGGGAACAATCAGCTGTGTAGGTGGTAGGGCTAGTAAGCCACCATGCACAGAGGGAGAATAGCTTAAGAGGACTGGAGGTGGGGAATCAGATAAAGTAGTGGGGGAGAGGGGTAGTAGATAAAGAGTACAGAACAGTGGATGGGTAAATAGGATCTGAAAAGAGGTGGATCCAGGTCGCCATCTAGTGGTCAAACCTTGTAACTACAGGAGGTTCCTTACAGAGCCCGAGGCTGGAGAGCCTATGAAGTACGGATGTATGGTGGGCCTGGAAAGGGTACAGAGAGCTAAGTAAATGGGAGTAGAGAGAGGGAATGGTGGCTGCCGCAGAGTCAGAAATACAGTGAGTTCTATCCACCTAGTCAGGTTATGGGAAGAACGTTTAGGTTTAGCACAACTCAGGAGTATACAGGCATACTTTAGTTAGGTTTCCCTTGAGGCAGTAATAGTTATTCCTTCAGGGATAGGTTGATCAGGACCTTGGCAGAATACAGTTGGTTTCTTCACCACTTCCAGCAGGATTAAAAGGTAGTGTGAACGTAGGGCAGGGCAGTTTAGTTAGGTTTCCCTTCAGGCAGTAGTAGTTATTCCTTCAGGGATAGATTGATCAGGACATTGGCAGAATACATTTGGTTTCTTCACCACTTCCAGCAGGATTAAAAGGTAGTGTGAACGTAGGGCAGGGCAGTTTAGTTAGGTTTCCCTTCAGGCAGTAATAGTTAATCCTTCAGGGATAGGTTGATCAGGACCTTGGCAGAATACAGTTGGTTTCTTCACCACTTCCAGCAGGATTAAAAGGTAGTGTGAACGTAGGGCAAGGCAGTAGGTGGAAGAGACTCAGAGCAGGAGCTTGCAGCAGCCGAGTGTGAGAGCAGTGATGTTTTATAAGTCAAGTTGCAGGAAAGAAATTCTTTGCATGAACTGCGGGTCAGAAATGAGACAGCTTGCTACCTAGATTCAGTAAGATCATGATTTTTTAAAACTTAACTTTCTTCTGTTTTGCTAACATTAAATGGTCATAAAAGTCAGAGGTAAATGGATTACAATTATCCTTATTTAGTGGTATTGATATCAGCTAGCATTTTTCTCATATCTGTCTCCTTAAAAAGTACATCAGTTTTTGGAATTCTCTGTTTATTTGCATATATTTAATTTGTTTAAAGAATGTCAAGATTCTGCGTCAAAATCTTGTACCAGGCTTCTTATTAATGCACAAAACTGGTGAGATATATCTGTTGTACCTGCCTTTTGAAGGGAAAGACATAGGACATTTGGCTCATTTTAATAGTGAAGTGTAGATGTTCTTTTTATTGATCACTGCTGCAGAAGCCTAAGCTTATATCCGGCACAGGATATATTAGCATGCCAGTGTCCAAAACTTCAAGTCACCTTTCACACGTGCAAGCTGAGCTGACTAAAAGGATTAGTTTGGGTGCCAAACCCTTCTGAATTTCCTGCCACAGAGTAGAGTGCTCTTCTGTTGGCTTTCAAGGATCTGCCGTTGGTTAATGCTGTTCCATTGCTAGGCAGATAAGTTTCCTTCAAGGGGAAAAACTTCCACATTACATTTCAGTTAAACTAAAGATGTTCTTTAATCCTATCTCACCTTCATTCTTACTCATGGGATCGGAGCCGATCCTCGGCTCCGATTTGGCCTTTTTACAAGCTGAAAGTCTTCTAGTTACTTCGTGGCTAGGTAGGTATCCCATGGTGCACCAGTACAATCCCCAGATCTCGTTTGCTATGTCGACAAGTTCAGATGTGCTTCTTCTTGGCCATGGCTAAGTCTTTCAAATTTGTTCAAAATTTTGGATAAATCTGCTGTTTTACATTTGATAGCGTTATATAGCATTATATAGTTATAGTTAGTGTAGTCTTTGCAGTTAGAATAGTTGGCGTTTATTGGTGCGCCATTGTGTGCAATTTCTTTAAGTACAGTTGGCCGTTGGCCTTTATAGTACTTGGTATCCTGTGTGCCAATTCTCTTTGGTTAAAATATTACTGTTCATACTTTGATATTAGTAGTTGTAGGTGCATTTTGCGCTTAGTTAGGCTGTGTGTGCTTGTTAAATAGCTATAAGTAATAACTTTTTGCGGAACCTTCCGCTTGCTGATATTGCCTGTTATTAGTGTTGCAGTCAAAACAAGGTTCTGTTGACATTGTTTTTTGTATTTTCCACAGTTTAGACTATATTCCTGTTTTGTGTGTGTGCGAATCTCTCTACTTTTTCTGTACCCCCCCCCCCGGTCCGTTTTAGTTAGAGGACCTAATTTTCCCTTTCTTTCCTACCCAGGCTAGGCCCATTTAAGTAAGAGGACCTAGTCCTCGTGGTGTTTCTTTGCCGATTCCTGTAGGGCTAGGCCCGTTTTAGTTAGAGGACCTAGTCCTCCCATTTTCTCCCTGTGCTTGTGTGTGAGTTCATCTTCTCTGAGATGTCTAAGGAAAGTAAGGACCATAAGCCATCTGGCTTTAAAAAATGCATAAAATGCTCACAGAAGATGTCCATAACGGATGGCCACAGTAACTGCGTTTACTGTCTTGGGGCCATCCACTTACAAGAAACTTGCTTATTTTGCCACTCTTTTAGTGCTAGGGTGTTGCAAGAAAGAAAAAATAAGCTCATTCTAAAAGGTCTCCTAAAACCTTCTTTTGAGGAAGATCTGGCTAGCTCTTCCTCCTCTGCTAGCTCTCAGGGATCTAAAAAGGAAAAGTCCAAGTCCTGTAAGAGGCCCTCCCTGGCACCGGCTGGTGTCTCGGAACCGCCTCTTAAAATGACTAAGCCTGACAAATTTACTGTCTCATCGGCCCCACTGAGTTCGGAGCCGATCGAGAGTTGTACTACTGTGGTTACAGTGTTGACGCCAAGTGGTTCGGAGCCAACCACTGAGATTACTCAACGGAGCCGGTCTATGGACCCTTTACAGGTCTCCCCTACATTGAAGTCACAGATATTGCAGAGATCCCATTCTCGTACTCTGTCCTCCAGGTCTTCCAGGAGTTTATCGGAAGAAGATGTGGAGAGGGCAGTGCTGAGACTTCTGAAGTCATCTGCCTTACCTGAATTGTTGTTAGCTCAGACCCAGTCGGTTCCGCGGCCACTTGAGTCCATCCCCCCTTCGGTGATTCTTCCTCCGAGCCTTGCTGGTCTTTTGGAGCCACAGTATTTGGTACTGCTGGTGGAGCCCTCGGTTCCAGCTCTCCCTGAGGTTGTTTCGGAGCCGAGTTCCGCTCCGACACTTTCGGTGCCGTCCATGGTGTTTAGGAGCCGTAGCTCCCCGGTCGGCCCCAACAGGGATGCCTGGAACTGAACTTCTTCAATTCCAAGCCTTCCTCTGGGCGTCGGCAAGGGTGAGCTCGGATCTTAAGTCTGTCTCGGAGCCGATGGCTCTGGAACCGATGGCATCCTCAGTCTCCTCAGAGCCGAAGAGGTCTTCGGAGCTGGAGAGGTTGGCATTTGAGATGATGAGGAGTGTGCTGCCCTGATCATCAGCTCCTACCAGGGGTACCGACACTCCCCACCTAGGGCACCTACTTCTGTCTCAGCTTCTACTCTCTCCCTTGACAGTAGAGACCCGCAGCCTCAGGAGCCAACCGGCTGGTGGCCCCCACTCTTCCGAGACCTCCCTGGAATATCCTTCCGAGGAATCCCCATTAAAGAGAACATGCAAGAGGAAGCATGTAGACTCCCAGGATGAGTCTCTTACCTCGGACACTGACCTTGAGGAGTCAGAAGGGTCCCCTAAGTCGTCCTCTAATGATGTCTCCTTCGTAGACATCCTGGAAATCCTTAAGCAGAGGTGCGGTTGGCCCACTGTCACCCCTTCTGATGAGGAGTCAGTGTACCTGAAGGCTTTCGGGTCTACACCTTTAGCCTCTTGGGTGTCTCCACCCTTCGACGAACTGATGGAGCTAGTCGGAAGGTGTGGGATACTCCTGATGCAGTGGAGCCAGTCCCCAGGAGACCATATTGGACCTGGTCATCACCAACATGGGAACTCTATGTTCCACACCAGAGGTAAACCCCTCTTTGGTAAGATCAGACCATAAACAAATTTCCCTGGACATCCATATCCCGTCCCCACCCCCAGCCAAGGAATTCACTGTAAAGAATTTCTCAAAAGCCAACTTTGCACTTCTCAAGACTGAGGTGGAATCCTTCAAAGCCCCTGGGCCAGCGGTTAATACAGCCCAATCCACAGAATCCTTTACAAATGCATTCTATGAGCACCTGCAGGAATGCATGGATCGTGCTATCCCAAATAAAACCAAAACTCACTCCTCCAAAAACAGGAGACAGGTCTAGTGGACCCCGGCCATAAATAAGCTATACAACAGAAGGAGGAAGCTACTACATGACAGAGCAAAATCCCAAAAAGGGAAGGCATCTCTGATCAGTATTAGCAAGAAACTTCGATCCCTCATAAAATCATCAAAGGCCAGTTTCGAAAGAAAAATTGCCCTAGACACTAAAGATAATCACAAGGCCTTCTTTAGTTATATCAGGAACATGGGCGGAAACTCCCAGATATGTTCTGAATTGTTGCATAACGGTACAAAATATACCAAACCTACAGACTTAGCCAACATCCTGGCAGACAGATTCAGCACAAACTTCTCCCCCCCTTCTCCCCCAAAGGAGCAAATGTCTATCCCAACTGAATGTAACCTCCCTGACATCACAGATGCACAGGTGAAAGCTGCCCTCTCCAAAGCAAAAAACACAGCATCTATGGGACCGGACGGTGTCCCAGGCTGTGTCTTACATGAGCTCCAAGAAGAACTGAACCCTCACATTAAGTCACTGTTCAAACTTAACCTTACTACAGGATATGTACCCAAAGAATGGCATACAGCTACAGTGGTCCCACTCCACAAAGGTGGTGCCACAACAGACCCCGGAAACTATCGCCCCATAAGCCTGACTAGTCTGGTTTGTAAAGCTATGGAGCGTATTATCATGGAACTCATAAACAAAGACATTGGGAGCCTCCAGACACTGGACCCTACCCAATTTGGCTTTGTTAAGGGCAGATCTTGCCTCTTAAATCTAGTTGATTTCTTTGAAACAGTTACCAAAGCCATAGATGAGGGCAAGGTAGTCCACACAGCCTACCTGGACCTCACAAAAGCCTTTGACACAATACCCCACTCGGGTATCATAAATAAGCTTACCAGCTTAAATATCAACCCCTATATCACAAAATGGGTTGCAAAGTGGCTCAGAGATAGAACCCACATGGTCAGAATCGCAGGTGCCATGTCCGAATCCAAACCAGTTACAAGTGGCATCCCACAGGTCTCAGTTCTGGGACCTCTGTTGTTCGGTATATACTTCTTTGAGGTTCAGGCTAACACAGGGGTATTATGGCTGACAAAGTTCGCAAATGACTGCAAACTGGGGGCCATAATCGAATCTCCAGCTGACACAAGCATCCTCCAAAAGGGTCTCACAGAGATGGATGCTTGGTGCCAGAGCCACGGCCTCAAGCTAAATGCTAAAAAGTGCATAGTCATTCCCTTTGGGAAAAACAAGGTGCCCACAAATTACCACATAGGTGGTAATCCATTAAGTACAGAAGAAGTAATTAGAGATTTGGGGACCAACGTAGATAGTAATCTCTCCTTTGATAATCACGTTGCCAAAGTGGTTAGAAAGACCTTCTACATAGCCCACCTTATCACAAAAGGGTTCGCATCTAGATCAAGAGAGGTCATTGTGCCCCTCTACTGTCACTCATCAGGCCCATAATTGAATACAATGCCCCTTTTGGGATGTACCTTACCCGACACCTGCAGCAACTGGAGAGACCCCAAAAGTACCTCACCAAGAGGATCATGGGCTACAAACACATGTCCTATGCAGCTCGACTAAAGAAACTCCAGCTCTACTCAGTTGCTTACCGCCTACTCAGAGGCGATCTATGCCTGACGTACAAAGCCATGTCAAACCCAAAATTAATGGACATGCTCCACCTCAAAAAATCCAAGTCCCTTAGAGCTACACGCTCCAGGGACCTAAACCTCAGCACAAAAATAAATAGAACATGCTGGAGGGACAGATTCATTTCCCAGAGGCTCCCCTCACTCTGGAATAGAATCCCAATTCATGTTAGACATAGCTCCTCGCTGACCTTCTTCAAGCGAAATTTGGACGCGTGGATGGGAAATCGCAAATTCACCCCTGGGATCTCCCCAGTGTCCCTGCTAGACAGAGGCACAGTAAACTAATCTTAAAAGGGTACCTTCTGTGACCTACTTTACAGAGGCACAGTAGGCTAATCTAATAGGGAGGCGGAAGCCAAATACACTCTGGCTGGGCTTATAAATGCCCTAGGGCAGATAGCCTAGTATCTACCTATGAACCTACAAATAAGTTTCTTTCTGCTCCCAGAGAAAAGGAATTTTTGTCTAAAGGTGTTCCCGTAGATGGCATGGTGGTGGCCACTAAGAAGGAGTTAGCGGAAACTACTTCTTCTGTTCAACCGCCGAATAAGGAGTCTCGAACGATGGACAGATACGGGAAGCATATCTTCTCTTCAATGGCATTTACTCTTATATCGCTGGACTACCTTACACACTTCACGAGACTTCGGAAAGATCTCCTAAAGGAGTTAGGAGATTCTCTACAAGGTACATCTACTGAGGGAGTCCCTGACAAGGTGTCTGCCCAGTTGTCCATCTTGAACTCTATTGTCAACTCGTCCATGAGGCTTATCTCGTATGCAGCCGATGAAGTGAGTAGAGCAGCGGGTTCAGGAATTTCTCTAAGATGTCATTCCTGGATGCGTTTGTGTAATTTTGAGGAACAGTTCAAGTCTACCTTTACCAACTCCCCCTTCAACATTTCTTCATTGTTTGGACCCAAGGTAAAGGACACACTCACCTGGTGTGAGCAAGAAGGAAAAACACTCTCTGCCATGGGAGTACGTTTTAATGTCCCCTCTAGACCATACCCTAAGGGTCAGAGGGGTGGTAAAATGTGGTTCAAGATGTCCCAGAGGTTATTCCAAGATGCACAAGGTGACTCCTCCTTCAAAGGCAGAGGAGGAGGAGGAAATGGTAGACGTCACCCTAGAGGCAGGGGCAGATTGCAAAACCAGGGAGGCCATGATCCATTTCGGGGCCGGCCTTTCCAGCGCTCCTGATGTGGAGCCTGACTCTGCTTCTCTGGAGCCGGTCGGGGGTCATATGTCTTTGCATCCAGAAGCCTGGTAAAGTATTACTCAAGACAAATGGGTACAAAGAATTATTACCAGAGGTTATGTCATACCCTTTTCTCTTCCACCCTATGTTCCCAAGAGAATCCCGGATGTTCCACCCAGTCACAGGGATCAGGCAACTGTGGAGGTCAACAAGTTGCTGGCAAAAAGAGTCATCCAAACCATCCCAGCAGAACAAATTGGGTTGGAAGGGTGGCTTAATGGTTAAGGTGTTTGCCTTACAAATATAAGGCGCAGGATTTGAGTCTCACAAGGGATAATGGGCTAGGTTTAAAATGGCTCGTAAGGGCAGTTAGCTTAGTACTAACCTATGAACCTATGAAATAGGATCTGGAACTTACTCCAGATTCTTCTTAGTGCCAAAACGTACAGGGGACTGGGGACTGGAGGCCCATCTTGGACCTCAGCAGATTGAATGAATCAGTAAAGAAGGACAAGTTCCGGATGGTGACATTGCAGTCTATACTCCCGTTATTAGGGAAAGACACTTAGATGTGCTCGATAGACCTCCAAGAAGCTTACTACCACATAAAAATAGACGGGGCGTCGAGGAGTCATCTACACTTCTGGCAGGGAGCCAGTCACTACCAGTTTTGTGCTCTCCCCTTTGGTCTCACCACAGCCCCCAGGGTGTTCACCAAGTGTATGGCAGTAGTGACAGCTCACCTGAGACGTCAAGGATTCCAGGTGTTTCTGTATCTGGACGACTGGCTCTTGACCGCCTCCACCAAGCATCTACTTTTTCAGACCAGGGACGGACCATTCAGCTTTGTGCCCAGTTGGGGATTTCTATCAATTGGGAAAAATCTTCCTTATTGCCCTCTCAATCTCTGATTTTTATAGGCGCAGAGATAGACACAGTAGACATGTTGGCTCGTCTCCCAGTAGAAAGGGCACAGAATCTGGTTCTTCAAATTCGACATCTTCTCCCCCTATGAAAGGTCAAGGCCAAGACTATTCTACAGCTTCTAGGGGCCATAGCTTCCACCATACTACTAGTGCTGCTAGCCAGACTACACATGAGGTTTCTTCAGTGGATGCTGTCATCCCAATGGTCCTTTCATCACCTACCATTATCTCATCACATACTGCTGACAGACCCTTGCAAGAAGGACCTCATTTGGTGGACTCTACTCAATCAGTTAACCATGGGCACTTCATTTGTTCATCACCACCCATTGCCACTGTGACCACGGATGCCTCTCAGGGTGGGGGGGGGAGCATTATCTAAGCAAGACTGTCCAAGACACATAGCAAGATCACAAGGCTCACCTGCATATCAACGTTCTAGAGATGAGGACGGTGCTCCTGGTGTTGCAAGCACTTCATGAGATTCTGCCTCTGGGGATGATTGCAATACAATCAAACAACATGTCGGTAGTATGGTATATCAACAAACAGGGCAGAACCAAATCATACCCACTCTGTCAAGAGGCTATTCGAGTTTGGAAATGGGCGATATCTTCCCAGCATTTTCTGGTAGCAATGGACATTCCAGGGACAGCCAACGTGATAGCAGACAAGCTCAGCCGGGCAATCTTGATGCCTCACGAGTGGTCTCTGAAACAGGAAACAGCGGAGCAGATTTTCCACAGATGGGGACAGCCTTGCTGCAATCTCTTTGCCAGCTCGATCAATGCTAAATGCAGCAGCTACTTCTCCCTCATGCCTCCTCCGGGGGAGTCACCGAGAGATGCACTCATTCACGATTGGCCTCTGGATCTCCTTTATGCTTCCCCCCTTTCCTCTCATACCTAAGGTTATTCAGAAAGTGAAACGGCTGGGAAGCAAACTGATCCTCATTGCTTCTTACTGGCCTCGTCAGGCTTAGTTCCCCTTTCTCAGGCCTCTTCTCCTAGACGATCCTTGGATTCTGGACACAGTGCCAGATCTCTTGGCTCACATGTCAAGCTCGCTTCATCACGCTTTACACACCCTCAGTTTGACAGCTTGGCTGCCCTAGTTCCATCCCTAGTCAGTCTTCATGACTTTTCACCCTCCGTGACTCATATCCTAACGTCATCTCATAAACCCTCCACCAGGAGACTATATTCCAGTAAATGGAGGAGATTCTCTATCTGGGCTGAGAAAAAGAATGTTGACCCTTATACCGCCCCCATTCCGGTGGTTTTGGAATTCCTGTCTGAGCTTTTCCACCAGAGATCTGTAGCTGCCAATGTCAGGGTTCAGTTGGCAGCGATTTCTAATTTTCATCTAGGCATACAAGATTCTAATCTGATGTCACATAGGCTGTGCAAAACCTTCCTCAAAGGTGCCACTTTGCTAAGACCCCCATTTCAAAAACCTGTTGCTTCATGGGATTTGAATTTTGTGTTGTCCAAATTGATGTCTCCGCCCTTTGAGCCTTCTCATTCACCGCGTTTGAAATTTCTGTCTTGAAAGACTTTATTTTTGATGGCTATCACATCTGCCAGACGGGTGTCAGAGTTGCAAGCATTGTCAGTAAAACCCTCCTACCTGATTATTTACAAAGACAGAGTATCACTTCATACTAATCCTTCCTTTGTCCCCAAGGTCTCTTCCTATACCACGTTGAATCAATCTATAGAACTTCCGGTGTTCTTCCCAAATTATTCCAACGCAGCAGAATACAGGTTTCATCAGTTGGGTGTCCATAGACAGTTACGTTTTTATTTGCACCAGACTAAGGAATTCAGGAAATCAGATCAATTATTTATTTCCTTCTCTGAATCCAGGTCAGGTTTACCATTTTCCAAAGTGACCCTTTCAAATTGGATTTCTAGCTGTATAGCCAACATTTACACCTCTGAGTGTTCAAAATCAAGGCTCATTCTATGATATCTCAGTCTACCTCTGCAGCCTTTCAAGCCAAGTTCCCACTTGATAATATCTATGCAGCAGCAACTTGGGCTACCCCTCACACATTTATTACTCATTACAGATTGGATCTAACCTCCAGGGGTAGAGCATCCTTTGGTTCCACGGTACTCAGGAGTATGTTTCCTTGAGCCACCCAAGAATAAGGTGCTAGGGATGCTGTCCCATCAGTAAGAATGAAGGCGAGATAGGACTACAGAACATAAAGAAGTTATGTACTCACCATAACGTTCCATGTTTGTAGTCCATCTCGCCCTTCATTCTTACGAACCCACCCTTCTACCCCCATCCTGGAAGTACCTGGAGATGGAAAAATATTATCATTTCACTGGAGAGCTTTTATTATTGGCTTCTTTCTGTATGTTTGTTATTATTTTTATTAGTTAGCAGCCATGGGATGACTACCTAGTCACGAGCCAGCTAGAAGACTTTCAGCTTGTAAAAAGGCTGAGTCGGAGCCGAGGATCAGCTCCAATCCCATCAGTAAGAATGAAGGGCGAGATGGACTACAAACATGGAACGTTATGGTGAGTACATAACTTCTTTTTTGTGAAAAACAACTACTTTAAAGCTACAGTAAATTTTTTTATTGACTGTCAAATTACTTTCTTATGCTTTTAATTTCAACTAAACTTTTTTTTTACTTTTGTGGTTAAAAAGGCGTTAAGTTTTTTAAAAAACACTGTTTTGCAGAGAAACTGTTTATTTTACTTTTTGAGGCTGGGGGAAATGTTTAAAGTGTTTTTTTACTACGTCTTATATGAGGGAAAAGTGACTTCTTTGCTACTTTTCTGTTTTACTAACTCTTGCTGCTAAACTTCATGAAACATGAATATTTTTTTAGCTTGACCATGGAACAAATTACCAGTCCCTTGGAAGGGCTTTCCTTCAGCCGCAAAAAGAAAACGTTAACTAAGCAGCTTTTCCCATCACAGCAGACTGGTAATTTGCCACAGCCACAGGTAGGTGACTGCTGTGGACAATGCTTGTTCTTCAGACCATTCATCTTTTTTCTCAGATCCCTCTGGTGTTGTCAATACAGCTACCATGAACTGGAGGTTAGCCACATTCTCTGTGGCTGTTGGGGTCCCCTTAGTGGATAAGGGAGCACTACTTTTGTCAGTAATGGGAGAAGGATTGGGGAATATGCCCTTGCTTAGCCAGAATGCTGTGCCCATCCATTGGGAAGCTGTTACTGGCAATGTAAGGTCTGTTTGCCCCAATTTTCTTTTCAACAAGAGATAGAAAACTAAATATTTAACTTCCCCTGTACCAGACAGGAGTAATTTATTTTGCTTGTCTAAATATCTTGTAGTGGCTATTGACCCTTCTTGTAAGGCGGTCTCTGGTAAAAGGAAAATAGATTCCTCTTTGCCTGAAGAGGTTCAAGATTTAGAATCTGTAGGGGAATCTGAAAGGGCAGATATAAGTTTTTCTCCTCAGATTATTGCCCCTAAGAAATCAGACAGAAGGTACAAAGTTCCTCAGTCTTTCAAGTTTTTTACACTAATCCTATATGTGACCTAGTAGCTACAGTTTTAGTTTGTCTAGTTACCGCTAAGCATTATGTTAAATCTAATCATTCTGCTTCAGAAAAGGATGATAAAGCTATTAAGACTGTATAATTCTACAACTTTCATTTTTAGAATCCTGAATTGTCAGACTTATACGTTAAAGCTTATTCTGAGTAATTCTGAAACTATGAGAAATATTTTAGCTACAGTTTCCTCCTTTGAGGAAAAATCTGCCTTGTGTAGTTTCTTCTGTTTGTCAATGTTCAAAATGTGTTTTGACTCTGTAGATAGTACCAGTGGCAAGAGACCTGGAAGCAGTATTTTGAGGAAGTTAAGATGTCAAAAATGAAATTTTAATTTGCCTTTGGATAGAGATTGAGTTCTTGGACACTCTACTGCATAGGTTTTTAAAAAGAGTGATGAAAGAAGTAAGCTGATGCAGGGAATATCTCTGATTTTTCAGCTCTCCTTCTATAAAATTTCCAAGGAATTTTCTGCTCCCTCATCCAGTTTTATCAAGAAACAAAATAAACAGCCTTAGCAGAGTGCTGGTAAGTAGACATTAAAAAAATGGCAAGGCGATCCCAAAAAAGAAAGCTGGAAGCCCCCCAGGACAAAGGACACTTAAATAAGGCAGGAATGACTGTTCAAGGGAGTTTTTCTCCCTTCTTCCCTCCCATCATTGCAGTCCCTTACCCTTTCCAGAAAATGTGAATTTCCATTTCACTCTTTGGCAACAGATTGTTTCAGACAAAGGGATTCTGATGATGCTTCAACTAGGATACAGATGGCAGTGAGAGGAAATTCCTTCCTTTCACGGGATTCCTTCTGATCCACTAGACCAGACTCTTCTCTTCCCTCCAGTCCTACATCACATGCTGTCTCAGGGGATAATAGAAGCAGTTCCAGATGGGAAAACAGTTTTATTCAAGATTTTTTAATGTCAAAGAAAGAAACTGGTAGGGTCCAGTCCTGGATCTTTCTTTCCTAAATTAGTTTGTGGTAGTGCCTGTGATGACTCTCCCCTGGACCAGTAATCAAGGAGCCTCAGTCCTCACCACTGGCAACAGTAGAGGATGTTCAGGTACACAAACAGTATTTCCAGATGGAGTTCTCTGCATCAAGTGCACTTTCCCTTAAGAGCACACAGAGACCACAGTCAGTCCGGAGCTTGTTTCTCCAGATCCCAAATAAGATTCCCCACTGCCACTGGCACAGCTATAGAGTTAAGATCTCAGCTGAGTGACCAAGCCAAGACATCTAGCTCTCTCTCTGTCCAAGAAGTCCTTTGTGTCCCTGCTCAAATAGCTGACACACACACACTCTTTGAGGTTTGATTTACACACACACACACACACCTGGGAAAGGCTGGCACAGGTTTACTATCTGTACCCTTTCTGCCCAGACTATAAGGTAATTGCCACTGCCACCAGTCACTCCTTATCAGCTACTTTAAGGCCTTAACAAAGGGTGACCAATTTTACTGTGTAATATTACTACTAATACAAATGATAGTTTGACCACGAGCCAAGGCTATTAGGAGTGGCACACACAATGTCACCAAATAAATATGCAAGTACTCTCAAAACTTAAATATCTCTACACAGATCAGCCACAATGAAAGATTTAAATATATTTAATAGTAAATAATAAAAGAAGGCAATACTAAATATATATTCACAGTGACATCAGAGTTCAAAACCACAGGAAATATTTAAAATGACATTGCAGTACAGGCTCACACAAATAAAGAAAAAACATCTAAATTAAGCTTTACCATATTCCTGACTGTAACTAAGAGAGTTATACTGTTCCCTAGAAACTTACTTCATTAGAGTTGTTGTGGTGAACGGTTCTTGTCAGGTCCAAGACAGAATACAGAATGCTCTGTCTCACGAAAACAATTAATATCTAAAATATTACTGTTGGGATAGCTTGCAGAATGACATTATTTCTGATCATCTGACTTCTAGATCACAGACCAAAACCTCCATTGCTAGAAGTTGGCAGCATTTAGCATCTACCTCTAAAAATATACAGACAATGGCTTTTGCTCAGATCTTTGGCCGATGCTGGAAGTCATAAAACAATTGCATTCCTTCATGCTTCAAAAGTAGCAATTAGTTCATTCCAAGGATAATACAGAAAGCTTCCTAGTACATACTTTATGTCTCTAGCTGTTTTGAAAACATGAGAGGTGGCCTCTTTATTGCATAGCCTGTAAAATAATTTAATTTCAGATATTTTTCTAAAGTTTGCTGGACTGAGGTTAACCCCCCCCCCTTCCCAGTTTCCTCTGTTAAGCATATACATTTAAACAGTTACAGAGGTGCAGGTACATTTCTGTTCTCTTCCAGTTGGACATAGTGTGGTTACATTTCAAACACAGCACTCTAGGAATACGTTTTCAACACACACATCTGTACAAACAGTTTGATATACATGACATACAGTTCTAATACATTTGTAACACAAGCATCTTGTATAAATCATTTCAGTACTCACCAGTGACATATAATTATGTACAAAATTCCAGCTAGCTGTGCTGGCAGTATCCCCTTTTGTCACAGTGCCGAAATTCGAAATCCTTTTACTTCATAAACTGTTACCCTTCTTCCTCATTTCAGTTTTTTTGTAATGTTAAATTTAAAGAATATGCATCATCTCATTCAAATTCATCCAGATTTCAGGTAGTTTCTTAAGTGTTTTTGTGTCTGTCATTTCACTGCCTTACCTTTTGGGCTATCCACTGCTTCAAGAGTGTTCACAAAGTGTCTAGCTCCTGTCATAGCTCATTGCAGGCTACAGGGTGTGCACATTCTTTCCTTATTTTGACAACTTGATTATCTTTCCAGTCCTTTTCAAAGTGTCAGGAATATCTCACTTGTGTAAGAGAGCTCCTGCATAGGCAGGGATTCCAAGCAAACACTCAACAATCTTTCCACAGGATTATGTTTCTGAGGCACCTGCTAGACACAATACAAGAATCTTTCTTCCACAAGAAAAAATAGCTCTATTTAAATCTATTCTAAGGGTTTTCTACTCAGACTCGTGTCACTGCGAGAGAATATTTCAGGATTCTGCATCTCATAGTATCCATGATTCTTATGATAACTCTTGCAAGACTCCACATGACAAAGATGTAAATAGCATCTGAAGTTTCTTGGTCCAAACACCATTGCTGGTTAGATTTGTGAAAATAGAAACCACTTGATGGATACATCAAATATTTCTGAATCCAGGTCTACCCTTTTCCCCTCCTGCTGCAAAGTAGTCAGTCGCAACAGATGCCTCAAATTTTGCTTGCAGAGCAGTGTGAATGGGAATAAAAGTGCAAGGTCTCATGGACAAGAAAGACAGGCAAAAGTACATAAACATAAGGATATGCTAGCTGTTATAAATACTCACAACTCTCAGAATCATCTGTGGTCCCCCTCTTTAAGTAGTTACAGACAGTGCCACAGTAATGTGGTACATAAACAAGCAAGGGGTAAGCAGATCTTACCCCCATGCAGACTAGCCATTTTAGCATGGGATATAACTTTACAGCACAATCTCTTTCTAAAGGCATTTTACATTCTGTCAGAGCCAAACTGTGGCAGACAAGCTGAGCTGGACAAAAGCAGGCCCACACAAATGGAAACTAGATAAGGGGGTCTTCCAAGATTTGTTCCCTTTTTTTTAAACAATCAGCTGGCAACATTCTGTTCCAGGACTCCATGCAAGAAAGCCTGGAAGACAGATGCCTTTTCTTTTCCTTAAAAAATGTTCTTGTATGCATTTCCACCTTTTCCACTTATATTCAGGGTACTTCTGAAGCTTTAGAAAAAATCCCCAAAGATCATTGTGGTTACTCCCTTCTGGCCTACGCAATAATGGTTGTCCCTTCTTTTGAAATTGGCCTGGGACAATTACTATAAGTTTTTACTTACACAAGAATGGGGGTTTTGATACATCCCAACCCCAAACAACTGCAACTGACTGTCTGGATGATAAGGTCTTTATACCATTTAGGCACCTGTTTTTTAAGGATGTGTTGCAGGTATTTTTGGAGGCAAGAAGACCTTTCTCTAGAAAATCATATACTAGCAAATGGAAATGTTTTTCTAGTTGATGCTGGCAAAACAACCAGCACCAATTTATCAGCATGTCTACCCCCATTTCATGCAGTTTCATGTTAAAATGTTTTTGAAAGGGGTGCTACATAAGAACCCCCCCCCCCCAGAACAGCGGTGGCTCCTCCTTGGGATATTAATTTTATGTTAGAGAATTCTTGTGCCATTTGAGCCAGCTCATCTGCCTGACTTGAGGTTCTTAACATGGAAAACAGTTTTGTTGACTTCTACAAGAAGAGAATCTGAGTTGCAAGCTCTTATGGTGACTCAACCTTATCTCATTTTTCACAGAGATAGGGTTTTTTTGAAAACTAATCCTTGCATATGCGGTTTATTTTAAGCCAAACTATCCATCTCCCTGTTTTCTTTCCAGAATGTAAAAATGTGGGAGAAAGGCTGTTTCATACCTTGGATGTCCACAGACAACTTGGGTTCTATCTTGACAGAACAACATCTTTCAGAATTTCTAATCAGTTGTTCATTTTTTTTGATGGTAAGAAGAAAGGGCAGCCGGTGTCAAAGCAGACTGTCTCCAAATGGTTGCCTCAGGCTGTTACCTTTTGTTATTTCCACCACAATAGAAGTATTCCAGGCAGGGTTAAGGCACACTCTACCAGACCTGTGGCTTCATTGGTGGCCTTTTTGGAAAGAGTTGTGCTCCAGAAGTATTCTTAAAAGCTACAAGTGGTCCTCTGTGCATACTTTCGCAAAACACTATAAACCAGATTCCAGGTCTGAGACAGGCTTTGCTAATTCCATTCTCTGGGGCTCCTGGACCCTTCCCCCTCCATCTCCCAGTTGGTCTAAGCTATGGATATCTATCCACATAGCTTTGGCTATTGCAGCAGTGATAAATATAAACAATACAGTTGTGCAAATAAACTTGCAGTTACATTAGATATTTGAATGACCACTCCAGCTATCCCTTGTGTTGTTTTGGTGCATGGAAAGTACTCTGGAGCTTTGGAAGCTGTCTGATGGATGTGATATCCTATGCAGGATATAACCTATAAAGCCTAAGGTACTGCAGCAGTGATTATTCATAGGTTCTTAGGTAAATACTAGGAAATCAATCTGCAGACTTTTACATGTCTAGTCAATAGTCAGACAGTGGCCAAAGGTGAGAATCCACCACTCTGCCTTGTGTATGTGAGGTAAATACCTTAACCGTTATGCCTAACTCTAACTAGAAAGAAAGAAGACAGGTTCCACTGAGATTTGATCTGAGATCTCTGGATTCAGAGTTGAGAGTATTAACCATTACACCATTTGAACATCTACTGTTATGGTAATATTACTTAATTAGGTGTACTTAGTGATTTTTCTGTGCCATATCGGTCTGCCTGTTTGTGAATGCAAAATAGTATTAGCCACTTTACAATTACTGTTGGTAACATACCACTGGAAAGCAATGGGCTGGGTAAGGAGATGAATTCTTGGTAAACCAGTGTTCATAACTCTACCTTTCAGATGTACAGTTGCTAGCCATAGGCCAAAACAGCAGTGTGCATTTGCCATATGGTCAAATGTAGCTCTCCTTGCTCTTAAAGGTTGATGTATCTTGTTTCTCCAGATTGTGACACATGGTTTGTAATCACAGTCCAATCAAACAAATACAGGGCAACCATATATCTCCTGCTTTCAGTAGTATAGATTGAAAGTCTGTCACTGGCAGCCTGAACATACATCATCACCCATTATCACCCACGAGGACCTTCCTAACTTCATACATTATATAGAATTTTTACCTCCATTACTCCCAGTCAGACATCTTACAAGAATAAATAGTAAATGTTTAGGTCATTAAAAAACATCACACTTTATCCATGAACCATGTATTTCTGTTTTGCAGATGAATGAACTCTACCATTAAGGCCCACTTTCATTCACAATTTTGTTATAAAAAGAAATAAACATGCACATACAACATGCAGAAGGAAAACTTAACTGAAATTGTTTTACAAAATATTACTTATTACGTGCTTCAGCAAATAGTGTCTTTCAGGGGTAAAAAGTCAGTAAGAGACAAATGAGGAAAATGTGAAAACTACAGGGTGATGAAGTCACTGTATTTGCTTGTACTTTGTTGATGTAGTTGTAATTTAATTTCACTACTTAAGAACGCAAAGGCAGGGTATGTGATCTGTATTTGGTCACATATTCCATTCTGTGGCATCTAAGCACAAGAAAGCACTGCCATTATATGTGAGGGAAAAGTAAGACACCTCAAGAAAAATGGCTTTGGATGCAGAAGAAGCAAGTGATGTAGAGTGTAGCTTCACACAAATGAGGTTCTGACATTGCACCAGCATCAAAGTGACAAATACAGTTTTGTGCTGTGTGGAGCTTTGTAGATTTCTTTTATAAGTGGAGCTTGTAATAGGATGGGAGAATCAAAGATGAAAAAGATAAACTCCTGTGCTTCTTACAAGCTGACCTTACTTTGTCAAAAAAAAGTTGATTAATTTTGTTGCAGGTATATAGCATAGCAGATCTTTTGTTCACTTAATTATGGATGTTGGTTGAGAAGGTTAGGGCAGGATCAACTGAAACTTTTGGATATTTAAATGATTGTACTACCATATGTAATGTTCTGTTCACCTTTGCATAAGCTAAGAAGTTTGTGTTTCAATAAACTCTTCATTTTTTTGTTTTTTTTTTCCTGTGGCTTACTTATAAGTTCCTTCATTTCACATTTTAATAAGTCATTCTAATTTTTCCTCAAGACTGTTTTTGCTTAATGTACTAAATCATCCCAATGTAAAAAGTGCTTGGCTTTAGGTACTTGCTGTTGCTAATGTTCTCATAAAAATGTTATTGCAGTATGCCCTGAAACCGGAGTAACAGGAAAAGAAGAAATTTAACTATAAGTTGTTGTTGTTGTGTCTTTCGGCTTATCCCTGTTAGGGGTCGCCACAGCGGAACTCCGGTCCACTAATGTTTGGTAGTGGATTTTTACGTGCCGAGTTACCAGCCCTGACGCACAACCTTCAACAAAGGCACGCCCATTCATGCATGCCTCTACACAGAAGATGCTCTAGCTGAGAATCGAACGGGACAACGTCTTGCTGTGAGGCGACAATGCTACCGCAGCACCAAATACAGAGGTTTCTTTAGGACCTCACCACCATGCCCTTTGTTCATCTCTTTCTTATAGGTTCATAGGTAGGTACTAGGCTATCTGCCCTAGGGCATTTATAAGCCTAGCCAGATTTTGTTGGCTTTCGCCTCCCTTTTAGACTAGATTCCTGTGCCTCTGTCCAGCAGGGCCATAGAAGTGATCCCAGGAGCAAATTTACGATTACCCATTCACTCGTCAAGATTTCTCTTGAAGAAGGTCAGTGAGGGGCTCTGTCTAACATGGACTGGGATTCTATTCCAAAGTGCGGGAAGCCTTTGGGATATGAATCTATCCCTCCAGCATGTCCGATTTATTGTTATGTTAAGGTTTAAATCCCTGGAGCTAGTAGCTCTAGTGGATTTGGTTTTCTTGACGTGGAGCATGTCGAACAATTCCGGGTTGGACATGGCCTTGTATGTCAGGCAGAGATCACCTCTGAGTAGGCGGTAAGCAACTGAGTAGAGCTGGAGTTTCTTTAGTTGAGCTGCATAGGGCAACTGTTTGAGGCCCACGATCCTCTTGGTGAGGTATTTTTGAGGTCTCTCCAGCTGTTGTAGGTGTCTGGTAAGTTACATCCCAAATGGGGCATTGTACTCAATTATGGACCTGATACGTGATGAGTAGAGGGGCACAATGACCTCTCTTGATCTAGATGTGAACCCTTTTGTGATTAGGTGGGCTATATAGAAGGTCTTTCTAACCACTTTGGCAATGTGATTGTCAAAGGAGAGGTTACTATCTACTTGGGTCCCCAGATCCCTGATTACTTCTTCCGTAATTAGTGGATTTCCTCCTATATGGTAGTTTGTGGGCTCTTTGTTTTTCCCAAAGGGGATGACTATACATTTTTTTGCATTTAGCTTGAGGCCATGGTTCTGACACCAGGTATCAGTCTCCATAAGGCCTTTCTGGAGGATGCTTGTGCCAGCCGGAGAGTCAATTATGGCTCCCAGTTTGCAGTCATCTGCGAACTTGGTCAGCCACAGTCCTCCCGTGTTTGCCTGTACCTCAGAGAAGTATATACCGAACAAGAGTGGTCCCAGGACTGATCCCTGTGGGACACCACTTGTGACTGGTTTAGAGTCGGACATGGCACCCGCAACTCTGACCATGTGAGTTCTATCCCTGAGCCAGTTTGCAACCCATCTTGTGACGTATGGGTTGATTTTTAAGCTGGTAAGCTTATTTATGATACCTGAATGGGGTTATTGTGTTGAAGACCTTAGCAAGGTCTAGGTAGGCTGTGTGGATACCTTTCCCTCATCTAAGGCTTCGGTAACTGTTTCGAAGAAATCAACTAGGTTTAAGAGGCAAGATCTGCCCTTAACAAAGCCGAATTGGGTAGGGTCCAATGTTTGGAGGTTCCCAATGTCTTTGTTAATGAGATCCATGATGATGCACTCCATAGCCTTGCAGACCAGGCTAGTCAGGCTTATAGGGTGATAGTTCCTGGGATCCGTTGTGGTGCCACCTTTGTGGAGTGGGATCACTGTTGCTGTATGCCATTCTTTGGGTACATAACCTGTGGTAAGGCTGAGTTGGAACAGTGAATTCATGTGAGGGTTTAGTTCGTATTGGAGCTCGTGTAATACGCAGCCCGGGATACCATCTGGTCCCATTGATGCTGTGTTTTTTACTTTGGAGAGGGCTGCTTTCACCTGTGTGTCTGTGATGTCTGGGGGACTGCATTCTTCTGGGATAGACACAGGCCCTTTTGGGGGGGAAGGGGGGTTGAAGATTGCACTGAACCTGTCTGCCAGGATGTTGGCAATGTCTGTGGGTTCATTGTATTTTGTGCCATTATGCACCAGCTCAGAGCAGATCTGAGAGCTGCCACCCAGATTTTTGACATAGCTAAAGAACGCCTTGTGATTAGATTTAGAGCCTTTGGCAGTTTTTCTTTTGAAGCTGGCCTTTGATTATTTTATGAGGGATCGAAGTTTCTTACTGGTACTGATCAAGGATGCCTTCCCTTTATGGGATTTTGCCTTGTCATGTAATAGCTTCCTCCTTCTGTTGTATTGCTTGTTTATGGCCGGGGTCCACCAGACTGGCCTCCTGTTCTTGGAGGAGTGAATCTTTGTTTTACTTGGGATGGCACGATCCATGCATTCCTGTAGGTGCTCATAGAATGCATTTGTAAAGGATTCTGCAATTTAGGTACCATTTTCCATTAGCCTGGGGGCTTTAAAACTTTCCACCTCGGTCTTGAGAAGTGTGACGTTTGCTTTTGAGAAATTTTTCATAGTGGTTTCCTTTGCTGGGGGTGGGGTCGGGATGTGGATGTCCATTGTGATAAGTTTATGGTCTAATCTTACCAATGAGGGAATTACCTCTGGTGTGGAACATTGAGCCCCCATGTTGGTGATGACCAAGTCCAATATGCTGTCCCCTCTTGTGGAGTGGTGACCAGTTGTTCCATGGCATTTAAGTTTATAAACTCCAGGAACCATTGGGCAAAAGAGGTGGGACTTGAGTAGTTTTCCCAGTCACTGTTTGGGTAGTTGAAATCCCCCAGTATCATTGTGTTTGGTGAGACCTTCATATTCTCTAGTGTTCTCAGGAATGCTGAGTGGGGTTCCTGAGACAAGGTGGGTGATCTGTAGCAGGCTATGAACTAAAAGGTAGTTTTGCCTACTGTTAGTTGCATGTGGATGGTTTCTTCTGCCTCGTGCAATGCCACTAACCTGGAGGTGTGGGTATCCTTGATGAAAATGGATACTCCCCCACCTTTAGTTGTCCAGTCCGAGTTCTGGGGCCAAAAAGAATGGTATGAGTTGAATCCTGGTAGTGCTGGGGTGCTCTCTGGAGCCTTGAACCAGGTTTCTGTTACTTGCACAGATATCGATATTCTCCATTCTGAGGAGTGCCTCGAGTGCAGTGCATGCATCATGAGGTTTAGACTTCTGGCGTTGAGTAGCATTACCCTTAGTTTTTTTGTTTCTGGTATTGTCTATGGAGGTGGGTTTGTCTTTTGGGCTTTGCCTAAAAAAGGCACTATAGGGGTGGCAAGAGCCTTAGCCAGTATTCGAAAGCCCAAAGGTGACAGGTGCAAGCCGTCCCTGGCGAAGCAACATGGCTTGTCTAGCATGTCATCCCAGGCAGACAGACACTGGATCCCCTTTGAATGACACCAATAGTTTAGCCAATTGTTAAAATTGATCATTTTGTCTTTATACTGCGGCATCATTCCTGGTGAGGGCAATATGCTACTCAGGGTCAGGGTCATACCGGCCTGGGCTACATGATCAGAGAGCTCCTCTATGTCTCTTTTCATGTAGTCCAGGGAGGTACGTCTCAGGTCATTCACACCAACATGGACAATGACAGAGTCATATTTGTACCTGCTGTTGAGTGACCTGAGTGCCTGTGTTATGTGGCGGATCCTGGCTCCAGACAGGCAGCTTACAGTGACCTTCTCCTTGTTCAGTCTGGTGAGTGGGACATCAGTCTGCCTGACTATAGAGTCTCCAATTACTAGTGTATTAGGTGTGTTGTTTAGTCTTAGGGGCTGCGACTGTGTGGCACACTGACTTTGTGAAGTATGTGGTACATGTAAGTTGTTGTGGGGTGGCAGTTGCTTGGGTGTCTGCTTTGGAGGTGTGGCAGATTTTTATTTAGAGCCTCCGAGTATGTTTTTGTGAGTTTATGTGTCTTGTTTGCTGGTGCGTTTGGTCTATGTGTGACTGGTTTTGTGGTGCGAGATTTTTCCTTCTCCTCCTGACTGAGTGTGCCAGTCTTGGATTGAGAGAGCTCGGCCACCAGTTTGGCTGTATAGTTGCATCTCTCACAAATATTTGAGTTTGTTGGAAGAAGGAGAGGGCTGTCTGTGTACATAAGGCAATTGTAACATTGCCTCAAGATTCCCAGATTCACCAGCTGGACTGGAGAGTATACCTGAAACTGCACTTTGGACATGCCTGGATAGTTTAAGGAACTGGTTTATTGATTGACTGGAATGGACGAATAGGGAACCTTGTACTTCTGGATAGTATCAGGGGGTGTAGTGCTAAAATTTGTTAGTGCTTACTGAGAAATTTGAGCAAGTGCTGGGCTGTAGAATAAAGGTTGAGTGCTTACTTTGAGAGTTTGACTAGTTCTAAGGGAAAAATTGAAGAGCAGACTTTGTGGAGCCAGGAATTGTTTAAAACTGCTTAAATGGCGCTGCGCTACATTGCGCGATGCGCAAAATCGTGCAAAACTGAGCTAAAGCGGCTTTTAAAGCAGGGGACTTGAAAGAGCTAGGAATTAGCCCAAAACGGCCAATAAACATCTAGTTTCTGGGCTGAGACCACTCCTTCAGGGACAGATAGGCTGCTCAAAGCTCCCCACTCTCACTGGTGAACAGAGAAGCTTCCTCCTATCCAAGTAAGGATATGAGCAACACAGGAACTTGTACTAAAGCCCAGAATTCAGCAAAACCTGAATTCAGGACTATTCTAGCTCAGAAAAGGTGGGAAACAAGGATATATGTGTATATATATATATATATATATATATATATATATATATATATATATATATACATATATATATATATATATATATATACATATATATTTATTTTTTTTTTGAAACAGTAACAGATAACAGGAAAACACAGTAAATGCTTTGCTCAGGCTAGCACGCTTGAGTGGGCAGCCTAAAACAGTTAAATTAAACAACAAAAACAACTTTTAAAGTGCAGGTAAGAAAAAATGCAATAACAAGCTTTTTAAAGTAGTAGAGCAGTCAAAAACTCATTTTTCGGCGAGAATAAGCAGTCACTAATTTAAAGGCAGTAAAATAATACTTAATCTGGTAACAGTCACTCTTTTTCATCACTCTGCTGCTAGCACCACTCTGCAGGACCACGAGGAGCTTTGCTGAGTGAGAAACAAGTGCAAAACCATGCTAAAGCGGGTTTTAAAGCAGGGGACTTGAAAGAGCTAGGAATTAGCCCAAAACGGCCAGTAAACAACTAGTTTCTGGGCTGAGACCACTCCTCCAGGAACAGATCGGATGCTCAAAGTTCCCCACTCTCACTGGTGAACACAGAAGCTTCCTCCTATCCAAGTAAGGATATGGGCAACACAGGAACTTGTACTAAAGCCCAGAATTCAGCAAAAGCTGAATTCAGGACTATTCTAGTTCAGAAAAGGCGGGAAACAAGGCTATATTTTTTTTTTTTTTTTTTTTTTTTTTTGAATCAGTAACAGATATCAACAGGAAAACACAGTAAATGCTTTGCTCAGGCTAGCGCACTTGAGTGGGCAGCCTAAAACAGTTAAATTAAACAACAAAAACAACTTTTAAAGTGCAGGTAAGCAAAAATGCAATAACAAGCTTTTTAAAGTAGTAGAGCAGTTACAAACTCGCTTTTCGGCGAGAATAAGCAGTCGCTAATTTAAAGGCAGTAAAAGAATATTTTATCTGATAACAGTCACACTTTTTCATCACTCTGCTGCTAGCACCACTCTGCAGGACCACGAGGAGCTTTGCTGAGTCGGAAACAAGTGCAAAACCGCGCTAAAGCAGGTTTTAAAGCAGGGGACTTGAAAGAGCTAGGAATTAGCCCAAAACAGCCAATAAACAACTAGTTTCTGGGTTGAGACCACTCCTCCAGGGACAGATAGGCTGCTCAAAGCTCCCCACTCTCACTGGTGAACAGAGAAGCTTCCTCCTATCCAAGTAAGGATATGGGCAACACAGGAACTTGTACTAAAGCCCAGAATTCAACAAAACCTGAATTCAGGACTGTTCTTGCTCAGAAAAGGCGGGAAACAAGGATATATATATATATATATATATTTTTTTTTTTTGAAACAGTAACAGATATCAACAGGAAAACACAGTAAATGCTTTGCTCAGGCTAGCGCACTTGAGTGGGCAGCCTAAAACAGTTAAATTAAACAACAAAAACAATTTTTAAAGTGCAGGTAAGCAAAAATGCAATAACAAGCTTTTTAAAGTAGTAGAGCAGTTATAAACTCGCTTTTCGGTGAGAAAAAGTAGATGCTAATTTAAAGGCAGTAAAAGAATACTTTATCTGGTAACGGTCACTCTTTTTCGTCACTCTGCTGCTAGCACCACTCTGCAGGACCACGAGGAGCTTTGCTGAGTCGGAAACAAGCGCAAAACCGTGCTAAAGCGGGTTTTAAAGCAGAGGACTTGAAAGAGGTTCATTGGCATGGCGGGAATTAATATAAGTTCCTTTTCACTTCATATCCTACAAACAATTTCTGCATTTTAGTTCTGTAGTTAACTTACTTATCTGTAGCTACTACATTGTATTTAGTTCATAAAATTTACAGCCCTAATAGTTATATTACTTGCCTCCAAGTAACTTGTGCATTTTAGAATCCATTTTCCTGTGTTATAGTTCACATTTTCATTTATCTCACATTCATAAAGTTATACAGTCCTGCTCCATGTGGTCTCCTAATCTGCACTGAAAATAAGCTTTTGACTAGACAGCATAAACAAATCTGTCTCTGGATGACTGTATCTGGAAGGTGACAGCACCCTTTTTCATCTGGTTTTAACATCATTTTATATTCCCAGGTACAAGGTCATTGAAAATTAAGCAGGGGCTGCAGAACATGTCTGGCTCAATAACAAATTGTGTTAACATGCTTATTCTACCTTTACTGGTGTTCCAGTAGTGGCATAGGTGCTAGAAGAGACAGACAGGTGAGGAGGATGAGAGGGAATGGTTGGCATTGGCTCACCCATCCTGATGAGAGGGAGTGGTGGATCTGATTGGCTAATAACAATCATGCATGTGGAGGCTTGCATGGCACTGAAATGGCTAGGATGGGGGATGTGGGCTTGGTGTTCTCATGTCATTGGCACTAGCCGTTGTAACTTGTAGGTGAAAGAACACATAAGGAAGGTTAAGCATAAGATAATCATGGAGATCTGGGTCCTCAGGTCTGTCACTAGCATAACTGAAATGCTATTATTACCAGGACGCCAGTGAGGGCACAAACCACTTCCCTGGTTGCCTGAATGACAGTCTAGCCAGTTGGCAGTTACTACGCTATTTGGGGATACAGGGAAACAAAGGGGATCAAAACACTTTGGGGAAGGCTTGATGATCAGCAGGTACTGTGTAAGAAAGAGCATGGAGAAAAATACAATTGTTCTGAAAAACCATTGTGATGCATTTTGTATTAAGTTATGCAAGTGATATAACATCAATCCCCGAGCAGTCTTTTGATCCATTAACACTTGTATTTCTTCTGTAATAATTTTGACCCTTGTTTTGTACAAAAACCCTTGTTGGGTACACTTACAAAAAGTGAGGCGGGTGTTTGTAAAATCAGTAATATGTTAATAGTTGCCAGCAGAAAAAGAACAGCAATGGAAAAGAGAACAAAGTAAACAAGTGTCTGGAGCACTGTAATCAAAACCAGGAAACGCTACCTCTAAAACTGTATCAGTCAATACAAAACCTCCATTCCAAAAATAACATTATACTGTTTTACAACCAATACTTTTAACAGTGTAATGTATTATTTGTAACCAGTGCAATTTCTATAAAATAATTAATTTACTTTTATGTGGCAACTTCCAATTTTCTCCCCACTGTTACCACAACTCTTATTAAGAAATGTAAAATAAGTAAATATAAATTTAAAGCATAACAATAAGAAATTATCTTTTTCACATTAAGGTAGAAAGAAATTGTAATCAAAATTCTCCTTGTATATTTCTACGGGTGCACTTCACTATCTCGAAATACTGAAATCTCGAATTTCAGTATCTCAATACTAAAATATCGAAAGACCAGTTGCGCGAAAGTACAGGTAACCGAATCTGGAAATGTTGAATCAGCAGTTGTGGTGGTGCTCTGTGTTAATGGATAGCTGGAGATTTGGTTAAGTGTTTATATTTTAAGGGTTTTGTGTAGGGATTTTAGTGTATGTTAGTGTGTTGGGAAGTTGTAGGTTTAGGTTACAGTATGAAGGTAAGAGTGTGTGTGTAAGTGTTGAGAATGATGGCGTTTGTACATATGTGTTGTGTATTTTTGCAAGGGGAACATAGAGTGTGTGGTGGTGGGTTTAGTGTCTTTTTCTTTTTAATGCGACCTCGGAGTTAGTATATATAGGTAGTGGGGGTACATGCCCCCCTGCTTATATGTAGGGAAGGTTCGTGTATTTGTGTTGTTTTGTTTGTTTGTTGTAGTGTGGTGGGGAGGAAGGTGTACATGTGTTTGTGTGGTGGAGGGTATATTTAAAAGTCATGATTTTGAATTTCGCACTTTTGGGGTTTCGGTATTTTGAATTTTCAGCTTTATAGTCTCGAGATACTGAAATTCGGGATTTCAGTATTTCAAGATTATAAAGTGAATCCATTTCTAACTACAGAAGAAATACAGGATGGGGTTGAAAGAATTCTTTCTGTTCTATATGTTGTACTAACCAATGGTTTAATGATTTTACTTCTGCTGGCATTTTAAAAGTAAATCATAACCTCCTCTTTTGATGAATCCCATTTCACAGCCAGAATTTCTCAAAGTGTTGTTTCTTCCTGTGAATAGTCCATAGTAGTCTCACACATTAAGTGGTATGAGAGGTGTGTGTGTGTATACATATATAATGTACACTTATGCATAATATATAAAATATTGCATGTTGTTTCACATTCTGTACAACTCTTCTCACTGCTTCTGAGTGTTGTGGATCCCTCTGTCCTGCCGGTAAGAAAGAAAAACATGCAATTTAGTTGCTGCTGCTTTTATTGATTTTTATTTTTCTTCTCACAACTAAGTAGTTTCATAATTTCATCAATTGACATATCATTTGTTTTTTTGCATTATTACAGGCAAAGGACTGCAGGATAGTGTATCTATCAATGAGTAAATAGGAATATCATAGACAAATAGTCCCAAGGATTACAGCACATTGCAACACAAAATACAACACAAAGCAAATCAAGTCTGTTTTGGGGAAAAATAAAAGTAAGTTTTGTGTTAAGCAACTTGAACCAGCAAGGGTTAAGAGGAGGACATTTCCTCAAGAAAGATGATTCAGTGAAAATGGAAAATTATTCCTTACCTTTAGACTCTGGAGACATACTGTGATCCAAAAGCTTTGTGGATGGTGGCACAATTTCCCAAGTTACACACAAAAATAGAGGGATCTACATTTGGCTGTTTCACTGTAGCCTCCACTGTTGGTGCCCCTCAGGTGTTCCCTAAAGAAGGAAACTTCACCGAAACAATCCTGAGTACTGACTTGCAACCTCCTATGGACCCTTCAGAAAGTGAAGGGGATAGCGGACCCAGACTTTTCTGTTTTTGAGGGACCAGCATTTAAAGCGCATGTTTCAGCCTTTAAAAGGGCCAGCTCCCTTAACTATGTAGCTCTTTTTATATATTAGTAAAAACAGAATGAAAACGCCAGCAAAGCTATAACTTCCACTGATTGACCTCCCAAACCTCTTGTATCAGAGGCACATGGGGATATATGCAAATGATCCTTATAAACATCAGGTGTTTCAGCTAATTGGTAATTCTGAATGCCCATGACATGTTTCGTTATTTTAATGGAGAGTTTCAGGCCAATAAAGACAAACCCCACTAGCTGTGGATATGCATATTTCGGCCTTGTTATGACTTCATCAGCACAAGCAGAGTGTTTGACTAAGTATAAGAAACACAGGGCTGTTATACCCAGCTGATGTCCATTATCATTAGGGTCACTGCAAAATATCCCAAACAACAAACTAAAACAATGAGTGAGAAGGTCATTGAAAAACCAATCAGTAAAAACAAAATGAAAACTCCAGCAACGCTAGAACTTCCACTGAGTGACCTCCCAGACCTCTTGTATCAAAGGCACATGGGATATATGCAAATGATCTGTGGATATGCATATTTCGGCCTTGTTATGACCTCATCAGCACAGCACAAGCAGAGTGTTTGACTCTTTTTATATATTACAGACTTCTTACATATAAAATAATGTCTGTAGTTATCAAGCAACAGCAAGGACTGACAGTGGTCCTTTTTAGAGACTGATGTATGTCTTAGTTTATATTAGTGGAAAAGTGTCTTCAGTTTTTTTAGTGAAGATCCTTGGCGCTGTAGGTGAAAGAAAGAGAAGCTTATTTCTTTCATCTGAGGAAGAATAGTTTTGCAGTTTTTTTTTTATTGAAACTTTACTCACTTTACTTAGTCTGGCCATGAAGACTTCTGCTCACAATCATGAGGGTCTCCTCCCCAGGAAATGACATTTAATATGACAGTTATCAGCATGGGAGAAACCTTAAACTGGCTTACCTCCAAAGCATCTTCTCTCCAACAGAGTTGTTGGAAATATTTAACCAGCCAAAGTCTGTTGCCAGGTTTCCTCCCAGGTATAAAATTTCTCAAGCTCTCTGGCTACATAAAAGTATACATGCAGACACACAGGCACCAGTTCATAGGTTTGATGATTTAATGTACATAAATTATACAGACAGCTCTCATATATACTATCATTTAAAAGCTGATCAAGCAAGTTGAACACTGCTGTTAACTTCTACTGGCATTCCTGTCCCATTTGGGATGCTTCCCTTAGAGAGGGAAGGGTGGTTGCTGTTCAGATTTGGAAAGAGTTTGTACATCTAGTATGTTACTTATTAGAGCCAATAATTAGGTAGCTCAGATGCTGTTATGTCAAAGTTCAGTTCTGGCACAGATTTAGTGTACTGTGAGTGACGCACTTGATACAAAGGATAAAGATGCAGCATATAATAAACATGAATGAGAAAATATTTTTACACACTCTGAAATGTTCATGTTGCTTGGCAGCAGCGTCTGAAATGGTAATTAGGAGGAGGCATGTTTGGGTGTTGTCAGAGAGATTACCACAAGATGTTGAATCACAGAACTTAAATGTTCATTGGATGGGCACGGAGGAGATCGCCATCATCTAAATGGGAGCATGTGAAGGATTGCTCATGAACCTCTAAAGTAATGTTGAAGGGTAATCATATCATTATCACTTTTATATCTCCACAGAAATAAAGTTAGGGGCATCTGGTTTGACAAAAAAACTTGTGACCTGATCAAATTTGTGTATAAAAAAAGGTAAAATTCCACAACCTCTGCAAGAATCATGCAATGCAGTAGTACTACTCTTTCACAGAAATAATCCATCTTTTAATAGGCAATGTCAAAGAAAACCAGCACCTGTCCAGCAGCCCTGTCCCACCAAGTGTATTACTACAGACCAAACATTTTTCCATTAACAACATATAACTGAGCCGATGATTTGGAAGAATACATGACGTTTTCTCATTCTTTACCACTGAGAGTGATAATACCAGCACAGTTAATATATGACAATTATGCAATAATTATTATGTATGTTGCATGTAAAAAGGTTACCAGCATGTTTTAACACTCCTCGATGGAAATCTTACAACAAGGGGCTGCATCATGGTTTGTTTAAATAGGACAATATTTCTGTACTCAAACCGACATTCATTTGTCTTAATGCATGCCTATATATATAGCTATGTTTTATAGAGAATAAGAGATTGACTATTACTTAGCACTTATTATAGTGCTGTTATGGTTATCGCATAATACTTCCCAGAGGTGAATCTTTCTTGATACAGTGTGCTTGTACCGCGTACATTTTGCTTTGTTTTTCATCTACTAAAATACTAATTGAATCAGAGACTGGAATAATTTCTGTAACTTCTCTTCATCACCATTTTCCAAACTGCTTGCCCTGGGTTGTGGTGGTAACAGGCAAAGCAGAGTAAAACAGATGTGCCTAACTTCATTTCTGGGGAGATGTAAAAGTCATCATGATCTGATTGGCCTGTAACATTAGTTTAGAGGTTCATAAACAATCTTTCATATGCTTCCATTTGGATGATGGGGATCTCCTGCATTCCACTCTGGTATAAAACTCTCCATCTGTTTAGTTAATGTAGTCCCAAAAGAAGGTCAGGCAATGACCCAGCTTTCTGGACCTAGAGTCCTAAATTGCATCTACTGTTCATGTTGTCTTCCAACACACATCACCTGTCTGTCTATTTGCCTTAACATTTACTTTCTCCAAAATTGGTTGTCATAAATAGCCCTACATAAAGCACTTTTGTTTGCAGAGTGATAAGACTTTCTGCCAAATGTACACTGTTTTGTAGATTGGAATACCATTTTATCCTACTGGGGAGCATCCAGGTAAAACTTAAATGTCTTTGATGGAGAGAATTCATGTCCGCCACTTGCCACAGAAAAGAGAAGTGCATACATCAACAATTTAAACGCATTGCTCATGGAATGATATATGTTTACAAATATGTAGGTTTTCCCAGTTCTCTTCTGATTTTATAAAAATTTTACCAGAAGCACGAAAGCCTAACACTAGGCTGTTTTATATGTATACAGTAAAGCACAAGGTGTGTGTGTGTGTTACAGATATTAGCCCATGCCCCTGTTTTGTCATATTGCATTTATAAAATAGGAAACTGTATGTATATATATATATATATATATATATATATATATATATATATATATATATATATATATATATATACTTTTTTTGCATTTTGAATTGTATGTTTAGCTTATGCATGATAATTTTATGGAGTATATTTTATATAAAATATAGTTCCTTCTCTCATTTTAAGCATTTGAAGGCAGGACAGGGTTATAACATATTGAATATGGAATTTTGGTGTAAAAATTTCAGGATGGTCATTTAATGGGCTCATCTTTCATACTGGCGTGTGTTATAGCATGTTCCAGTAAATAAACAGGTGTTAACACTAAGCAGTATCACAAATGAGATCTGGCAAGTGAATGAGCCTAGAAGAGGAGGCTTCTTCCTGTAGCACAGTGATTCATAAATGTGTGCTGTTTTCTAGGAAACATAGCCTCAAAAATGTTCATAGGTGTTTACTAGACTAATGACCACAAGGGCAGTTTTATGCCTAGCCATGCATCCCAAATCTCTGACAAGTTCCGATACCCTTGATAAGTGTAAGCAGGGATTTTGGAGATGAACCATTTACAGGTTACCTGTGTCCATTAGAGACATAGGTGCCAAATCAGGGATGAATTTCCATTTTCCCATCCAACTGTCTAAGTTGCACTTGAATTGGGTTAGGGAGGAACTCTTATTCACATGGATGGGGAGCCTGTTCCATAGATGCAGTAGTCTCTGGGATACATAACTATCTCTCCAGGAGGTCCTATTTATATCATAGGCAAGGTTTAAGTCTTTAGAATATGTAATTCTGGTGCTGTTTGTTTTGTGGATATGCAGGAGGTCCATCAGAGTGGGGTCTGACAATGCCCCTGTATGCCAGGCATTGATCTCCTCTCAAAAGCCTGTAGGAGACAGAATACAGGGATAGGGTCTTGAGGCGGTCTGCATAGGACATATTACTTACGCCCTGTATTCCTTTAGTGAGAAAACTCTGTGGATGTTTTAATTGTTGGATATGCCTGATTAGGTACATACCAAAGGGGCACTGTACTCAATGATAGGTCTGATGAGTACCGAATACAGTGTAACTATGACTTCCTTAGACTTAGATGCCATGCCTTTGTTTATAAGTTGCGCAATATAGAATGATTTCCTCACCACTGTAGACACATGATGGTCAAAGGCTAAATTACTATATGTGTGTGTCCCTAAGTCCCTGACTACTGGATCAACTCTCAAAGGTGTGTTGTCAATATGATAGTTCCCAGGGATGGATGACTTCCCAAAAGATACTATTATAGATTTCTTGGCATTTAGTTTTAGTCCATGGTTCTGACACCACTTATTTCTCTGTGTCAGCCCCTCCTGGAGAACATTTGTGTAAGTGTGAGATTCAATGACAGCTCCTAATTTGTAATCATCTGCAAATTTAGTCAGCCAGAGACCACTGACATTGGCCTTGACTTCTGAGAAATAAATGCCAAAAGGGAGCGGTCCAAGGACTGATCCCTGAGGGACTCCATTTGTGACTGGCCTCTTTGTAGTGGTGTACTCCCCAGTTCTAACTTCCTGTCTGTGAGCCAGTTGGCTATCCACAAGGTGACATACAGGTTTGCACCTAATCTCATGAGTTTGTCAACAATGCCCGAGTGGGGTTTCGTGTCAAATGCCTTGGCCAGGTCAAGGTAGGCAGTGTTAACAATTCTGCCCTCATCCATTGCTTTGGTGACCTTCTCAAAGTAGTCCACCAGGTTGAGTAGGCATGATCTGCCCTTGACGAAACCAAACTGGGTTGGGTCCAGTATCTGGAGGTCTACTATATCTGTATTGAACATTCCCCATGATAATTCTTTCCATGGCTTTACATATTAGACTAGTGAGACTTATGGGTCTGTATATGGCCCACCTTTGTGCAGAGGGATGACTGTTGCCTTTCTGCATTCATGAGGCATGAAACCTGTTTGGAGGCTACAGTTAAATAATAATTCTAGAGGCCCTGATAGGTCATGTTTCATGCTGTTTAGAAGGCATCCTGGGATATTGTCTGGGCCCATTGGTTCATAAGATTAGAGAACTTACTGGCTTAAACTCTCTCAACAACTTCACCTGAATCAACTCTCCCTTGGCCAAAAGTTAGTAAACCATCCTCTTAAAGTCCCATCCCTTCAAAACCTTCTCCAGCCCTGCTGCTCCACTTGACCTCTACACTCCAGCAGCAAAAATCTACTTTTAGTGACCAAACCCAAGAACTCGGTGGGAGAAGCACTATTCTCCTGCATCATATCCAGGTTATGGAACAATCCCCCCACCCCCCATAACCACACTACCTTCTTGCAATCACTTCAAGAGTGCACTAAACACTCACTTAAAAAGTCTTTGGTTATGCTCATGCACCAATTCCGACTCGTAACCCTCCTTTGACCTCCCCTTCCTCTCCCCTTCCCTAGCCACCATGCCTCACACCATCTGATCATTGCATCCCTTTCTCTGCAGGCTCTGGCTCACCCTTTACCCTCCCCTTCCCTCCTCACTCAATCTCTCAGTCCTGTTATAACATGCTTAACTACCTCACTTCACCTCAACTCTAAATACATTTACAACTGACTTACACCTAGCTTCCTCTCACTATCACATATACTACTTACTCAGTCTCCTCTGTTACTCCTCTTTCTTCCCCTTCCATCCCATTAGCCCTTCTAGCTTGTTTCACCTTTGTGTGGAGCTTCTGCTTTACATCTGCTGAGTTTAGTACAATATTTTTATATAAGATTTAGGTATATGAGTTTAGAACAGTATCTGTTTGAGCTTAGTACTGTCTGTATATACATCCTACCTTTATTCCTAGCCTTTAGCTAGATATTGGTATATCTGTTCATTACTATAGTTCATATTGTATGTATAGCGAATGTTTGCTGCAGTATGTATTATTTGCTATTTTGTATGTTTATTCAATTGTTCTTCATGTACTCTGCTGCTCATTTATTGTTCTGTGGAGCTTTTCTCCCCGGGCCTCCACTGAAAAAGGACCTGTGTCCAGTTGGAATTTCCCGGTAAACAAATGTAAATAATAAATAAATAAATAAATAAGATTAATCATTTTGGTGACACCTTTATGAACTGAAAGACACATGTATGGAAGCAGTAATTCCCCCCTCGTCATTTTTAAGGTGATTTAGCTAATGATATGCTTGTTTCACCTTGCATATATTCACAAAGGTAATCCTTTCAATGTCACGCTCCAAGAACTGATAAAAAATACACGTAAGCAGTAATGCTTCCTTTACCCCAATCATTTTTCTTAACTTATTTTAACTGATCAAACCTCTTCACTTTATTTAATTGAGTTTATTCCTGATCATTTTTTTTAACTTATTTAACTGATCAAACTTCTTGGCTTTATTTAATTGAGTTTCTGTAATAATCTTTTATGTTTTGTTTCTGTTTTGTATGCATTTGTTTGTTTGCAGTATCTTACTGTTTTACTTTACTGTACTGCATCATCAGATATATTTCTTAGGTCAAAAATGCCTAGCAGATTCTTTCTACTGTGCATTTGTGCGCCCACCCATGTGCATGTTAGATTTTAGTTATAGGTGGGAGTGGCTGTTTTCTCTTTTTATAGGGACTATTTTACTTTGTTTTTCTGTTCTTGTCTTTTGCTGTGCTATCTATGCAGACTTAGTAAAGTATTTTGGATGGGGTTATGTGTTTCTAGTTCTCATTGTTTTGTAATTGATTTATTGGCTTTTGGGGGGGGGGGGGTATTTCTGTATTTGTTAGTAAGTATTGAGCCACAGCAAAGTCAGCTGGCACCCTTGACAATCCCCAGACTGGATCTACCCTCAATCTACAGTTGAGGGCCAGAAAAAGTCTTCCAAAGTTTAAGACAAAAAAAAAAAAAACAAGATTTTCATGGACTTTGAACCATAACAAACAGTTATATGGTTATGAACACACAAAACTATTAAATAATTAAATTTAAGAAGCTGCAATATCATCAGTGGCATCTTAAATGAATCCTGGTACTACACTAGTAACCAAATGGCAAATGCTGATTATGCTCCATAACAGCTTGTGTTCAGGGTAGCTGGCTCCTTCATTCCACCCTATTTAAGGTACTGTAATAGTTTGTCCTTACTAAATGACTTTACAAGATGCTGGTAGTTTCATGGTTTAAGCGTGGGAGGGAGTTGTTTCCTGTGATTTCATATGAGGTCCAGGTGGCCTGCACTACATTTTTCTTGTCCGTGTTGCAGAGTTGAGGCCCAAGTATCCAGCAGTATTATTTGTCAGCTTTCCTTTCCCAATTTATAAGTGGATTTAGATTCCTACATTTTCCAAGGTGTCAAAGGAAAAAACTTCAAAGACCAATTCACGCAAGGTTCAGATATGGCATTTAATTACTTGCTGCAAGGAGACAAAAACATGCAAATACAGGATTTTGCCCAGCTACTAACAGGAAGTATGCTCTTCTTATACTGCTCTACAAAACGTTGCTTTCTATAGTTGACATAATTAAACACAACTTTCTGTATTGTTCTACAGCAGATGTTACTCAGATTTTCTGCTGACATGACTGGATTTATGAAAAACATTTGAGAAAAACAACCTGACCTTGGGGGCTTTAGCCCGCTACAAGCTTCTATTGTGTAGTTCTAATACATGTGTTACATTTCAAGGTACTTTTCTAGCTTAGACACAAGTAAACGCTGATTGCAGTTCATATTTTCAAGCAGTCTTTGTTCTTATTATCAATAGCTTATGCAGCTGTGTATTTTCTCACAGCATAAGCGGAACTCCTTGTCTAAATATCATAACATTAATACAAGTGATGCATCTATTTATTATTTTCCTGACACAAGCAGAAATTATCTGCTTCCCTGTAAATTTCCAGGGCATAAGCAAAGATTATAACTGCGCATATTTCATGACAATACAAGACTGGAAAGCTTCTGCAGTTTGTACAGATTTATACAGTGTGAAATAGAATAAATGTGTTAACCCTTTTCAAACCTTAAATGCACTAAGCATATTACTAATACATACACTAATACATATTTTTCTAACACAAGGCCACTGTCTCTTGTTCATTCTCACCTGACCATTCTGGTCACTCCTGGTGTAAATTTATGGACATCCAAAATTGTTTGATATGTTTAGTGAGATACATCCCTAACTGAGCATAGTACTTGTTAACCAGTCTGATAAATGCTGTGGAAGTGATTGCCTCTCAAGACCTTGATAATATTCCTTTGGCAAGTAGCTGGGTTAAATAAAATGATTTTCTGACCACCGCTGTTATAAGATTGTCAAAAGAGAAGGTGCTATCAACCCAAATACCTTGGTATCTAACTGCATTGCCATTTGGTAGAGGTGTGTTGTCTAGACAGTGTGATGAGAGGTGGGGTTGACTGCAAACAGAGATGATATTACATTTAGTCTGAGCCCAGTTTTACCACACCAAAAGTTTTACTAGGGCAAGCTTACTATGAAGAGTTTGGTGTCAAGGGAAGACTTAACAAGAACCTCTAGTCTGAGATCATCTCCAGGCTTTGTTAGCCAGAGGCATGGGCTGGCTTTTTGGAGACCTAATTAAATACCAAAAACAAGAGGTTCCAGCAATAAGACCCGAGGACATGTCTGGTCACATTCATACTTTCTGATGAAACACTTGCAGTTATCACTGTGTGGGTTCTGTCTTTCAACCAGTTTGCTGTCCATATTACCACATATGGGTCAATTTTTCAAAGCGTTTAGATTTTTTTGTCATGCCAGCTTCAGAAATGGTATCAAAGGTCACAGACATTTGGGGTATGCCACATTTTATTTATATGACATTTGTTGACCAGGTTAGTCTGACTGTGCAGGTGCCCATTTTCGGCAGAGACCCGAGAAGAAAAGCTCAAAAAAAAAATGCATGTGTTGTTGTTGTCTATTCTATTCTCTTGCTGGACGGGTTCGGAGCCGATCCTCGGCTCCAACTCGGCCTTTTTCTAAAGCTCGAGAGCTATTTACCGGCTCGAGGCCTCCCCTTATCCCACAATGCTAGGCATCAGATATCCAGATCTCGTTTGCCGCTTCAGCTACGAGGTTGCGTTTTTTACCTGCTCCAGGTCGTATTATACTTTTATTACTATTTTTACTGTCAGAGTTGTTGTTATTTTTAGATTTTCTTCTATATTAGTTTTACTACATCGTGTTACCCCTTTAGACCCCACTTAGGATCTCCTTTTTTCTGTTGTTACAGAGTTTTCTCCCCCCACCCCCCCTTTTTGGGGTAGTGGTTAGGCCTGTCTCTTTATAGTATTGTTTTTTATATATATATATATATATATATATATATATATATATATATATATATATATATATATATATATATATATATATATATATAATTTTTCTGTTAAGTTTTTTGTTATTTATATTTGTTGTAGTTATAGAGGTATTGTATTGTTAGTTGTAGTGCGTGTGTGTCTGTGTTTAGTGTTTTAAGCACTAGTTTAACTTCCCTTGGTATCTCTCCTATCATGTCTAAAGATACCAAGGTTTCAGGTTTCAAGAAGTGTGACTCGTGCTGTCAGAAGATGTCTCTGACAGACGGTCACACTTCTTGTGTTTATTGTTTGGGCCCCCTACACCTGCAGGACTCTTGTTCGGTCTGTCATGCTTTCAGTCCGAGAGTCCTGCAGGAGCATAGGAATAAACTCATTTTGAGAGGCTTGTTAAAGCCTAAAGGATCCCCGGCTAAGCCTTCGTCGGGGAAATCCTTAAAGCCCGCCAAACCGTCAGTTCCTTGTTCGGAGCCGACGCCGAGCGGAGCTTCTGCCAACTCATCGGTTCCGGCCAGAACCGACACTTCGAAACCTCAGTCGGCTCCGACTTTGCTATCGGAGCCTTCTCTGAGCCAAAAGCATTCAAGATCCCCCTCCTTAGAGTCCGTTCACTCGGCTCCCAGGTCCCCATTACTACAATCGGAGCGGAGCCATAGATCCCATTCCTCTCGGTCCTCCAGGCTATCTGACCATGACTTAGAGAGGGTGGTCAGTAGGCTCCTTAAGTCGCAGGCACTGGCCAAAATGTTGACTAGCCCTTCTCAACAAACTGTGGCTATCCCTGTTTCTTCAACAGTTCCTCCTCTGACTCTACTACCATGTTCGGAGCCGGAGCTTGTTGGGGCTCGAATCGTCGGAATGTCGGAGCCGATGCCCCACCCTTCGGCTCCTTCGTCAGCTCCGATCTCTTCATTGGTTTTGTCCTTGGAGGGATCCGGGCGCCGAGACTCCCTCATCGGCTCAGAGGGGGCGAGTGGCATCAGACCCTTGTCCGACCCCGTTCTCCCTCTCGGGGCCTCGGCACAGGTGAGCTCGGCCCCGACATCAGCCTTGGAGCCATCCCTCTCGGTGCCGGGAGGGGTTCACGTCTCTTCGGAGCGGGGACCCTCTGCCTGATAGGGGTACCTTTGAGGTCATGAGGAGCATGCTGACTCCGGTGTCGGCTCCGCAATCAACCCCTTCGGCTCCTCCCCCCATGGTGCCTGCGTCGGTCTCTGCCCACCCTCCTGACCCCAAGCGTGGAGAACAAGTGCTCCAGGTAACCCCATTGGGTGTATCTTCATCTTCCGAGGCCTCCCCTGATCTCTCAGATGAGCCCCCTTAGAAGAGAAAATGTAAGAGGAAGCATGTTGACTCCCCCGAGTCAGTCACCTCTGACACCGACTTGGAGGATTCGGAAGGGTCCCCAAGGTCCCCCTCTGAGGATGTCTCCTTTTCAGACATCCTTGACATCCTTAAGCAGAGGGGGAACTGGGCCGCCCTCAACCCTTCCGAGGATGAGTCAGTGTATCTGGACGCATTTGGTTCTCACCCTTCCACCTCCTGGGTGTCTCCGCCTTTCGACCCGCTCATGGAATTAGTGGCTTGGAAGGTGTGGACGGCCCCGGAGACAGTGGAACCAACTCCCCGCAGGCCCACAAAATTCATTACAGGCCCGTCCGTCAAACAGCTTCTTACAAAGGGTGTCCCTGTTGATGCCATGGTGGTTGCAGCAGCCACTAAGAAAGGAGTTGGCTGACCCTTCAGTGCCTGTCCATCCACCTAATAAAGAATCTAGGACAATAGACAGGTACGGGAAGTGGATGTTCTCTTCAGCGACCTTTTCCATGTGGTTGCTGAAATATCTGTGCCATTTCACCCGCCTTCAGAGAGATCTCCTTAAGGAACTGGGTGATACCCTTCAGGATCCATCTGCTGCAGGGTCTCAGGAAAAGATTAACTCCCAGCTGGCGACCCTTAATTCTATAGTCAACTCCTCCATGCGGCTCATTTCTTATGCAGCCGATGGAGTGAGTAGAGCAGCAGGCACGGGCGTGGCTTTGCGAAGACATGCCTGGATGCGGTTATGTAACTTTCCTGACCCCTATAAGGCATCCTTCGATGGTTTGGCTTTGTTCGGACCACAGGTGAAGGATACCCTTACCAGGTGTGAGCAGGAAGGCAAGACTCTCTCTGCCATGGGAGTCCATTTTTCTACTCCTTCTAGACCATACCCAAAAGGTCAGAAGAGTGGGAAAATGTGGTTTCGCAAACCCCAAGGAGTCGTGCCTGACACACGTGGTGAGTTTCCCTCCAGGGGCAGAGGAGGGAACAACAACAGACACTGCCCAAGGGGCAGAAAGGGTCTGCAAAATCAGGGTAGCAGGGAATCTTTTTCTGACAAACCCTTTCAGCACCCCTGAGGGGCTGCCCACTCTCGGAGGCAGTTGGGGGAAGATTGTCACTGTACCCAGAAGCCTGGCGACTCCTCACACAAGACAAATGGGTACAGTCTATCATATCCGAGGGTTACAAAATCCCCTTTGTCCACACCCCATGCAAACAAACAGGTCCCTTCCAGATGTTCCACCCGGTCTAAGGGAACAAGCAGTACTAGAAATTTCAAAACTGCTAGAAAAAAGAGCCATCCAACCAGTCTCAGCAGACCAGCAAGGATCCAGGATTTACTCCAAGTTCTTTTTGGTACCAAAGAAAACAGGGGACTGGAGACCCATTTTGGATCTCAGCAGGTTAAACAAATCTGTTCAAAGAACGAAGTTCCGGATGGTCACGCTTCAGTCCACTCTACCCTTTTTGGGTCCGGACATTTGGATGTGCTCCATAGACCTACAGGATGCGTCCTACCATATCAGAATGAACAGATGCTCCAGGAGGTTTCTCCACTTCCGGCTAGGAGCCAGTCACTATCAGTTCAGATCCCTGCCCTATGGCCTCACCACAGCCCCTAGGGTGTTCACCAAATGCATGGCAGTGGTTACGGCTCACCTGAGATGGTGAGGATTCCAGGTGTTTCCATATCTAGACGACTGGCTCCTAACTGCTTCCACCAGGCATCAGCTAATCCGAGCCAGGGATTATACCATCCAAACTTGCTCAGAGATAGGTATCTCCATAAACTTCAAAAAGTCTGTGTTGTCGCCTTGTCAATTTATAACCTTTATAGGCGCCATGTTAAACACAAAAGAACTGTCGACAAAACTTCCATTAGAAAGAATATTACACATTCGCCGACATGTTCAAACGTTACTACAGTGCAAGAGAATCCAGGCCAGATTTGTACTGAAAACCTTGGGTCTCATGGCAGCAGCAATCACATTACTTCCCCTGGCTCGTTTTCACATGCGGATTTTTCAATGGATGCTTTTTACCCAATGGTCTTTTCAACAGCTTCCGATGTCTCACAACGTAATAATCACCCAATCATGCAAAGACCACCTTTCTTGGTGGATGATCTCCCCTCAAGTTTTTCAGGGCAGACCGTTTGTACTTCCTCCTCCGGTTGCCACGGTGACAACGGATTCCTCCCTGATCGGGGGGGGGGGGCATTTTCAGGGCAGTACTGTCCAGGGCACTTGGCAACCCCTAGAGTACCATCTGCACATAAACGTCTTGGAGATGAGAGTGGTACTTTTAGCATTGCAAGCTCTTCAGGACTCTCTACCTACCGGGACTATTGCATTTCAGACGGATAATATTTCGGTAGTGTGGTACATCAACAAGCAGGGCGGAAGCAGGTCCTATCCCTTATGTCGAGAAGCACTCAGACTCTGGCAGTGGGCGATCTCCTCTCAACGGTTTCTGATAGCAACGCACATCCCTGGGAAGTCCAGCGTCATAGTGGACAGGCTAAGCAGAGCAATCCTTATGCCTCATGAGTGGTCTCTCAATCAATTAGTAGCTGACAAAATTTTCCGCAGATGGGGGTCAACCTTGCTGCGACCTTTTTGCAACCCCTCTCAACAGCAAGTGCATCGACTTCTTCACTCTCTTCCCCCTCCCAGGCCATTCCCCCAGAGACGCTCTAGTTCACGATTGGCCCCGGGGTCTGCTCAATGCATTCCCTCCTTTTCCCTTAATTCCAAAACTGATTCAGAAAGCGACCGCATTGGGATCCAGGATGATCCTCATTGCTCCTTACTGGCCTCGACAAATTTGGTTCCCATTCCTGCATTGTCACCTGCTGGAGCAGCCCTGGAACCTGGACCCAGTGCCAGACCTCTTGATCCATCAGTTGGGTGGGCTGCACCAATCCCTTCACTCTCTCAACCTCACAGCTTGGTTGCTCCACTTCCAACCTTAGCCAGGCTTCCACATGTTTCTCAGCCAGTGCACAAAAATCATACTTTCTTCGCACAAACCTTCTACTAGAAAGACTTATGCTAGTAAGTGGAAACGTTTTTCTTTCTGGGCAGAGGCTAGGAAGATAAACCCCTTTACAGCCCCTGTCCATAATGTTTTAGATTTTTTGGCGGAACTTTTTCGAGCAGGTTCCTCAGCTGCCACCATTAGGGTCCAATTGGCTGCTATCGCAAATTTTCACGTTAGCCTATCAGAGTCCAGTATCATGTCCCACAAACTTTGTAAGGCTTTTCTTAAAGGGACTATGTTACTTAGACCCCCGGTTAAAGATCCCCCCCTCCGTGGGATTTGAACTTGATATTAACTTCATTGATTCTCCCTCCTTTTGAACCTGCAGCTTCTTGTTCCTTAAAGTTACTCTCCTGGAAGACTCTCTTCTTAGTAGCTATCACCTCGGCCAGAAGAGTATCGGAACTTCAAGCCCTTTGTGTTCGCCCTCCACATCTTATTTTTCACAAAGATAGAGTTTCACTCAGGACTAATCCTTCCTTTTTGCCCAAAATACCCTCAGAGACGAATCTCAATCAGGCTATTGATCTTTCTGTCTTTTTTCCTAATTATTCAAACAGAGCTGAACAAAAGTTACACTATTTGGACGTTCACAGGCAGTTACGTTTTTATTTGGATAGGACCAAACAGTCAAGAAAATCAGATCAACTCTTCCTGTCCTATGCTGAGGGGAAGCAGGGCCTGCCAGTTTCTAAGGTAACCTTGTCCAGGTGGCTGGTCTCTATTATTACCTTGATCTACCAACTGAGACATAAAGAACTTCCTTCAAAACCAAAAGCTCATTCCACCAGAGCATTGGCTACGTCGGTAGCTTTTCATGCTAGACTTCCAATGGAATCTATTTGTGCTGCAGCAACATGGGCCACTCCTCATACCTTCATTTCGCATTACAAGTTGGATATGGCCTCCAGGGGTCGAGCTGATTTTGGTTCCACTGTGCTCAAGAGTCTGTTTTGATGTGCCACCCAGGGCTAAGGTGCTAGCTAGGGACGCTGTCCCATCCAGCAAGAATGAAGGCGAGATAGACAACTTAACATTAAGAAGTTATGTACCTACCATAATGTTCCATGTTAGTTGTCTTCATCTCACCTTCTTTCTTGCGTCCCACCCTCCATCCCCCTAGCCTGGTTAAGACTGAGAAGAATCCCTTTTGAGGCCTTCTTCCTACAGTTGACCTTGTTTTTAGGTTACGTCCTCCCCTGTTTGTAGCACTGTAGGTAAACCTTTGGTGGGAACTAGTGTGTTTTTTCCATGGTGTTAGCTTTCCAAACGAGATCTGGATATCTGACTCCTAGCATTGTGGGATAAGGGGAGGCTTCGAGCCAGTAAATAGCTCTCGAGCTTTAGAAAAAGGCCTAGTCGGAGCCGAGGATCGGCTCCGAACCCATCCAGCAAGAAAGAAGGCGAGATGAAGACAACTAACATGGAACGTTATGGTAGGTACATAACTTCTTATTATAAAATTGACATAGAATAAATAATCACATAAAATGTTTTTTCCTATACGTTGTTTTCTACACATAAACTCAGTACTATTACAATTTACATATTTACATAGAATTAAAAGACTAAGGAAGTTAAGTAGCATAGCAGTCACATAAAGTTAATTCCATGCATATTAACAGTTAAATTGTATGGATGGTTACGTATAGATATATATGATCTAAAGTAGGTTAGGGATCAAACAGGAACTTTGGGGCTAAGAGTCTGTAGTAGTTAATAGTTATATAGATAAAGTGTAAGGATAGAATAAAATAATATATAAGTTGGGGGGGTAAGGGAGGGGTTAGATAGTAGCAGCATGGAGAGGAAGATTAAGTAGGATTCATGGTAGGGACAGGTCCATGAGTTTAGTAGGTGATCTTTCAAAGTGTTTTTAAAACAGCTATTGTTGGTGATTGTTCTTATGTGTAGGGGCAGTTTATTCCAAGCTTTGGCAATAAACTGACTGTAGAGATGTTTGCCAATGTTTTTATTGGGATTATAAGTTTCCAGGAGGTGTTGGTCAGAACTACGGAGAGTACAACTTGGAGTATAGAGCAATAAGAGGGTAGAGAGAGTGGGGCAGGCGTTAGGCTGGTTTAGAATGAAGTGGGTCAGGTGTAGCTGATGCAGGAGGTGCTCTTCGCAGAATTCTAGCCAATTTAGGTGTTTGACACATAGGCAGTGGTGCATGCCATAGGAGTGATTTGCTGCAAATCTGGCTATTTTATTATATGTGAGTTCAAGTTTAGTTAAAAGATTAGATTGAAGGTTAGCAAGGATTGGGGCACCATATAGTAAGGGGGTAGTAGATAGGTTTGTGCCAGAGAAAGTTTAGATTTATTAGTGAGGAGTTTTTGTAGAGCAAGCCAAGTTTTATATTAGTTTTTTAATAGAGTGTTCATTGTGAAGATCAAATTTTAGTTGGTCATCGATAATGACACCAAGTAGTTTGGTGTGGGGCTCTACCTTAATAGTTGTGTTGTTGAGGGAGGAGACAGTTGTAGTTTTGAGGTGTTGGAGAGATTTAGGGAGGAAAAGGAGGAGTTTTGTTATATTTGGGTTAAGTAAGAGTTGGCTGGATGTAAGGCATTTTTCGATGAGAAGTGAGATTCTTGGGTAAGAGGGAGGATGTGAGGGAGATTGTCAGCAGAAGAAATTATTGTAGAGTCATCGGCATATTGTATTAGAGAGGAGTAAGGACATGAAATGTATAGGTTCCTAGCAAAAATGTTGACTAGTAGGGGTCCAAGGATGGAGCCTTGGAGAACCCCAGTTTGGACCGGGAGGAAGGGGGAGAATGCAGCAAGTCACTTTACAGACTGAAATCTGTTGGAATGGTAGCTAGTGAACCAAGAGAGAGTAAAGTTGGAGGGATGAAGATGGGATAATTTAGTCAGAAGTAGATTACGAGAAACTGTGTCAAAGGCCTTTGAGAGATCAAGGAATAGACAGGAGACCAGCTTATTGTTGTCCCAACATCTAGAGATAGCCTGTACAAAAGGATACCAGGGCTGTGGAAGTAATGTGATTAGGGCGAAAGCCATGTTGGGTAGTAGTTATGAGGTTTTCCTGTAGAAGATTGTCAAGGAGTTGTTTGTGAATAAAGTTTTCAAGAATCTTTGATGGGGTAAGAGTATGGCTATGAGCCTAAAGTTTGAAGGATCAGTAGATTTACCTCCTTTATGCAAGGGTATTATATAACATTTCTTCCATATATCTGGAACAATTGTTTCTTGGATGGATCTATTTATTAAAATGGAAATGGGATATGCAATAGATTTGGCAGCTAGTTTAAGAAAAAGAGGAAGTAAGTTATCAGCAGAGGGGGGAGCCTGGTTTGAGTTTATTAAGAAGTGATCTAATGTAAGAAGTGGGAACAGACTTAAGGGAGAAGGAGCCAGAGTTGGTGGACAGAGAGGGAGAGGTGGTGGGAGAGGGAGCAGTGTCTTCTTTACTTAACTTCTGAATGGAGTTAATGAAGAATGAGTTAAGAAGAGTAGCGTTGTCCAAGTCAGAGGAATTGGGGGGAGGGGTTAGGTGCAGAAGGCTTGCCTGGGTGTAGTAGCTTATTTATTGTATTCCAGAATTTTGGGGGGTTGGCATGGGAGTTGTTTTGTGGTTTTAGATAGAAATTTCTTTTGTCGAGGTTGACTTGTTTTTAGTTAGGTTATAGAGTTCCCTGTAGTATTGTAGATTACAGTGGGTTTTGTTTTTTTGTCCAACTTATCCAGGCATTATCTCTCATGTCAGTTAGGGAGTGAGTGTCTTGAGTTATCCAATAAGCATAATTGGATTTTATTCTAATTTTCCTGATGAGAGATTGGGAGTTAAGGGTGTCTAGGAAGATGCTGTTAAATTGGTGAATGGCATCTTCAAGGGGAAGGTGGTGGAGGAAGGACCAGTTAATTGAACAGAGAATATGGGTAAAGGTGTCTAAGTTGAATTTTAAGAGTTTGTGGCAGTCTTTATATTAATGGGATTTTTGTAGTTGGGGGGAATGTCTTTGAATAGTGGTTGGAAGGTGGTCACTTAGGGTATCAGGCATTGTGGAAGGGTTGTGGTAGAGAGCAGGGTTAGAAGTGAGTATCCAATCAAGTGTACTGTAAGTATTAGTATTGTTATTCAGACGAGTAGGGGAAGTGATTAGTTGGGAGAATCCATACAGGTTCATGCTGGTGCTGGGACGGTCAGATGTTAGAGATTTCCAATCTATGTTGACATCTCCTAGTATAATTGTTTCATAGGAAATATAAAAATTCGAGAGTAGGGATATTATTACCTGGCAGAATATATATGGTGGCGGCAATGGCTATCTTTTTATGATTGTTTACTTTGCAGTCTACTGAAAGCACTTCTGCAGGGCGGAGATTAGGAGGTAAGATAGATATAGGGTAGAGGGAGAGTTTTTCAGAGTAAAGGATAGCTACCCCTCCACCTTTTTTGTTGAGTCTGTCTTGGTGGATGATGGTATGATGTAGCCAGGGGGGTAAGATTTCACTGTCAGACATGTGGGGTTTAAGCCAGGTTTCAGAGAGGATGAGAATGTCGGGGGTGTGGTGAAATCTCCAGGAGTGTAGTTCAGTGACTTTGTTTACAATACTTCGAATGTTAAGAGAAAGTATAGTTAAATTTTTGGTGGATGAGGGGGAGTAAGTCTGAGAAGAAAAAGAGAAGAGTGTAGTAGTGAAGGAGGGAGGTGAGGAATTAGTGACTATAAGGGGAGCTGGTGTTTGGTCCGGGTTTGGGATGTATATCCCCTGAGAGTAGAAGTTTAGTATAATCAGATTATAAAGTAAATTACTGAAGTTTTATGAATAATGTTTGGGCTTTGGTTTTGGTGATAGAGAGGGCTGCTTAAGTAGTTTTATTTTGTATAGATGAGTGTCATTGTGGTTGAATAGTGTGGGGATAATGAGGAATGTATGAGTGGTTAAGAAGGGGATATGAGGGCTGGGAAGTATAGGGGAAGTGTTTGTGTTTGTAAGGGTATGATGATAGGGGGTAGAGACAGAGAGGAAATACGGAAGAGTTGTAGTTAGCAATAGATGAATCATTTTGAGAGATAAGGTAGAAAAGGGAGGAGGGGGAGGAATATGTTTGAGAGTTGATTCTGTGTGAAGCGGAAATGAGCACATGCAGTGCACAGCCACCATCTAGACCCTGTGTAACCCATCTGAAGAAATTTACCAGATTAAAAAGACAGGATCTACCCTTCACAAATCCAAACTGTTGGGGGCCAAGTCTAACAAGATTCTTGATATCGTGGGTTATGATGTCAGTTATAATGCGTTCCCTGGCTTTGCAGATGAGATTTGTAAGGCTGATAGGTCTGTAACTACCCAGGCCGGTTGTAGGGCTGTCCTTATGGGACAAAACCAGTAGCTAAACTTAAGTTAAGCAGTTTGAGGAGTGTGTTTGCAAGGGCATATTTAACAATATTAATTTAGTAACAGGTATATTATCAGGTCCCTTGGATGAAGTATTTTTGGTGTTGTTTAGCAATTTTTTAGTAGATGATATTTATAGATAGAATATGCAAAATGAGACGCAGAAGGCTGTAAACTCCAGAATAAGGCCTTTACTCAGTGCAAAAACACAAGCGCTTTCAAAAGTATGCTTCTTCAGGTGTATACAAGCACTACAAAACGCACAACTTTATATCAAAAGTATCACATGATACATAGTCATATGACTAATACACTTGTGTTATTCAATTCCCACAAAAACATAACATGTCTTTATTAATACTTAAAAATAAATATATATATACATATAAAAAATATAAAAAATCCCTATATAAAAATATGTAACATAAAACCTATGAAATATAATATATATAAAAAACTAATTCTTCAATGGTCTCATCCTGAGTCTTGGTCTTAAAGGAATACACTCATTAAGACCATGACCATCAGTGTTTCTAAGTCTGGTGATCCAAATAGCTTCCAAGCTCTCAGTTCTATTGCTGATGACTCCCTGTCTTACACTGTCATAGGTCAAGCCTATAACTCTAAAACTAAAAGTATGAGAAGCCATATCAGTAAATGTATTAAATGAGCAGATGACAAGATTATAAGATAGTTTCATCCACAGATAGCACAGTACATCTACCCAGCAGTTATAGCCCATTTGTTAATGGAGTGCACCTTGGACATCTGGTTGTCATAAAAATAATTGGTCACTGTAATGTATTTCAAGTTTGTTTCCCACAAACACACACTTGCCAATGTGGCAAGAATTAAGTATTCCTGCTTTACAGAAAATGCACAGTATTGCTGAAAACATTCCCCTGATAGTAAACCTAGTGATAAGGGACTTGCAAACTCAAGTTGACAGTAGCCTGAACTTTAATCACCATCTGTCCATGATAGTAAGTAATGATCATTTAAAATGAACAGATGACAAGAGGGTTAAAAATGTTCATCCATAGGCAGGCTCCCAACCACATCCAGCTGTTATAGATGCTTTGACTGTGTACACCTCCGACATCTGATTATGATGCAAAATAATGACAACAGTAAAATGTTTTCACCTTAATGTAGTCACAGTAAACATCTGTGACAAAAATAATGAGGGGGAAAACGCCTAGGATCAGAAACAATTTTTAAATATAGCACTAATTTGTTTAAAAGTATAACTGTGGTGGTGGTGCTGCGGTAGCATTGTTGCCTCATAGCAAGACATTGTCCCGTTCCATTCTCAGCTAGAGCGTCTTCTGTGTGGAGGCATACGTGAATGGGGTGTGCCTTCGTTGAAGATTGTGCGTCAGGGCTGGTAACCCGGTACGTAAAAATCCACTACCAGTCATTAGCGGACCAGAGTTCCGCTGTGGCGACCCCTAACCGGGAAAAGCCGAAAGACACAAACAAACAAACTAATTTGTTTAAAAGTGAATAGAACATCAGCATGATTTTCTGAGCAGTAACATTTATATAACTCTAATGTAATACATGGAGTGGAGTAATTACGCTTAGATATCTGGAAAAAGACAAATCAGGTAAATGCTACTGTGGCATGAGACACAATCTTAACAAATGTTTAAGCACCCCCTACTTAACTTGTTATGGCCAGATCTGCCAGTACTGGCCAGCAAACTACAGTGGCAGAATAAAAAAAAACAGATTTGTTTCTGTCTGCTGTGTGTACCAGTAACATGTCCCTGACTTCCTTTTATAACTGTAGAAAGTAGCTAGAATAAAAGGATGGGTGCTGAACTGTATTTTTTTGGAGGAATATGAAGTCTGAAACTCAAATGTATGTGATTATTTTAGTTAGTTCATTCCTCAGTAGTTTGTATGAAAAACAGATATTTTAAGAGGAACAGACCAAACATATGAGGCAAAAATGTGGGCATTCGAGATGTGTGGCAAGGTGAGAGTAAACATAAAGGTACTGTGTTACACTGCCTTTCTGACAGACTTCGCTAAGTGCTTTACTGTTTTGAAAGCCAGTGAAACAATTTTTTTCTTGTAACTAGTAGTACATGGAGCAAATAAAGCTCCATTCACTGCAAAGAATTATGGTTGCATCTCTGATCATGACTTTTAATAAAGTGTTCTCAACATGGACTCTGAGTTTCACCCTCAAGGTGCATTTCTTGGCATCCATATCTTGAACGCATAATAAGCAGGCTATGATCGGTCACCCAGTCATAATTCTCTGTCTGGCATTACTGACTGACTGCAATCCTCAATGTTTTACCAGGAAATCAAAAGTTTTATGCCAGTTAGAACAAGAATATGAGGCAAAATCAGGGACATTTGAGAGGTATAATATTGACTTGCTTCACAAAAGTCAAAACTGTTGTGCAAACCCAAAATAATGATCAAATGCCAGTCATTTTCATATTCAGATGGCCCCTGTACCCAGCAGTTATAGTTATGTACTTAGTAGAACAACACATTTTACATCGATATGCATTTTCTGTACAAGTAGTATGAAGCTAATGTCTGGCATTTATTGCCTGACTTTTATCCTTAGTGATTTACCAGGTAATCAAAAAATTTACAAGGGACAGAACAAAAACATGAAGCAAAATAAAAATAATGTTCTGCAAAATCATAGACAGTTCCTACAATTCTGAAAAGCCGGAATAATAATAAAAAAAACAACAGTGAATTATTTTCAAATACTACCAGCTCCTGTATTCAGCAATTACAGCATTTTAATAGAACATTGGGCATTACCTCAGCATGCATTTTCTGAACAATAAGAAGTTTAAAGAAATCATGTCTGACATTAACGACTACTGTAATGCTGCATGACTTACCAGAGAATCAAATGTTTTACAAGGAACAGTGAAAAACCATGAGGAAAATCAGGGGCAGCTGTGAGATATGGGGACAGTATCATACCAGAACATATTTAAAATTATCCTTGTATGGCCACATAATGTGCAGAAGAAAAATAACAGAAAAAAAAAGGTGCTTGCTGTTATAATGTACCTTGCCATGTGTGGTCAGTCAGTTCATTCCTGTCTGCAGTTGATGGCCAACTTCTGCTCTTACCATTCCTGCCTTTGTTCCCTTCTTCAGCACAAAGCTGACTTTGGAGGGCATATAAACATAACTAGATCATGTCCCCTACCCCAATTATACCAGAATCAATGTACTTAGCCACCTCTCCTCATTTACCATAAATCATTGAACAGATTTCTCAAGGAGCATTCTGTTTCATTCATTATAATTAGCACATATATTGGGATTTAAGTTAAAAATTTATTTCAGATTTTACAGCAAAAACATTTAGGACTATTTCCTAAGCAAAACAAAAAAAGTTGTTTTGTTGGCAGACTCAGCAAGAGCAACATTAAACTACTGTTCTCTTGAAATCCATATGTATTTAAATGTGTCTTACATCCCATAAAATTGAGAGACTTGGTTAGTTTTCCACTGATTTTCCTGCCTGCCTATCTCAAATATAGAAGACAGAAATTTTTTGAATTGCATCTTTATCACCCGCACATCACAGCACTAAATACACTGACAAAAATGCCTCCATTTTCTCTCCTCTGTTAATGCAGTGTTCCTCATGCATAGTCTTGTATTCATGCAGTCTACAATACATATTCTCCAGATTTTCAAAATGTAAATTGTCAAATGACCCTTTAAACTTATTCTTATTTTATTTCACATTTCATAGCTACTTACTGTCTTTCTTTCTTTTTTTTTTGTTGACAGACATAGTCCCGTCCAGTTTTAACAGCTGTTCTGCAACTGCTTTGTTACAAGTCACATTCTTGTAATCTTTTTATATGACAGTAAATACAAGTGGACATTGATGGGAAAGTACTGACGGAACTCTAGAGTTAAAACCTACACTTCTTCTTCTTTCGGCTGCTCCCATTAGGGGTCACCACAGCAGATCAACGGTTTCCATTTCTTCCTTCTGTACTGTTGTCTGCATGTATGATTTGGCAAAATTTTATGCCGGATGCCCTTCCTGACACAACCCTCCCCATTTATCCAAGCTTGGGACCGGCACATAGAAATGCACTGGCTTGTGCATCCCGAGTGGCTGAGTTTTAAAACCTACACCTTTGACAAAAATACCTTCCAATTCAGGACCACATAGTACAAGCAGTAAAATCTCACAGCTCTGTGCAAGGTTGCTGTTCTGCATTTTATTGTATTGTAAACTTTTGTTTTTGCTTCCTACTAATTACATTTATAATCCACGTTTCACATTTTACCATTCATGCAGCTACAGATTTATTAATGTATGCAAGACATGCAATATTTCATTTAAAAATCTTAATAGAAAACCACAAACAGTAATGCAACTAACAATGACAACAAATGATTATGGCAGACAAGAAGATGAAGCTTTTTGTATACATCACACTGTCAACACAAGCAATACACAGTTCTCTTTTCTTTAAATGAAAACATTTGTATATCAGTTCACAGTTCTTTGACCATTTACAGTTTGTCTCTATAAACATATATCTACAAACACACACATTTTATGAATCTACATATATACACATTTTAACATTATATTAAATGTTTACAGATAGATTTAATGTCTGTGTGGAGTCTGCATGTCCTCCCTGTGTTCGCGTGGGATTCCTCCGAGTACTCCGGTTTCCTTCCACATTCCAAAGACGTGTCTGGAGCGTTTCTACCCGGGCTTCCACTGAAAATAGGCTCTGTTCCTAGTCGGACTTTCCCAGTCAACAAATGTTAAATAAATAAATGTATAAATATATGTGTATGGTTGCAGTTAACTTTGTCAGCTGTACTTTAGTCGACAATGGTGACTGAAGAATTATTTTTGGCTGATGAAAGTGTCAGTATTTGGATCATCGACGGCTCTGTGTTATGTCCGTTGCATGAAAGTGTTTTTTTTTCCTAATGTTAAATCTTTCATATATATCAAAAGTTTTGGCATTGGGGTAGGAGTGTGTGAGTGTGTGCAGGTTAGGCTTAGTGTGAGAGCTCAGTAAGGGGTTAAATTCAGTGTTCTGTGCATGTGTTAATGTGAAGTGTGTGTGTCTTGTGTCATGGTAAAATTAGAGAGAGGATTTTTTGTAAGGTAACATGTAGGACTGGGGTTAAGGGCAGTGGCAGGATTAAGATTAGCACACAGGAGTAAGGTGGTACAGTGGGAAAATGTGTAACATTACTCTTGTATACTAACTCTAATGCTGCTGCTGTCCCTAACTCTTGCACATTACCTTATGAAAAACCCTTTCCCTAACAGTATCACTGCTCAAAGTATGTCTGAAGGTACTGTTAAGTTTTATTTTATTTTTCTTTATTTTACTAAGTTTATTGATCAGAATTGGAAAACCTTTGTTTTTCTTTTTTAATCTAAGTAGTTTCTGTTAATTTTTTTCAATGTTAGGTATGCTGTGTAATGTCAGAGGATATAATTGTATGCATACCTAGGTCTTTACATATATTACATAATGGCTTCATTCCACAATAGCAGCAAAGCACACACACAGTCACAGGCATGCAGGGAGCCACTCACAATTCAGTTATTCCTAGTAATAATACATTCTTTTTAACCATACTGCAAAACATCATTTTCAAGGAAAGGAAGGCTATGTTTGTGTTATAAAAGCAAAATGTAAATTACTTTATGTTCGCACATGTAACAAGGAGTAAGGGTATCACTGCTGACGTTATCTGGAGCCATAGCAGCCATGCCCACAGATCTCTTATAAAGGAAAAAATGTTCAGTGCAAAAACATAAAGTCAGTTTTCTTTAAAGTGACCAATTATTGGAGTCATCTCCATTTTATGGTGCTGTTGTGTTTGACATTTGAGCCAACCTATTTGAATTATCAGCTACTAAAATGGGTGAGGCAAGGTGGGTGGCAATTAGTGACATTCATTAAGCTTATACTCTGTCCTAAGGTGCAGAAGAAGCCAAAATATTATGTGGCAGCTTGTCAGGCTGTAAGTTTTGTAACACCACTCCAGAAAATCCTACAGTGCTGTATTCTCAAAACCAAAGCCGTACACGCTATACTCCCCTCCCCTTCTCCTGGGAATTTGGAGGATTGGTATTTTACCTACAGCATGTTTTCAAGATGTGCAAGGACACTAAAGCATCTAGTGATATGCTACATGGACACTCAGGACACAGGGAAGGATGTGTAAACTCCACACAGAAGGCATTCTAGCCAGGCATCAAACTGGAGAGCTAAGTGTTATGAGGTAACAGTGCTAACTGCTGCACCAGTATTCAGAGAAAAATTGTGAGAAAAATTAAGAGTAAGGATATGTGTTCAAAATGTTGGATCCTAGCCATAACAGACTTAGCAAAAATAAATGAAAGTCCTCTTTCCAGAGGGAAAAAAACAGTCCAGTTAAGGGTTTAGGCAGATCTTTATTAAATGATGGATGATCGGTCCTGTTATCTATCATTGAATAAAGATCTGTCCAAACCCTTAACTGAGCTATTTTTTCATTTGAAAACAGGACTTTTTATTTTTGCTAAGTTAGTTGCAGCCAAAATCTGATATTCTGAACAGTTGTCCTTATTCCTAATCTTTTACTTTGTCTTGCAAGACTATTCTGATGGCAGGTTGAGATATCAGATCAGTGCTTCACAGATTTCACAAAAACTAGAACTATCATTATGCTGTTTGGTTGCTGGGAGAAGCTATTATCAAAAATAAATAAATACTATTCTGCACTAAAGCATTTCAGGAAGTAAAACTTTCTTTTTTTTTTTCAATAATATTTCTTTATTGTTTATTTTCAGACTTTCTGTTTGGTTATGCCTGTGGTTTCTGTAGTATCACTGCCTGAATTTCAATTAGTAGTATGCTGTTTCTCTGACAGCTTGGCGGACTCTTGCACTTGAGCCATGAAAGTACTTTGTGAATCTGTTACATAGTTTTCAGTTATAGTTGTAAATGATTATTCATGATCTTCTAGATTATTATATTTGCATTTAAAATACTTGCATCATATGTCTACCATTCAGAAAGTCCTAGTACTGCTTTAGAACAGGCAGAATTTCATTGAAAACAACTTGGAAGTGACCTTACACAGATCCAGTGGTTTGTTAGAAATATGCAAGGATCAGACATTGAAGTAAGTACAGGCCAAGTATGTTGCATTATTTAAGACTTCAATAAGCAGTGGAGCATGCTTTTAAATTTATAAGGCAGAGAGGCTTGGAAAGACATCTAGTGGTAGTCAAACAGCATGTTGGTGTTAGGTAAGCCATGTAAAGCAATTTCAACTTCCTATTTTGCTCTTTTGCATATAACAGGCAGTTATCCATACATCCAGACAAATGTAAATAAATTCTACTCTTTGAAACTGTGCATAGTTATCTGGCCAGAAATGTTGTCATTCTTTGCAGTAAAATACCCCAGTGATGACTATATGTCCTCCTCATTAAGTACCATTTCAGGCCACATTTTAACTAAACTGAATGATCTTAATAGACAGTGTGGCTGCATACTGCACCCTGCCAGAACTGCTTAGCTTAAGTAAGCTATTAGATTCCCTGCTGAGCTGACTACAAAACAGGAAGCTAATCTTGCTTGCCTTTCTTCACTCTTGTTCCCTCATGCATTGATGTGATAATTTATTGCAGATTTTTCATCTTTTTTAACAGAGTGCCTACCGCAGAAATGGGATGACTTTTCTGGCCTGCTAAGATGAATGTGGCTGAAGGAACAGGAAAAGCAGTGGCTATATTAAGGATACTTTCTCCTCCTCGGTAGGAAAATAACTGTCTGTCTGCATAAATCCAAGTGGGCTGGTTTGCTATGATTGTCAAGTGACTGTCATCCTCCTGAGTCTCAGCCCCCTCACTGTTTTTCCTTGTTTACCAGCTGGGATGCAGCACTAATTATCAGCAGGATATTCCGGACACTGTGTAGGTGGACAGGAATGTGGCTCACAGACTTCAGAAGAATTGCAGTGACTATAACGATTGCCAGCTTACATACGTAATCAGCCAGACTGTGTTATAGAGGCAGAATCTCCTTCACTGCAACATTTTAAAGTCACTGTTGATCTGCAAGGGTGGGGTGTGGAAAACAAGAATGGTATTTCTGTAACCCTAATTGAAATGGTTGATGGTTAATGTGTACACCATATGCTGTCACTTGGGAAATTCAATTAAATGGAGTAAACCAAAATGGCACCATTCAGCTTCTGTATACTTATTCTGTGCCAAGATAGTCTGAAGTATTTTAACTCTGACAGTACATCAAATTAAGCAGAAGTTTTTGATTTTCTAAATGTGAGTAGAGGCAAAATTAATTTAACTTTACAGCCCTTTTTTTATTTTCTTGCAGTTTTATTTTCAACATGTTTATATATAGTTTTAGTCTACAAATATGCCAAATTAGTTTAATGTGGATATCTTATCTTACTAGTGAGAAGGTTCTTTAATGTTGCAGTTGCTTTTAATTGTTCTACCCCAGCCTTAAAGTGCCACAATAAATAATCCTTGTACCACACTTGCAGTTCCATACTTATCATCTTATGTCTTTATTTTATTAGTAGCTTCATTTGCTTTATTGTACTGTTTAGCAGGTTGTTGAATAAACTGAAGATGAATTGCTCCATTTTAACTTTATTTTGGGGTTTGATTAAACAATGCAACAAACCAGGATGTTTTCTTGTGGCTTAATAACATAGCTAATATAGCTTGAAGTATGATGTCACATATTTAAATGCATCTAAAATCTGAAATTAATGATACCACCATAAGTTACACTAGCAGTGGTTTACCGAAATGTTAACATCAGTCCCTGATTTCATGACATTTTGGGAGACGGGGGTGCACAGTGATAAAGTAATATATAAAAATTTAAGAGAAATACTACTACATCTTATCAAAACAGTCTTAGCATGTTTTACTAGTGAAATGTTGCTGAAAGCTGTTGTACTCTCAGTGAAATACTTCCAGTAAGTACGCATCATTCAATGGAGTATGGCACTTAACTACAGTCTTTAGCTTGCTGGAGGTCCAAGACAGTAGCCAAGATACTTGCTTCTGAAGTATTCAGTTAGTCAAGCATTATTTTATGCTGAGAGTTTTCACCCTGTGTTAGAGTCTCCTTTTTTCCTTTCCTCTTTTTTCTGCAAACATTTCCATTCAGAGCATTATTTTGTTATATATTTATTATTATTTTTGTTAACTAGTTAAGTGATCTGGTCCTGAGGCCATTTTCATTCATGACTTGAGCATAAATACACACAATTAAACAATTGTATTAAGCAGAAATGTGAAATATTGTAGAAAAATTTTGCATGGCATACACAGGAAATATGGTTTCCATACATGTGCAAATAACACACACATTCATCACAAAATTTGATTAACAAGTACAGCACAGACATTTTGTAAAATCAAAAATATAATATGTATCTTTTTTTAAAACAATAAGTAGAAGATGAAGACCATGCAGTAGCAGTAGTAATAATTCCAGTCAGGTGTAACAGTAGCTTGAGTAGAGATGAACTCTGTCATTAGGGCTAAAGCATCAACATTTGTATTTGTCGTTTAGGTGAGCTGTTTACTTTTTTTCTTAAGTAGCTAGATAAAGTTAATTTGTAGATAGGCTGTCCAGCTAGATAGTGTGAATCTTGTGGATGCCCTCGATCCCAGTGGCAGGGAGAATGCAGGTCACCTTAGCCATAAGGGCACCAGAATCAGTAAACTTAAATGGTCAGTGATGTAGTATTGAAATAATGTTAAGAGCAATAATTTAAAACCAAGTGTATTCAAAAGCAAGTTAGCCTAGAAATAAGTAGCTGTCTAGCTATTTGCAAGGTCAAACAGTGATGTTCTCTGTAGTCAAAAAATGCATATAAAGCCATGTACATTATTTAAATGGACACCCGAGTTATCAGAGTGTTTACTGGATCAATATCAAGTAGGGGGTCAACCTCCAACAATTTCTAACACAATAGTTATAGACTTGTTGGGATTTAGAACAAGTATTTTTTTAAATAAACAGCCAAGAGCAAATTTGGTTCTTGTCTGCTTGTATGGCTTTTTGAACAAGGTCTTTAGTTTTGATGTCAGTTAGCAGAATTGTTTATCTAGATGCCTTTGTAATGGACAAATGAAGAGAAGTCCCAGTCGTGTGGGGGGGTTAAATAAAACAATGAGTGAAAAGGTCACAGAGAAAAAGCAATTGGTAAAAACCAAAAGAAAAATCTAGCAAGGCTAGACTTTCCACTGTGTGATTCCTTAAACCTCTTGTATTAGAGGCAACATGGGATGTATGCAAATGACCCTTTAAGGACATCAGGTGTTTCAACTATATGGCAATTCATTCCACTTATGCTTTGCTGATGATGCTATAAGAAGGCTGAAACATGCATGTTCACAGCTAGTGTGGTCTAGATTTATTGGACTGAGTTTTCCCTAAATAGATTTAAAAAGAAAAAAAAGTCATGGGCATTCAGAATTGCCATACAGCTCAAACACCTAAGGTCCTTAAAGAGTCATTTGCATATATCCCATGTTGCCTCTAATACAAGAGGTTTAAGGAATCACACAGTGGAAAGTCTAGATTTGCTAGATTTTTCTTTTGTTTTTTACAGGGGGTTAAATAAAAGAGAAGCCCCAGCACACAGATAGTTGGAGGTTAAGAATGGTTTCTTATGCACAAATGATTATTCCCACCATGCAGGGAAGTTTGACTATAAGATTGGGCAGTGCAAAGCTGCGTGGATATTAGCAGTACTTGTTCATGTCAGTGCATTGCGGAGATAGATGCTCTCTGGAAGTAAAATATCATCAATTTGCATGATATTTGGGTGCTTTGATTCTGGGCTGTATGTTTCCAAGAAGCAGCTGACCAGAGAATGCTCTTTTATTTCATGTTTGAAATTCTAATTAACTTTGTACCATTACAGGACCGTTCCACAGAACAACATTACTTCTGCATTGAAGAGAGCACTTTGATGCATGTCCTTAGACGTCTGAGGTACTTCTCAAGGCCATTTATGTGCCAAAGATCTGATAGATGTATATGCTCCTTGTGAATACAACAGTACAATAAATCAGACATATCTTACTTTAAGGAGAACTGCAGCTTTCAAAATTAGTAGGTTTCCATGAATATCTGTTGCCTAAACGTTTATTTACATGAATTCCTGCCAATGATCTCTGTCTTACAAATGAGAATAAATAAATCACCAGTGGCTAACAATTTTGCATTTCTTTGACTGAATGTCATAGGTTCATAGGTAGGTACTAGGCTATTGGCCCTAGGGCCTATATAAGCCTAGCCAAATGGTGCCCTGGCTTTCGATACCCGAGAAAATTATTTTCCTGTGCCCCTGTCGAGCAGAGCCACAGAAGTGATCCCCAGGGTGAATTTCCTATCTCCCATCCAATCATCAAGATTTTTCTTGAAGAGTGCTAATGAGGAGCTTTGTTTGATATAGATATGTAGTTTATTTCAGAGTATGGGAAGTCTCTGGGACAGGAATCTATCCCTCCAGCATGTTCTGTTTATTGTGGTGACAAGGTTTAGGTCCCTAGAGCATGTAGCTTGGAGGGATTGGGATTTCTTTAAGTGGAGCATGTCCAACAGCTGTAGGTTTGACATAGCTTTGTATGTTAGGCAGAGATCGCCTCTGAGTAGGTGATATGCAACGGAGTAAAGCTGGAGTTTTTTGAGACGGTCTGTGTAGTGCATCTATTTGAGGCCGGTAATCCTATTTGTGAGGTATGTCTTCGGCCTTTCCAGTTGTAGATGTCTTGTGAGGTACATACCAAAAGGGGTGTTGTACTCTATAATGAGTCTAATGAGTGATGAGTAGAGGGGAACAATGACCTTTTTTTTCCTGGATGAGAAACCTTTTGCGATGAGGTGTGCCATGTAGAAGGATTTCCTGACTACTGCGGTGATGTGATTATCAATAGAGAGACTACTGTCCACCTGTGTCCCAAGGTCTGTTATCACACTTTCGGTGTTAAGTAGACTCCCGCCTATGTGGTAGTTCATGGGTACAGAGTTTTTACCAAAAGGGGTGACAATGCACTTTTTGGCATTGAGCTTGAGGCCATGGCTTTGACACCAGGCATCTGTCTCAGTGAGGCCCTTTTGTAGGATGTCTACATCATTGGGAGTTTTGATTATGGCTCCTAGTTTGCAGTCATCTGTGAACTTTGTTAGCCAAAGACCTTCTGTGTTAGCCTGTACTTCAAAGAAGTACCTACCAAACAGGAGAGGACCCAGGACTGAACCCTGTGGTACTCTACTTGTCACTGATCTGAAGTTAGATTTAGAGTGCTACTTTCACAATGTGGGTTCTCCGTGAGCCAGTTGGTAACCCATCTTGTGACATAGGGATTTATACCTAGTTTAGTAAGTTTGTCTATAATTCCAGAGTGGGGGATGGTGTTGAAAGCCTTGGCGACATCTAGATAGGCTGTGTGAACCACCTTACCCACATCTGTGGCTTTGGTGACCGCTTCAAAGAAGTCTAGCAGGTTTAGGAGACATGCTCTGCCTTTTACAAACCCGAACTGGGTAGAGTCCAGAGTTTGGAGATTACCAATGTCATTGTTTATAAGTTCCATGATGATACATTCCATAGCCTTGAAGACCAGGCTCGTCAGGCTAATGGGGCGGTAGTTCCTGGGGTCTGTGGTGGCTCCCCCTTTGTGGAGTGGGATAACCATTACTGTGTGCCATTCAGTGGATGCAAAGCCTGAGGTGAGGCTATGATTGAAAATGGTACTTAGGTGGGGTGTCAGTTCGTTCTGTAGTTCGTGTAGTTCATGTAGAGCGCAGCCAGGGATGTTGTCAGGTCCCATGGATGCTGTGTTCTTGGCTTTGGAGAGTGTTTTTTTTTTACCTGTGCAGCCGTGATTACAGGAACTTTACATTCTTCCGGTATAGAGATGGGCCATTTAGGAGGTGAGAGAGGGGTGAAGTTAGCACTGAACCTATCTGCCAGGATGTTGGCAATATCAGTTGGTTCTGTATATTTTGTGCCATTGTGCTGTAACTCGGAGCAGATCTGAGTGTTGCATTGAGATTCTTGACATAGTTATAGAAGGCTTTGTGGTTGTCTTTAGAATCAGTGGCGATTTTGTTTTCGTAACTAGCTTTGGAGGATTTTATGAGGGATCTCAGCTTCTTACTGAGGCTGACCAGGGAGTTCCTCCAGTCATGGGATTTTACTCTTTTTTTGTAACAGTTTCTGTCTTCTGATGTAGAGTTTGTTTATGGCAGGGGACCAGCAGATTGGCTTCCTTTTTTTGGAGGATAGCATCTTGGTTCTGTTAGAGATTGCATGATCCATACACTCATGTAAGTTCTTATAAAGTGCATTTGTATAGGATTCAGCAGTCGTACCTTTATTGTCCGTCAGCATGGGTGTCATGAAGTTTGCCACTTCTGTCTTAAGAAACGTGAAGTTGGCTTTGGAGAAATTTTTTATGGTGGTTTCCCTAATGGAGGGTGGGGGTAGGATGTGGATGTCTAGGGTGATTAGCTTGTGGTCGGATCTGACCAACAAGGAATTGACCTCTGGTATGGAACCCGGTTGCCCATGTTGGTAATGACCAGGTCTAGGATATTGCTGCCCCTGGTGGGGGTGTGGATAAGTTGATCCAAAGCATTGGAATTTATGAATTCCATAAAACGTTGAGCACAAGAGTTGGTACATGAGTAGTTTTCCCAGTTAATGGTGGGGTAGTTGAAATCACCCATTATTAGGGTGTTAGGTTGTACCCTAATATTTTTCCAGTGTATCAAGAAATGAGGAGTGGGAATGGTGGGGATCTGTAGCAAGCTACAATTTGGATTGCGGTCTTGCCCGGAGTTAGTTACACTTAGATAATCTCGGATGCATTATGCTGAGCAACTAGCCTGGAGGTGTGGATATCCTTAATGAATATGGACATGCCTCCACCTTTAGTATTTCGGTCCAGGTTAGGTGGCCGAAAGGTGTGGTGTTATAGCCTGGTAATGCAGAGGTGCTCTCTGGAGCCTTGAACCAGGTCTCTGTCACTGCACAGATGTCGATGTTCTCCATTTTAAAGAGTGCCTCAAGTGAGTGCATTTTGAGGTTTAGACTTCTAGCATTGAGTAGCATTACCCTCAGATTTTGCTTGCTTGTACCTGTTAAAGTGGTGAATTTGTCATTTGATCATCATTATATTTCACCAGAAAAGTGGTGTTAATGTAATTTTTTTAATCCATTCTTTCTTATTATGTCCATTGGATATCAAAAAAAAAAATACCTGTTTCATGTGTTTTGACAATTTTGTGTTTGAATTTCATAGCTGGAATACAAGCCTGTTCGTCTTCCTATAGAACACCGCAGACAAATTGTTGCCACATCCTGTAGAAGATGGTTCCTTTCAGAAGACTTTTACAATAAATGTGTGATTTGTTTATGAAAACAGTCTTTTAGATAAATTGAGTAATGCAGAGATCTGACTTTCCCATATTGGATCCATGGAGCCAAAGGGACTGAAGGCTTCTTTTTTGTTTCTAATACTCTTACTAATTTTAAACCACAAACACCACAGTCATAAATTTGTACATATCACATAAGAAATGCAAGCAACCAAAAAACAAACAAATATAGATTAAACAGCAAACAGCTCTAGTTGTGTAGAGCAACCTTTTTAGCAAATGATAGGTGAATTGAATGACTGTATTGAAAAAATAATTAGGAACTAATTAAAAAGATGTAGGAGACTGCCAAAAAGAAATAAATACTGTCAAGCTGGAAAAACAGTAAACATGTCTGTGCAAAATCATAGACTGTTATATTTGTGTAGAACAACCTTTCTAGGAAACAATAGTTATACTGAAGGAATGCATTCATAAGCTAGAATGAATATATATATATATATATATATATATATATATATATATATATATATATATATAGGGGCTACTTGATATGGCTGAAATTTCATAATGTCGACTTTCATATGGCCGAGACCATATGATCGACATTTGAAATCTCGACCATTCAAGTAAACCACACAACACAAACTTACCTTAATGTTGCTAGCAGGGGGGCTTCGCCCCCTGCATCCCCCATGGGGGGCTCCGCCCCCACACATCCCATAACTTTAATATACCAACTCCGAGATCGCACTACAGTGCGAAAATGGAAATCTAAACATTCCACACTGTAGCGTGATGCTGGTTCCCCATGGTCGACATTTCAAATGTCGATCATATACTCTCGGCCATATGAATGTCAACATTTTGAAATGTCGACCATTAGAAGGGTACCTATATATATATATATATATATATATATATATATATATATATATATATATATATATAAAAGCTAGCAAATGGAAAATTTAAAAGAACCTATGAACTTGTATTCACCCTGGGGATCACGTCAATCGCCCTGCTATACAGGGGTTCAGGGAAGTAAATAATGTGGGAAGAAATATCCAGGGAATTGTTATGGCTAGGCTTGTATAGGCCCTTGGGCCGATAGCCTAGTACCAACCTACACTTGATTGAGCATTGCCCATGACTTTTCCTAATTGCAAATCTGTTTGCAAAGATGGTTGGAGTTTGTAAGTTTTTAAGTATTGAGTGTATTACGTGATCATTTCTTAATAGCTATGTTTTGCTAGAGAGCCTTTTGTTTCTAATATAAAATGTAATTACTGTGGCTGTTGTAATAAACAAAGTATGGTTGTATTTGTATAAATGGGAACTCCAGAGGCCCAGCGTGCTTGTTGCCATGTCATTTCCTTTGGGGGTTAGAGGGTATTTAATAACGCTTGTATCGTAAAGTCCCAAAGAAGTAAGCTTGTAAGGAGAAATGATCCATTATTTCAAGAGTGAAATACACATTGGAGGATATCAAAAAGTTAGAATAATGCAGCTTTTTAAAATGAGTAGTTAAGAAAGAAGTTTCATATAGAGGGTTTCAAGTTTTATTTCACTGTAAAGTGGAATTGAGCTCCTAGTATAAAGAAAGGAAAGGCAAGGCTCATTTTCTTAAACAGAGGGAGCATGTTAGTGAAATAAGTTTAGAGGTTAGTAGTGTTTTCCTTAATGCCATACTTTTTGTTTTCCTGAGGACTGAGACTGAAATTTTGATTGAAATGAAAGTCATATGATGTTAATCACAACTAAATGGCCTTTAGGAATATGATGTTTATCCCACAAGTCATTTGTTGACGTAGTTAGTTTACTGAGCAAGACATCATCAAGGAATGAAGAAGAGACAGTGATTGTCAGTTGACCATTTTATCTCCATTTAAGATGTTACGGTCTGTCCCAACATATTGGCAGAACAACACCGTGTTTAATAGATAGCTATCTTTCAATAAGAGCCTGCAACTGCATTTAATTTAGAACAACCTTTTTTTTTACCAGATGTTTACCCATACAAATGATCAGTAGTTATTTTCTTTAACATAATGGGGGTAACTAAAAAGCCTAGCAAATCTAGAGATGATATAGTGCCACTAAACTTTATAGAATTTAAAACCGCCTGAATGCTAGGGTGCTACTTACTTAGAATAAGAGGCCATGACTGATTTGGGATGCCAGATTATTTTAAGGAATTCATTATGCAAAGATGAGCCTATGAAACTATTTGAAGTGTTTGAGGAATATAACCTTACATGAACAGTTTTTATTAAGAAAATATGAATAAAGATCTTTTTTTACTGTAAAAATGTTTTACAGGGGTGGTGGACTAATGGTTAAGGTGTTTGCCTTAACAACAAGGTGGTGGCAGTTTTGAGAGTCTCACAATATAATTGGCTAAAAAAAAAATGTCTAGGGCAGGCAGTTTAGTACTTACTAATCTACCTACTGGATAATGGGGAAAACATCATTGGCCTCTAGTAATACAATGAATTCCCACTATTGTTTTGATTGTAATTAGGTTTGTGTTGTTTTATTGTTTAATACCAAGGGATTTTAAACTAGAAGAAGTGCAGAAGCTTCCAGATGATTATAGAGTACAAAGACTATCCCTCAAACAAACTGAAATTTGTAGACTTGTAGCTAAGTTGATAATTAGACAGCAAGACAAAATCCGCAGAGTCCTGAAACTTTGAGGGACCACTGAGAACACCTGTTGGAAAGTTTCTTACAGCGTTTTATTAAGTTGATAGAAAGATGTGAAAAAGTAGACATAACTTGTAAGTGTTTAAGAAAATAGATTGTATATTTGCCCTTAAGATAATTTATGAGAATTTCTTTACATATTTTGAAACCATAGCATGGTGTAGGGCACCGTTATCTTATTACTAATCAGACAAGAATAGAATACAATAATAAAGAGAGAGGTGTAATGATTTGAACAGAGCATCTTAATAACATTAACAAAATATGCAGACCATCTGATTAATTTCTTTATTACCAAGACACTGGTGAAACTAACCGTATCAAATGCTTCATAACCCCAGTGCCAAGATTATGTGGAACAACTATGATTCTTAAAGAGAAGGATTAAATAGTTAAAGGTTATACTTGAATCAGTTAGCTGTCTTACGTAAAAAGATTGTTATGATCTAATACTATGAATCTTTTGGGAACTACTGTAGCATATTTTTAAATCAAAATAATTACAGCAGAATGGTAATTTTATCAAGCAGGCTTGATGGACTTTGTATTTTGTTTAGGAATAATATTGTTAGGTCTTTTTAGATAATGACATCATCTTACAAAGAATTAATCAGGACCACTAGGAGGCCCTGCTAGCATTCCTGATATAACAACTGAAATGTGCCAAGATACATTAACTCTCAGAAAGGGGTGTAATATGCTGTTACTGGAGTAGAGGAAATAAGAAATAAAAAAAAAAGTTTTCAGAAAATGGTTCCAGAGTAGAAGAGAAGTATGCCAAGGAAAACTGTTTAGAATTCATAATGTGGAGTTGTGATTGATCAAGGTCCTAGCTGTAGTTACACTTTCTCTAGTTACAATAACTAATTACAAGAAATTGGTGGAGTTAGTTCATCAAACAGGTAAGTATATAGCTACCTTTATAAAGCAAGTAGCTTATTTGAAACATTAAAGCGAAAGAGGGTCTTTTATCAGGAGTCAGAACCCTTTATGGAAGCAGACAGATTAATTATTAAAGAGAAAGATGACCTTAACAGAGGAATCAGAAGGAACATGAAAGATCCATAATGGCTTCCCCTTTAGAAAGACTGACAGATGATGACAATATACCATATATTTTATTACTTTATTTTATTTATAATCATTTACCATGATAATGCACTGATCGATACTAACCAGTTTTAGGCTCAGCCTGGGTAAAATAGACATTTCAGAAGCAAAAAAATGCAGAAATGTAAGTAATAACAAAGTAGTTCAGACTAATTATATAGAAAAATGTGAACCACCACAAAGGCTGTAAATGAAACCAGGAAAATAGGATTCTTGCACCAAACGATACTCTTTTATTCTAAAACCACAAGTAAAGATGTTGAGCGCTTTCATCAATGTACAAATGACTTCCTCAGAACACAATGTGAAAAAAATCAGTTCCCTTATAAATGCAAAAAAACCGCCCTTTACACTCATTGTTCAATTAAAAACTCACAATTAGTGACAATTGGTAATTTGATACCTCCTGTCTCTATAAAACAAACTGACTGACATAAGACTTTTAATACATCCCAAATACTAATATTGAGAATAATAAAAACAATAAATAAACATCAATATTAACAATGAACAGTAAAAAAACACTTAATCCATTACTAAGCATAACTACACTGACAAAGAATATGTGCAAACTGAATGGTGGTAGAAAACAGGATAAACCCTGATTTGTAGTATACTAACCAACTTGTTGAATCATAATAGAAACATGTAACAAATGTATATCATAAACAACATTAAAATAACTGAAACAAGGTAAAATAAATACAATAATACTTGTTTCAAATGAATATATGCTGCAAAGTGTGCAAACTATATGCAATCTATCTAACAAGAACACCCTGTCTCTTGTCACCTGATTGTGTGCTCATCCAAGTATGAAAAATATAAACTATAAATTAAGCTCTGACCAGTGGCTAGGAAACCATTCAGTTTGCACATATTCTTTGTCAGTGTAGTTATGCTTAGTAATGGATTAAGTGTTTTTTACTGTTCATTGTTAATATTGATGTTTATTTATTGTTTTTATTATTCTCAATATTAGTATTTGGGATGTATTAAAAGTCTTATGTCAGTCAGTTTGTTTTATAGAGACAGGAGGTATCAATTGTCACTAATTGTGAGTTTTTAATTGAACAATGAGTTTTTTTTGTTTTTTTGTTTTATTAACACATCCAGTAGAAAAATGAGAAAAGTGCAAGTAAGTTGGAGATATCATCAGAGGCTAACCCGAATAATTGTCTGATAAGTAGTAGATTTAGGAAGTGACCTTGTAGAGAGGGAAAGAGGTATATAGAGAAATAGCACTAGTAAAGAATATATGAGGTGAAAAAGTACCAAGATATACAAGGCTGATGCTGGTAAAGTGTAGTAGAGAAACAGTAGAAGAGTATGAGGAGTAGAAGTTAGAAAGAACAGAGAGCAGGAGGGGTCTGTAATAGGTCTGGTATGATATTAGCTAAGGGGGTAGCACTCAGTGGTAGTGGATGTAGCTTATGTTGGGTCGTGGCAGAGGCATGTCGATGATTTGTGGAGGTAGTTTTTAATTGCTGTTTTAAAGGTGTTTGTTTCAGTAATGCATCTGACACTGTGGAGTAGTTTATTCCAGGCATTTGCAATGGAGTAGCTATAAAGTAGATTTCCAATATTTTTATTGGGCCTATATACTTGGAGAAGGTTCTGTTGTGAGCTGCGGAGAGAGCATTTTGGAGTATAGGGCTGGATGAGAGTGCAGAGAGAAGGACAGGAAGAAGGTTGATGTAGAACTGACTGAGCCAAGAGAACTTGTGGTATTAGGATTTGGTGATGAAATTCCAGCCACTGCAAATTTCTTAGTGCGATGCAATGGTGGGTGCGGTAAGATAGGGTGTAGGCAAATCGAGCTGTTGTGTTGTAGGTAAGTTCAAGGTTCGTAAGAATATTTGATTGGAGGTGTGTAAGATAGGGGCTGCATAGAGGAGAGTGGGGAGTGGAAAGGCTTGTGCAAGGGAGAGTCTGGAGGCATTTGTAAGGTGTATTATGTGTATAAAGCAGATCTAGTTTTTGATGAGTCTTTTTTATGCACTGCTAAGTGTGTAGGTCGAATTTGAGATGGCCATCTATTATAACACCTAAGAGTTTGGTGTGGGGTTCTGATAAGATGGTAGTATTGTTCAGGGAGGAGACAGAGAAGGAAGATTTGTGATGCTGAAGGGAGGTAGGGAGAAAAGAGGAATTTAGTTTTCTTTGGATTTAGTAGAAGTTGGTGGGAAGTAAGCCATCGTTCAATGGAGTGGAAGGATTCATGGGTGAAGGTATGAAGGTTTGTGATGCTATCAGAGCAGGAGATAATTGTAGAGTCAGTGTATTGTATAAGGGTAGAGAGTGGGCAGGAAGAGTGGAGGTCATTAATAAAGATGTTGAAAAGTAGGGGACCAAGGATGGAGTCTTGGGGTACTACAGTTTGGAGTGGAAGAAAGGAAGAGTAGTTTGATAGCCATCTCACAGCCTGAAATCTGTTTGAGAGGTAGCTGGAGAACCATGATATAGTAGAGCTTGAGAGGTTAAGAGAGGAAAGTTTGGATAGTAGTAGTGTATGGGAAACAGTATCTAAAGCTTTGGATAGATCTAGAAACAGGCAAGAAATTAATTTATTATCACGTGGTAAGGCAGTAGTATTGATGAAGGATATCAGAGCAGTAGCAGTACTGTGCTTTGGCCGAAAGCCATGTTGTGTGGAGGTCAGGAGATTTTCTTGGAGAATATGATTAAGAAGCTGTTTGTGGATAAATTTTTCAAGGCTTTTCAACCGGGGGGGGGATAAGATGGAAGTAGGTCTGAAGTTAGAGGGGTCGGTTGAAGTACCGCCTTTATGTAATGGGATAACAAATACTTTTTTCCAGATATCGGGTACAGAGCTTTAATTAATAGATCTGTTGAGTAATATAGAGATAGGGAAAGCAATAGAATTAGCAGCTATTTTTAAGAAATGAGTAGGTAAGTTGTCAACTGATGGATAGCATGCTTTTAGTTTAGTCAGAAGTGATTTAATATAGGATGTTGGGACAGGTTTAAGGGTGAAAGTGGTTGGACTGGTGGTGATTTTTGGTGAGGGGTAGGTAGCAGTATCGGTTTTGGTGAGGTTATGGATGGAGTTAATGAAGTGGGAATTTAGAAGCATAGCAGTCTTGGTGGGAGAGCTGTTTGGACTGAGATTAGGGGAATATGAGCTCCCAGGGTGTAACAGGTTAGTAACAGATTTCCAGATTTTTTGAGGGTTAAAGTGTGGATTGTTAAGGGGCTTATGGAAAAATTCTGTTTATCAATGACAACCTTTTTTTTGGTTAAATTGCGGAGCTGTCTGTATGTGAGAAGGTCGGAAATGAATTTGGATTTGTTCCATTTTTTCCAGGCACTCTCTCTTACTCATTAGGGTTTTGGTGTCTTGTGTGAGCCAGGGGGCATAGCGAGTTTTCTGACAGGGGCTAGGGAGTTGAGTGTATCTAGGAAAATGTTGTTAAAGGCAAGAACAGTATTCTCCAGGAGAAGATTGTGGAGGAAGGACCAGTCACGTGAAGAGAGTAGTATGTTGAAAGTATCAGGATCAAAGTTAGAGAGTTTACGGCAGTCTTTGTATAGCTGGGGTTTGTGAAGTTGAGGTGAGTGTCTAAGTATGTAGGTGGGATGATGATCAGTAAGTTTATGAGGTAAGGTAGAGGGGTTATGGCATAGATTGGGATTTGAGGTGAGGACCCAGTCAAGGGTAGAGCTATGGTTGTGTCTATTTAGATGGGTAAGGTTAGAGATCAATTGGGTGAAGCCAAAGAGGTTTATATAGTTCAGGCATTCCAATCAATCTTCTTATCTCCCATGACATCAGTCTCATAGGTGATGTTAAGGGAGATCCAGGAGAGAATGTGTTTAAGATAGGGATGTTATTCCCAGGGGGGAATATAGATGGCAGCAATGATTAACCTTTTCTGAGTATTTAAATGACAGTTGGCTATGAGGATTTCAGCAGGGTGAAAGCCTGGGGGAGTGGTTATGAGTGGGTGAAAGGTGAACAGGTTAGAATATATGATAGCCACACCTCCACCTTTCTTTTTGATGCAATCATGTCTTAGGATATTGTAACCAGGAGGAAGAATTTCATTATCTGCTATATGGGGCTTGAGCCAGGTTTTTGAGAGGCAAAGGATATCAGGGGTATGTAAAGATACCCAGGCATGGAAAGGGGAGATTTTATTCATGATACTTTGAATGTTCATAGAAAGCATAGTTAGGTTCTTAGTGGAAGTAGATGTGAGAGTATGTGATGTATTAGGCGTGGAGTTGTGTAGTTGCAATGGGTAGGTTGGATAAGAAGAGCAGTTGTTGGGACTGGGGTTTGGATGTATATCTCCAGATAGGACATTAACTAATAATTTTATGAAGTAATTAAAGAGGTTATACTGGGGGTGGTGTCTTGTTTTGGTTATAATAGATTAATTGTTATAAGGGATGGTTATAAGAGTTGAGGTAGGGAGAAGGAAAAGCTTAAGTTTAAGTAATGAGGAAGTAGAATATGTAAAGAGAGATGGTGCTATAGGGAAGGAGTGAGTGTGAGAGTGGTTGGTCAGGGGAAAGGTACTAGTGGGTGAAAAGAGTTTAAGGGAGATAGTTCCTACATGAGAGGTTGCTATGGTAGCCAGAAAGAGAATGGGGGTGGTTAAGATACAGAGAAGGGTGATATTTGTATTAACTGTTTTGAGAGTAGACATTGTGTGAGTATTCAGGGTTAGTTATGGGTTATAGCATTGGATATTTATAACACTAGAGGGTTGATAAAAGGAATGTGATTGGTAGACAGTTGTAGGAAGGAAATAGTTGGGGATTGGAGAGTGTTAGGGGAAATGGAGGGTCAGGAGGGGGTGTGGTCAGGGGGATGAGAGTATAAATCTAATAAAAGAGCGAGTGGGTAGGAATGCGAGTAAGGTAGGGGAGCGGAGTGAGACCAAGCATAGCGAGAGCGAACAGAGCGGGTTGCACCAAGATGAATGTGGTCAGAGCGAGCAGAACAGAAACAATCAGCTGCTGTGGTGGGAAAAAAGCAGGTCAGTGCTTTAGTACAGAATATCAGACCAGGAAAGTAAGACCTCCTATTGGTCTTGTCTTTAAACCCTATAAGCTAGTATACTGAGACAGCCATTACTTCTATAATGTAGGTATGGGATATATATGTAAGGTTTTGCCAATAGGGAATCCTAAGTTAGGGGGAAAAAGAAAAAAAAAACTCCTTTACAGAGATCTCAGAACTACAAAACTGCTAGACTGGTACGTTATTGCAAAACAAAGGGGGGGGGAGCTCTAGCATCCGACAACAGTGCACACTATTTACAAGGCACAATGGAGAGTCATGTGAGATAATGAAATAATTTTATTGTTGCAAATTCTGTTTATAAAACATACACTGTTAATTGAGGTATGAACTGGACAGCAGGGGTTGGTCACAGAGTCTTGTAGAGGGCTCTTGGCTTGTTGAGAGTTTTACTTGGTCCCGAGAAATAAAACGCGCATTCAGCAACACAGAGGTAAACTGCAAAAAGGAAAAATAGAAATTAATGAGTAACCATCAAATAGCATGTAAAGGGAGTAAGTGGGGGAGCTGAGAGAAGGGACAGAAGTAGAATAGTGAGTGAAAGGAGAGAGTTTAGGATAGTCTGGAAGTGAGAATAGAGCAGTGAGAAGTTAGAAAAAGAACAAACGTCAAGCAGATAAACACAGGGTAGACTGTATTCAAATGAACAACACCAAAGTAGTACTCTGAATACACAGGAGGAATAACCTAAGAATAGTACAGAGATCCAGGGAGAATATCTTCAATAGCACTCGTGTTTTAGCTACAACCAATGAACAATGCCTTTACGGCAACTAGAATACACAGTAAAAAGTATGCATTTCATATTTACAACAGCGAGTCTAGCCAATTATATGCATTGCAATCACTTTTAGCTTGTGTGCAGTATTTAGGCAAGAAAACAGCAGTCTAGGCAAAGCAATGTTCACTGTATTACTCATGCACACTTTAGGTTGTAGTCAAGAACGGTCCATTTTATGAGACTAAAGTGTGATGGAAGACCAACACTCGGGTAAGCAAATAACTAACGCTCCTTCGGGAGTAGTAGGTCTGCATGCACTGGATGTACATTAACAATGCCCCATGCACAACAACATATGTCCCAATATCTTTACAGCTGGAGATAGGAGTATTTCCTTTAAGAACAGAGTTCAGTGCAATATATGGAGTGCAAGCAAAGATTAAGTTAACTTTTAAACAGACTGTTAAACTAAAAAAGCATGTAAATATTAATAACCCACGTGGAGCACAAGAAAGACTAAGCTAGGTTTAAAAAAACTATTTTAAACTAAGCAAATGTTAAGACAATACAAATTCACAGGATAGTTGGCGCGAGCACCATGTTGGGACACCAGGAGCAGCGGTGGGTGCCTAGTACAGTTTGAAAATGATCCAAAGGGTTAACAGACAAATAAATAAACTCCGTTCTTATGCTATAAGAGGGGGAGGGGATTACCAATACTGCACCATGATGAATGAGGCCAGAGTGAGCAAAACAGAAACAATCAGCTGCTGTGGTGGGAAAAAGGCAGGTCAGTGGTGTAGCACAGAATATCAGACCAGGAAAGTAAGACCTTCTATTGGTCTTGTCTGTAACCCTATGAGCTAGTATATTGAGACAGCCATTACCTCTGCAGTATAGGTATGGGATATATATGTAAGGTTTTGCCAATAGGGAATCCTAAGTTAGGGGGGAAAAAGAAAAAAAACCCTGCTTTACAGAGATCTCGGAACTACAAAATTGCTGGACTGGTAAGTTATTGAAAAACAAAGGGGGGAATGAGCTCTTAATGTCCAACACACTATTTACAAGGCACAATGGAGAGTCATGTGAGATAAAGAGACAATGTTACTGTTGCAAATTCTCTTTATAAAACATACACTGTTAACTGAGGTATGAAACAGACAGCAGGGGACGGTCACAGAGTCTTGTAGAGGGCTGTTGGCTTGTTGAGGGTTTTACTTGGTCTCGGGGAAATAAAATGTGCATTTTCTGTTCTGATGAAGCTCATATTGCGATGAGTGAAAGCGCTTAACATCAGTGTACGTTATCACTTGTTTTTGTACGTTTTAATCATGGATTAAATCTTCTTGCTGATTTTACACGCTGTGGCAGTTTTGTGTGTTGGATGCATCAAGCGTTTTTCAGTGGAGTTACAGTTTATCTTGTGGACTAAACGCTTTTTGTTTTGTGGTTTCTGTTAACAGCACAGATTGGAAACTGTTAACTGTGGTATGAACCAGAGAGCAGGGGTCGGTCACAGAGTTTTGTAGAGGGCTCCTGGCTTGTTGAGGATTTTACTTGGTCCCGGGAAATAAAACACGCATTCAGCAACATAGAGGGGAAAATGTTAATTGAGGTATGAACCAGACAGCAGGATGTAAATGTGTGGAGTTGGAGTAGATTTTAGAGTTGGGATTCTAAAGTAGGTTACATCTTTGTTTTATGGGTAGTCATTTGACTGTTCCTAGGGTGATACAGTGATGGTCACAGAGAGGTGAATTTGTAATGAACCTTCATATGCTGTTAGAGATAGACAGGAGTATGACAATATTTTTTTGCAGGCAGAAGCAAAAATTGGGAGCTCATAATTAAGTTAAGCAAGGAAAATTTATTTTATTGCATTAGTCTAAACTCCATAGTACATTTCTTTTTAATAGAATTTAAATATCATAAACGTATGCCATATTTGGAAAGAAAAAGAGACGTCCTATCTTTAAAACAGATACTTGAATTTATCCAATCCTAACAGCCAAAATGTATCCTCCTGTTTTGCCACAGATTATGAATCGATTGCTAGATACCTTCCACTCACACGAATATCTTGTCTTTAATAACATGTTTTCCTCATCTCAGCATTATGTTTGTGGGTGACTTACAAATGTCAGAAACTTGAGACTGAGAGGGTTGATATTATGGCAGGTGTATACAGAAAAATGGCTTTTACTATTTTGCCACCCCAAGGGCACTCTAGATTTTCAGACAGGCACGGTAAGGTGATCCATTCCTCTTTCAACCTTATATTAATAAATATCAAGGAACAGATTTTAAACCAGATGTAAAAAAAAAAAGGCACTCTGTGGTGGTAGTACCAGAGAAAAGCTAATAAATGGATATAAAAACAACCACTTCAATTAAGATAAAGTTGTCAGTCTATGGTCTAGGTGACCCCTTCCAGATGGACAAACTTATTGACCTAGTTTCCCACTGGGCCTGGAAGGAACCGGACACCATCAAGTCCATTCCCAAGAATCCAGATAAGTTACTTCTCCCCCCAGCAGACAGAGTGCATTGGAGCAAAGATGTCCCTGCTGATGCCATTGTTGTGGTGGCAGCCACTAAAAAGGAGCTAGCCAAGCAGAATTCCTCTGTCCTTCCACCTAACAGAGAGTCCAGGGAGATGGGCAGAGTTGGAAAGCATGCCTACACCTCAGCCACTTTTGCACTGAGGTCATTTACTTTACCCACTTGCAAAGTGATTTGATCAAAGAGCTCTTAAACTCTGTTGCTGAGACCATGCCAGTGGAGGACCTCAAAAAGGTCTCCCCCCAACTGGCAACTCTGTCATCTATTGCTAATTCTTCTATGGGGTTGATCTCCCATACAGTGGAGGATACCTCACGAGCACCCAGTTTAGGCATAGCTGTAAGTAGACATGTCTGGATGAGGCTATGCAACTTTGCGGAACCCTTTAAGGTGTCCTTTGTTAATGCCACTTCAGTAGTTCCTGTCTGTCTGGACAATTGGTGAAAGATACACTTACTAGCAGTGAACAGGAAGGAAAGACCCTGCCTGCCATGGGAATTACATTTTCTACCCTTCAGAGGGCCAGAAAGGATAGAAGAAAACTTGGTTCCATTAATTTCAGGGGCCTTTTCAAGACCCACATGGGGATACTTCCTGCAGATGAGGAGGTTTCAATGATAGACACCAACCCAGAAGCAGAGGGGGTCCACAGAACCAGGGCTTCAGAGATTCTTTTTCTGACAGGGTCTGTCAGTGGTCCTCAAGCACTGCCCCGGCTGTTCATCTCTGGAGGCAGTTGGGGTTTGTGTTTTCGTGCACCTAGATGCCTGGACAAACATTACAAACAACAGCTGGGTGCTAAGCATAATATCCAGAGGTTATTACATTCCCTTTTCCCTTCCATCTCCAGGAAACAGGAGGAAACTCCCCGTACCCAGTCAGAGGAGGTAACCAGCTCAAGAAATTCAAAAGCTGCCACTAAAAGGAGTCAAATGAAAACATTCATTGGACAAATCCAAACACAGCATGATACTGCACTCAAGGATAAAATAAAATTCGAACGAAGTGTATAACTAAACCACTATGTTGAAGAAATGAGGGCAAATAATGCTTAGCACTTTCGTTTAATGTAGTATTAAACTTAATCAGACAACTTTTAAATTTGCATCACTTCCTTTTATAGCCCCTCATTCATTCTTATTGGTTAAAAACATAAACAATAATCCACTCCTGCCTAAGAACCTTAATTCCTAAACTTTATACTAAACCACTCGTACTTCCCTTTAAAAACAATTTACTTTTTCAAGACATTTATTGTACTTAACAGTAATTAAAAAAAAAATTAAACAATTCCCTTTTATGCCCTCTCCATTAATAAAAACAAACTACTTGAATGCTCTTGCTTCATAGTGTCATTTGAATGTTCTTCCTTTCTAAAGCTAGCCTTCTCTCTCCTAGAAGGATCTTTGGAAGACTTTGAAACTCACATGTTAAAGGTTTGAGCCTCAGTCTCTCTTCTGTTTATCCTGTCTCTGTTATCCAGTGAGCAGTAGGCAGCAAACCCAATCTGAGGAATAGGGGATAGTGTAGAGAATTATGGGTAGAGGGAGGAGCTCAAGTTTCAGATCCAAGTCTGAAAATGTGGCCAAATTGGATCTGAGGTTTGGATGCATAACCCATCAGTGAGGAAGAATGAAAATGGACAACACATATGGCAAGTAAGGGTAGGTGCATAACTTAAATTTTGTAAGCAAGAAGGCTAGAAAAATAAGATAAAATGATGAAAGCCATGAGCAGTGTTATGTTTCTTGCATATGTAAGGATGTTCGTTTTTTTCTCCATTGGCAAATGTTCACTTGGGTTTAATATCAGAGCTTTGGCCGGCTAACATCTACCTGAAATCACCTGGACGTATAAGTGGATTTAAATACACTTTTATCTGCTCTTTTGCATATAGTACTGTATTTAATTTATTTATTTGGTTTTTCACTGAATATTAACTCAACTGTCTCTCTACAGAGTACTTTTTTAGAATTTCTGTGTAGCCATTGATAGAAGTGGGGGGTAGTTTCAGCTCATCACTGACATTCTGTCTTGCCTTATATAAGGGGTACATTTTTGAGTTATCTCTGCTTAATATCAGAGCTTTGGCCAGCTAACATCTACTTGAAATCAGCTGGATGTATAAGTGAATTTAAGTACACTTTTATCTGCTCTTTTGCGTATAGTACTGTATTTAATTTATTTGTGTTTTTCACTGAATATTAACTCAAATTAAGTTGTGGCTGTCTCTCTACAGAGTACTTTTTAGAATTTCTGTATAGTCATTGATAGCAGTGGGGGTAGTTTCAGCTCATCACTGACATTCTGTCTTGCCTTATATAAGTGGTACATTTTGAGTTATCTCTGCTTAATATCAGAGCTTTGGCCGGCTAACATCTACCTGAAATTAGCTGGACATATAAGTGAATTTAAATACACTTTTATCTGCTCTTTTGCATATAGTACTGCATTTAATTACAGTTAGTTACCCACCCACCCTCTCTGTTTATGTTTTGGTGTTAATGTTGGTGGCTTTGAAATTGCCCGCCCCGCTTGTAGATTTGTATTTGGATACTCCTTCTGGACCCATCCCATTTGCTCACTCAACTGAGTTCAGTGAGATCATATTCTGATTTCAGGCACTCCTACTGTGTACAAAGAGAGCATTTGGGAAGGACAACCCCTGTAGCCTCATAATCCTGCTCTGTTCCCTCCCTCCCTCCAAAAAATATATATATATATATATATATATATATATATATGTTGGAGAGAAGCCTTCTAGCTTATCAGTGGGAGTGGTAAGCACTAGGTAATTTATCTACCACAGGAGGAGTGTTTTCTGGCCCAGAAATTATAGTTTATTGGCCGTTTGGTAAACTTTTCCATCTCTTTCAACCTTCTGATTTAAAAGTATGTGTTTGTGCTTGTTTCCTGCCTTTCCTGTTACTAGTCTAGTCCAGGTACAGATTTGCTGTATCCAGGACTCTTTGTAAGCTTCTGAGCCCCCCCAAGCCTTTCTGTGTTGGAGGGAAGCCTTCTAGCTTATCAGTGGGAGTGGTAAGCACTAGGTAGCCTATCTTCCATGGGAAGAGTTAGTTTTGGCCCAGAAATTGTAGTTTATTTGGCCAGTTTTCCATCTCTTTCAACTTGCTGGCTTAAAAGCCTACATTTGTACTTGTTCCTCACCTTTCCTGTAACTAGTCTAGTCCAGGTACAGATTTGCTGTATCCAGGACTCTTTGTAAGCTTCTGAGCCCCCCATGCCTTTCTGTGTTGGAGGGAAGCCTTCTAGCTTAGTGGGAGTAGTAAGCATTAGGTAGACTCTCTACCACAAGAGGAGTGGTTCCTGGCCCAGAAATTGTAGCTATTGGCCGTTTGGACATTTTTTTTCTATCTTTCAACGTTCTGGTTTAAAAGCTGCACTTGCGCTTGTTTCCCACCTTTCCTGTAACTAGCCTAGTCCAGATACAGAGTTGCTGTATCCAGGACTGTTGGTAAGCTTCTGAGCCCCACAAGCCTTTCTGTGTTGGAAGAAAGTCTTCTAGCTTATCAGTGGGAGTGGTAAGCACTGGGTAGCCTGTCTATCACGAGAGGAGAGGTTCTTGGCCCAGAAATTGTAGTTTATTGACCATTTGGACAGTTTGTCCGTCTTTTTCAACTTTCTGGTTTAAAAGTCCACATCTGCACTTGTTTCCCATCTTTCCTGTAACTAACCTACTGGGTAGCACTAGAATGCCTTAAACTGATATAAGCCTTCTAGCTTAGAAGAGAGACTTTGAAGTGATTAAGTATCAGTTTTCTGTACTTAACTGTCTTCTGCCTAAACACAGATTTTCCAGCGTTTATTGTGATTTAAAAGCTTGTTTTTTTCACATATTGTACTTATTTGACTGCCTGCACTTTTAAAAAAAAGTTGTTTTTTGTTTAAATAATTTGTTTAACTGTTGTAGTCTACACACTAAAGTGCAATAGCCTTTTCTGATCGTTTGTAGTCATTTAAAGCTGTTTTAAGTGTATATTTTACTGTTTTGCCTTATCTTTTCAAAAAAAAAAAATCCCTAAAAATTCCTTGTTTCCCGCCTTTCTAAGCTACTATAGTCCAGTGTTCAGGTTAGTGCTGAATTCAGGGCTGTGATGCTAGTTTCTGAGTTGCCCATACCTTACTTGGCTAGAACGTAGTTTCTCTGTTCACCTGTGAGAGAGGGGAGCTTTGAGCAACCTATCTGTCCCTGGAGGAGTGGTTCCAGCCCAGAAGTTAGTAGTTTATTGGCCATTTTAGGCTAATTTCTATCTTTTTCATTTCCCTACTATAAAAACTGCATTTGCACGGTTTTGCGCACCAGGCAGTGCCGGCTAGCTAAGGTTAAATTATTCCCGGCTCCACTAAGTCTCCTCTTCAGTTTTTCCCTTGAAACTAATCTAACTCTCAACCTAAGCACTCAAAAAGCATCTTACAGCCCAGCACTTGCTCAGACCTAATAGCAAGCACTAATATACCCTGACACTGATTGCCCAGCAGGGCAAGGCTCTTTATTCACCCCTCACCAACCAAGCGACTAAGCAGCTCACCCTACTATTCAGGCATTACCAAAGGGTAACTTCAGTTGCACTCTCCAGTACAGCTGGTGAATCTGGGTATCCTGAGGCAATATTACAACTGCCTCATGTACACAGACAACCCTCTCCTCCTACCTCAAAACAATAACATATGCAAGAGATGCAATTATACAGCCAAACTGGAAGCTAAACTGTCTCCACCCAAGACTGGAACAGACAGTGAAGAGGAGAAGGTTAACACTTGCACCACACCTCCACAGCATTGGAAAAAGTACACATAAATACACAAAATCATACTCGGAGGCTCTAAATAAAAACCTGCAAAAACGTCAGAGAGCTCCAAAGCAGACACCCAAACAACTTGCACTTCCCATCACAAACCAGACAACACATAAAACACAAAATCAGTTTTCTGCACAATCACAGCCCTTAAGGCGAAATAACATACCTAACACACTATTAATAGGTGACTCTATAGCCAGGCACACTGATGTCCCACTCACTAGGCTGGACAAGCAGAAGGTTACTGTTAGCTGCCTGTCGGGAGCCAGAATCCGCCACATAACACAAGCACTCAGGTCACTCCAGAACAAGTACAAATATGACTCTGTCATTGTTCATTTTGGTGTGAATGACCTGAGACGTACCTCCCTGGACTACATGAAAAGAGACATTGAAGAGCTCTCTGATCTTGCAGCCCAGGCTGGTATGACCCTGACCCCTGAGTAGCATCCTGCCTTCACCAAGAAGGATACCTCAGTATAAAGAAAAATGATCAATTTCAACAACTGGCTAAGCTTCTGGTGTCATTCAAAGGGGATCCAGTGTCTGTCAGCCTGGGATGACATGCTCAACAAACCGCTTTGCTTCACAACAGACTGCTTGCAACTATCACCCCTAGGCTTTCGAATACTGGCCAAGGCTCTTGCTGCCCCCATAGTGCCTTTTTTAGGCAAGGCTCAAAAGTCAAACCCACCTCCGTAAACAGCACAATTAACAAAAAACTGAGGGTTATGCTACTCAACGCCAGGAGATTAAATCTCAAAATGCACGCACTCGAAGCACTCCTCAGTATGGAGAATGTCAACATCTGTGCAGTAACTGAAACCTGGTTCAAGGCCCCAGAGAGCACCCCAGCACTACCAGGCTACAACTCATACCACATGTTTCAGCCACAGAACATGGACCGAAACACAAAAGGAGGGGGGTGTATCCATATTCATCAAGGATACCTACACCTCCAGGTTAGTGGCACAGCATGATACCCCTGAGATCATCCATGTGCAACTAACATCAGGCAAATCTGCAATGCAAATTGTGACCTGCTACAGATCACCCTACATGACCCAGGACCACCACTTCACCTTTCTGGAGACACTGGAAAACATGAAGGTCCTACCGAACACCCTGATATCAGGCGATTTCAATTGCCCTACCATTCACTGGGAAAACTACTCGAGTACAAATTCCCAGGCCCAGTGCTTCCTGGAATTCATCAACTCAAATGCTCTGGATCAGCTGGTAAACTCTCCTACCAGAGATGAAAACATATTGGACCTGGTCATCACCAACATGGGCGACAGGTGTTCCACACTGGAGGTCAACCTGTCACTGGTTAGATCAGACCATAAACGAATCACTCTGGATGTCCACACTCCACCACCACCCCCAACTAAGGAAACCACAGTAAAAAACGTTTCTAAAGCAAACTTCACCTTACTTAAGACAGAGGTGGTAAGTTTCACAGCCCCCCACGCTAAAGGATAATGCTGCCCAAGATGCAGAAACCTTTACAAATGCACTCTATGAGCAGCTACAAGGATGCATGGATCATGCCATCCCTAGCAAAACCAAGACTCACTCCTCTAAGAGAAGGAAACCAGTTTGGTGGACCCCTGCAATAAACAGGCTATACAATAGAAGGAGGAAACTAGCTCAGAAAAAAAGCAAATCCCAAGAAGGAAAGACATCCCTGATCAGTATCAGTAAGAAACTAAGGTCCCTCATGAAATCATCCAAGGCTAACTTTGAAAGAAAAATAGCCAAGGATTCAAAAGATAACCACAAAGCCTTCTTTAGATATGTTAAGCATCTAAGTGGCAACTCATAGATATGCACTGAAGTAGTGCAAAATGGCACAAAATATACTGAATCTACTGATATTGCCAACATCCTGGCAGATAGATTCAGTGCAAACTTCACCCCCTCTCACCTCCAAAAGGGCCCACAACAACACTGGAAAAGTGTAGTGTCCCAAAAATCACAAATGCACAGGTGAAAACAGCCCTTTCAAAAGCTAAAAACACAGCGTCAATGGGACCAGATGGTGTCCCAGGCTGCGTCTTGCACAAACTACAGAACAAACTAACCCCCCCCAACTAAACACGCTGTTCAACCTCAACCTCTCCACAGACTATGTTCCCATAGAATGGTGCACATCAGTGCTTATTCCTCTCCACAAAGGAGGGGCCACAACTGACCCTGGTAACTATCGCCCCATAAGCCTGACTAGCCTGGTCTGCAAGGCTTTGGAGCGCATCATCATGGAACTCATTAACAAAGACATTGGGAACCTCCAAACACTTGACCTGATCCAGTTCGGCTTTGTTAAGGGCAGATCATGCCTACTAAACCTGGTTGACTTCTTTGAGACAGTCACCAAGGCCATAGATGAGGGAAAGGTGGTTCACACAGCCTACCTTGACCTCGGCAAGGCTTTCAACACCATTCCCCACTCGGGTATTACAGAAAAACTCACCAGCCTGAACATAAACCTCTATGTCATGAGATGGGTTGCCAACTGGCTTACAGACAGAACTCACACGGTAAGAAAAGTGGGCTCCAGGTCAGACTCTAAACCATTCACAAGTGGTGTCCCACAAGGCTAGGTCCTGTGACCCCTACTGTTCGGCATATACTTCTCAGAAGTACAGGCAAACACAGGAGGACTATGGCTAACCAAGTTCGCTGATGACTGCAAACTGAGAGCCATAATTGACTCTCCAGCTGACACGGACATCCTCCAAAAGGGCCTTACCGAGACAGACACCTAGTGTCAAAGTCATGGCCTCAAGCTAAATGCCAAAAAAATGCATAGTCATCCCATTTGGGAAAAATAAAACACCCATGAATTACCACATAGGTGGCAGCCCCCTTAATACAGAAGAGGTAATAAGAGATCTAGGGACGCAGGTAGATAGTAATCTCTCCTTTGACAATCATATTGCCAAAGTAGTTAGGAAATCCTTCTATGCAGCCAACCTAATTACTAAAGGGTTCGTATCTAGAAATAATGAGGTTACAGTGCCCCTCTACTCGTCAGTCATTAGATCCATAATAGAGTGCAATGCCCCATTTGGGATGTATCTCACAAGACACTTCCAACAGCTGGAAAGACCACAAAAGTACCTCACCAAGAGGATTACTGGCCTCAAACATATGTCCTATGCAGCCCGACTGAAAAAACTCCGGCTGTACTCAGTGGCATATCGCTTACTCAGAGGTGATCTCTGCCTGACTTACAAAGCCATGTTCAACTCAGAATGGATGGACATGCTCCACCTAAAGAAATCCAAGTTGCTGAGAGCCATGCGCTCTAGTGAGCTAAACCTCGCCACAACAATAAATAGAACATGGTGGAGGGATAGATTCCTGTCACAGAGACACCCCATGCTTTTGGAACAAAATTCCAGATTACATCAGGCAGAGCCCCTCACTAACACTCTTCAAGAGAAACCTTGACGAGTGGATGGATAACAGAAAATACACCCCTGGGATCACTTCATTGGTTGTGCTTGACAGAGGATCAGTTAATTAATCAATGGGGCGGCGCAAGCTGTCACACTCTGGCTAGGCTTATAAATGCCCTCGGGCAGATAGCCTAGTACCTACCTATGAACCTAAAAGTCTGCAGATGAAGTCAGTTGTACATTCTGTTCTGGATGAAATCGACAAAGATTCCTTTGTTATCTGCAGAATTGTTCGTTGTTTTTTCCCTTCATTGCTAACTGTGTTTCCAAGGAGACAAGCTGTCTGCTGGTGCAAGCAATTAATCTTTAGATGTCTGAATATTGTTGCTGAGGGAAATGCAAAATTTAAAAGTATAAAAGCAAAGCAGTTCAGTGAATACAAAGCTTGACATTATTGTTATTATTATATCTATCCTACTGCATAGTTATATATCTAACTGCATCTGTATAGAGCATAATTAACATAAGAAACCTTACTACTGTATGTATACATGCTATCTTATCTATTTTGACTTTGTAAAATGTATTTTAGTTGAATTCTGCCTGACATTATTGACACTGTATAACTTAAAAGATTTTTATTGTTCTGCATGTACTGGAGCTTTTTCCAAGTGCTTCTGTTGAAAAGGGGACCTTGTGTTCAGCCAGACTTCCCTCATCAACAAATGTAAAATAAATAAATAAATTGGTAGTGAATAAAAGGTAACAACGTCCCTAACAGCCGCAATACTTCAAAGCATCTAATAAAAATTGTATAATTTAGTAGTATTTGAAGATAGTACACTTCTTAAGGCTTAAAATTAATGTTTTTAAAGCATACACCTTGTTTTTCACTTCTGGAAGGGGAATAGAGTTAAGAAAAGAAAGTCACCAATAAGTGTAAGTGGGAGCACAGGCTGTAACATTCACTTTAGCATGAATAACCTTAATTTACAGTAGGTAATGCTTGTTGGTACAGCTGTCAATCTGTGGCAATTTTTTCCTGTTTAGAGGTTTAAACTTCATTTTTGAAGATGTACATAGTTTTGTGTGTACGTTCTACATTAATAGGTTATGGGGATGTTCTGAAAATATATTTCATTTTTTATTTGAGGGATTTTATTAAAACAAAAAGCCCTGAAATATGTGACATAGGTTCAAATGGATATAACAAGAAACAAGTGTATAAAGGATCATTCTGGCAAACATTACTGTATGTATGCATGTAATGCAAAACTTGGAAATGCACATTCACAAAATGTATAATGGATGGGAGCAATAACTTCCTCTTATAGTGGCTACACAATCCACTTACCGAGGAACATAAAGGGAATTACAGAACAAAAAAGGTAAGAATATTGAATTATATTAAGAAATGCAGAATGCAAATGGCAGTGCTGCAGGAGACACATTTGGAAAGAAATGAGCATGTAAATCTGATAAAGAAATAATTTCAGTATGGATACTCAGCAGAATATCAGAGACAAAGGAAAAGGGGAGTAATTATATTAATTGCTAGAGGAGCTCCAATAGTAATAAAAGAATAAAAAGATAACTGTAGTAAGGAGCTTGGTATTGGTAAGGGGGAGGGGGTGATTACACTGGGATGTATTTACATTCTACCAAAAACTGCCATTATGGAGCTTAATAAAAGTTTGGGAGAAATAATAAACTTTCAGCAAAGAAAATTATATATGGGGACTAGAACTTGATTTGCATTGGTCAGGATGTATATGGGGGGTGTAGAATGGAAAATATAACAAAAGATGGCCAATTTCTGAAGAAATGTATGAAATCATTTTAAATGGAAGACATAAATTCAATAGTAGGAACTTGGAGCTAATTTACATATTATTCCCCAAGGTACATAAACTAGGCTAGACTAGATCGAAATTATATTTCACGGGAACGTATATTTCATTAATACACATCCATAACTATTTCATATCATTCAATAAAAACTGAGATAAAAATGTAGGATAATGAAGTAAAAATAAGACACTGGTGCTCTCCTGCCTACCTGTTAAAAAAGAAGAATTTAAGGAATTGATACTGGAAAGTATTTGAGTTATTAGAGAAGATAGAAATTCCTTTAGAAGTTATAGCTAGTGAGTGGGATAAAATGAAAATGGAGTTTAAAAAATAGAGTATACATAAAAAAGAAGTAGGGTTGGTTAAGTAGTAATTGGAATTATGTAGAGGGGTTGACAAAAGCTAAAGTATTGCAGAATAAGGAGACTCTCGCAAACTGAAAAAAGGCACAACTGCAGAGAGCTAAAGAGAAAACGGACTATATAGATAATATAATTGAGTTTAGAAGACTTAAGTAACAATTTTTTGATAATAACCCCAGACCAGAAATAATTTAGCACAACTACTTTAGCAACAGAAAGTAGAAAGGGTTGTCACCAAACTTATAGACCATATAACAAGAAAAATAACCAGAGAATCCCATACATGTATTAGAGGCATTTTGAAAATGTTAGGAAAATGTGTATTAAGCAGAGAAATGTGGAAATCAAGAAAGAGTTCAAATGAAAATATTTATGGAAGACGCTATGCTAATGTTATAGGAAGATTAGGTTCAACAATTAACAACTAAGACAGGAGGATCTGAGAAAAAAAGGTCATGTATAATCTAAGTGCCAGAAAGTCTGCAGGAACATATGGTATTCCTGGGGAATTTTTGAAGTTAGGAAAGAAGAATCTGGCAGGTTTTGTTTAACTGTATTTTAAAAGGAGGGGAAGCAGTAACATCTTGAGTGTTTATGTCTGTACTAGCTAGAAGCATGGCAAAGGTGTTGCCAAAATTGATAGATATGGATCGATGTGGTTTTGTGGAGGGGAGGCAAACATTTAACAAAATTAAGAGAACAATGATGATCCAGATGGAAGCCGAGTGTAAGAAAACACAACTTTTGTCTTGATGCATAGAAAGCATTCTACAGAGACAAAGCTGTGATTTTACGAGTAGGACAATGGAAATGCTTGCTTTCCCTGATACAATAATAAGGTTATTTAGCAGGATATTTGAGGGATCAGAGGCAATACTTAAAGTTTTGGGTTCCTCTCTGATAAGTTGTATCTTAATAGAGAAACCAGGCACATTCCCTTTCCTCTTTGTTATTTGCTTTATATTTAGAGCCATTGGCAAAGAAAAATAATGGACTCAAGTTCAAGGTTACAATTGGTATAGTAATCAATAAACATTGGCTTTATTTGCAGATATTATTTTGTACTTGATCCATTGAGGACATGTCAGTGTTGTGTAATATTTTTAGACAGTTTCAAATCTTTTCAGGATATAAAATGAAAGAAAATGAAGCAGTCGCTATAGCCATGAATTATGTACCCACACATGAATGGGGTAAGCAATACCCATATACATTTATGGGGACACACTAAGGTAAAGTATTTATGAGTATGGATTAAAAGCACTTCTGTTATGGCAGCTAAAGATATATGGGAAGAGACTAAGCAAAAAATAATACAAAAACTGGAAGCTCTTGTTTATAGATGTGGCTAATACATCTGGTAGGGAAAAATAGTTTCCCCCACTCAGCATGGTTTCAAGCCAGGCCACAGCACAACTATTTCACTTATATCATTCTTGGTTACAGTCAGTCAAGCTCGAGAAACTGGCAAAATCGTATCTTCACTATTTATTGACCTCTCTAAAGCCTTCAATACTATTTCCCACTGTCCGATACACACCACACTCTCAAACCTTAGATTGGTTTACCATCTACCTTAATAACAGACAACAATATACTAAACAGCAAAACTCTTTCTCTCCTTTCCTTGAAATATCCACAGGTGTCCCCCAAGGTTCTGTATTAGGTCCCCTACTCTCTAGTATATTCATCACTGACTACCATGCCAATCTTATTAATGGTACAGTAGTTCAGTATGCAAATGACTCTACTATAATCTGCTCTGCTAACTCTATTACCGAAATCCTGCATATTACCCAGAATGATTTCAACTCCACCAGAAAATGGATGACAGATAACCACCTTTCTCTACCCCTCCAAAAAATGCTGTTATTCACCCTCAAGAAAAGTACCTCCATAAATAAGAGAATTTGTCATATACTGTCAAAATAAGACCACCATAGAACTAGTACCTCATACAAAACTATTAGAACTCATCTTAGATGAAAACCTTACTTTTGATCTCCCCGTCCATTCCTCTATTAAAAAGACACACCAAAAACTCGGATTCCTGTATAAACATAAATATTTTCTTAACCGCACTTCCAAACAAACTCTTGCCCATACCTTCCTCCTCCCCTCACTCCTATATGTTGCCTCACTCATCACCAATATCCAATTATCCTTAAAAAATAAGCTAGAGTCCTGTTACAATAAAGTCACCAAATTCACAACTAATGCCAAATATTCATCCCGTCATTGCTCTTCCTTACATTCACTCAAATGGCTTGAACTCCCATATCACCTAACATATCTGCAATTAACCATAGCACATAAAATTATTTGCAGTCCATCAGATCGCCCAGCCCTATCTCCAATCCTAACTCACTACCGCCCAAATAGATCACTTATATCTGAAAACCAGTTTCTTCTGCACGTTGACAAACCCAAACTCCGAGCAGGTCAAATGCTCTACTCCTTCTCCATCGCCAAACTATGGAATACACTCCCATTATCTATTAGGGCTACAAGTAACATCTCTTCCTTCAAAACAGCTCTGAAGCAGTATCTCTCCACCCTCTGGCACTAACTTCCATCTTCCTAAGACGACTCCTCTTCCCTATGTCATATTACCTTTTTTCTCTACTTCCTTCCTTCAAAACTTGACACCTATTACTTCTTCACACTCATCATTCCTAGTACTAATCTTTCCCTGCTTCTAATAGATATACGTTTAGATAGTTATTCTTAATCTACCTATATTACTTCACTTCTACACTCACAATAGAGTCTACTCTAGAGTGTACACTCACATCAGAGTGTATGTGAATATGTTCCTTGAATTTACTTCATTGCATCATGCTTTTACATTATTTCTCTATACCACCTACATTTTCATAATGTACTTTATTGTATCTATAATGTCTATTATGACTATGCTTCTTGTTAATACAAATTGTTCCAATATTATGCAATTTTTATACTAGCTGCCTTTGTGGAGCTTTTCTCCCCTGGTGAAAATGGGTTCTTCTTGGCCCAGTGGACTTTCCCAGTAAGCAAATGCCAATCAATAAATACATAACAAGCTCTCTTATCTCCCTTAGCAAAGGTTATGGAAAAATGTATTCACCATCAGCTAATGAACCACTTAACCAAACACAACATTTTAGCTAACTGCCAACATGGCTTTAGACCATTTCATAGTACCACTACAGCTTTCCTTTCTTTCACAAACTTTATCAACCGCAACCATAATAACAATTGCCTCTCTTCAGCACTCTTTATTGACCTATCTAAGGCTTTTGACATGGTAAACCACCCCTTACACATAAATACCCTTGAATCCCTCTCTCTAGACACCAAGGCTATCTACTGGTTCAAATCCTACCTTAACAATAGGCAACAAGCAGTTCTCTGGGAAAACAAGCTATCTTCCCTCTTGCCCATCTCCCTTGGGGTCCCTCAGGGCTCTATTCTAGGACCTCTTCTCTTCTCTCTGTTCATCAATGACCTCCACTCAGTAATCCCTCAAGCTACATGCAACAAAATAAATAAATTTTGTTTTGCAACAAAATAAATAAATAATTAAATAAATGCATTCCTTGCATGAGAAGAAGGAATGCGTTGCACATCCCGTACGGCTTTAGCTGCCCGTCCATAGATTATAGTTGCAGCGGCTATGCTTTTCAGCCACTTTGCACTACGGCAAAGTGCTGATGCAGCCGTTTGGTTTCGGCGATGTAGCTCGCAGGGAAATGTCTTGCGAGCTACACGCCGGAATCCCCTTGGTATGTTTAATTCTGGTGGCTACCAAAAAAAGCAATTTCTTGAAAATGAAAATTGAAGTCTAAACCAACTGTATTTGAAGTACTGAATATTGTAACAGAGATAAAATAATTTGAAGTAGGCTCTTCAGAAAATGGAAGGAAATTACTTAGGAATACATGGAAATTGTGGGAAAAATACATGTAGAATAATGCTCAGGAAGAAGAGTGAAGTTTAAGGGAAGGCAGGAATTGAGCAATTTGTGTAATGCTGGACTGATGATCGATATAAAAATGAATGTATGTGATATATAATGTATGTGACCAGCAATATGTTGATATGGTTTGTTTTCTTTTATATTAAAGTATTTTTTCCTATGTCTTAAGTGATAACTTAATAAAGGTGTTTAAAAAAAATAAAGTTGTTCACATTACAGAATTATCTGTGAGGAAAACTGTATAAAGGGAAATTATTCAAAGTTTTGCCTAGATAAGATTTTAGCATTGCATTTTGGAATGTATGCTGGGTATAAGAAGTAGTACTTCAAAAGTAATGTATATTGTTTTACATGTTTAAAAAATATTGCAAATATTGTCTTATTTTATGTGCAAGATGTTTTGATACTTTAGCTGGATTTAGTTCACAAAAGATCTGTAGAACAAATGGGAGTGACTGCTGCATGCCCTTTATAAAAATCGACTGTGGATGTAATACCTGCTTAGGACTGTTTTGTTTGGGTTCATAGATTAGTATTATGCTAACTGCTCTTTTGAGCCATTTAAGCCTTAACTATTATGCCAACCTCCCACCCACAGATAGAAAATCTGGCAATATGTAACTCTTGTCTTTTATACAAGAAAATGGCTGTTACCAAGGAAATAACATTGCTTTTTGCTATATTGACGATGTGTAACATTCTTGATGGGATACTAACAACTTAATCACCAGGGAAAATCACCTCTCAGATTATCTTTAAGAATGTATTGTTGCAGGGTGTTTGTAAAGCTACCACCTGACAAGGAAAAGTATGCACTAAATGCACATTCTCGGGCAGAACACCATTTGCTGAGGTTGTATCCCCAGTGGTTTGTATGATATTATCCTGTTGCCCTGGGAATTTCAGATAAGCAGAATGGGATAGCACCCATTAGTACTTACTGTTGTAATGTTCATTGTGAAGGTAAGCACAGTCACCTTAAAATCAGGTTTGCAAGAGGGAATTTTCAAGAGAAGAGAGATTGCTGCAGCAGTCAGGGACCCCACCCATCATCTTGTGCATTTCTATTGCTGTATGTGGTACTTTTCAGTGAAATGTTCAAATATCTACATCTGTTTGATTAACATGATTTGGTTGACAGAAACACATGGCTGACAGGTATGTGACATTGACATACTATGGATAAAGGAATATAATCAGCGCGGGGGGGGGCTTTTTATTTTGATCCTCCAAGGTTAATCCTCATAGCATGCAAAGTAGCCTGTCAGTATGGTGTTGTCGGTATTTTACCTGCTCGATTTAACATTGTATATATCTGCCTATCTACCAATATGTACAGTTTATAGCTGTCTTTTTCTATAACACTGTTATACTATCTCGCTGCAGTGATACAAGTCAGCGCTTATTAATAGACTGGTGAAGGCTTACACAAGGTACATACAGATGCTGCTAGAAATGTGAGAGAACAACCTCTCAATGCAGTTTCTTTTGACTATAGCTTTCTATTACAAGTATCTGCTAGTAAAATGAAAGTCATGCTTATCTGTTCTTCTTGTGAATTACTTGTCCATGGGAAACTATTTTTCTTAAGCTGACCTGCAGTTCCCTTCTACTAAAACAGTGTGCTACTTAATAGACAGACCAGTGTAATATTTCCATTTGGAAGCCTCTACTCCCCCCTGCCTGTATGATCTCTGGCTTTAGAAGCTTCTCCTGACGGGTTAAACACTCTGTGGTCATCCCCTGCCCAGCAGACTCACCCAGCAAAATACCTTGTGAAAGTGTTACAAATCTGCTCAAGTTACCTGCCTGAAGCAGCTCCAAAAACAAACTAAAAACCACAGCTTTCTAGCTCAACTCTTCTCCCGACAGGTTAAACACTTTGTGGTCATTCCCTTCCCAACAGACTTGCCCAGCAAAATATATTGTGAAAGGGTTATAAATCTGCTTAAGTTACCTGCCTGAAGCAGCTCCTAAAACAAACTAAAAACCACAGCTTTTAGCTCAACTCTTCTCCCGACTGGTTAAACACTCTGTGGTCATCCCCTACCCAACAGACTCGCCCAGCAAAATACCTTGTGAAAGTGTTATAAATCTGCTTGTTACCTGTCCGAAGCAGCTCCAAAACCAAACCAAAAACCACAGCTTTCTAGCTCAACTCTTCTCCCAACTGGTTAAACACTCTGTGGTCATCCCCTACCCAACAGACTCGCCCAGCAAAATACCTTGTGAAAGTGTTATAAATCTGCTTGTTACCTGTCCGAAGCAGCTCCAAAACCAAACCAAAAACTACAGCTTTCTAGCTCAACTGCAGGTGTTCCTTCTACTGTAATTTATCCACACTTTGAATGTGTTTTTAAGACTATCTATTTTTTTAAAAAGTGAACTGCTCCTTATCATTTAAGGTATTACTACAGGGCAGGTGAGCATATATGCAGGTTAGTTTTTCTGGCTGTAGTAAATTTAGCCAACAGGCAGCAGCACAAAGCCGGCAGTCTACCATATTCCTTGTTGTTTTAACTAACAATAGTACCAATAGCTTTTAGTTTAATGTTATTTTAACTCTCAATAGTTCCAGTATATGTAGGTTTAATGTTGCCAGCCACATTCTAGAGTGTTATTTAACCCCTAGTACATCTTCTGTACCATTTGTCTCCTGTTTTTAAATTTATATCTGCAACATTTCCATCTCTGGCTTGCTCTCTTCTTACCTCTTCAGCTCTGATTTTCACAGTTGCTTCCTCTCTGATTGTTATTTTCAGTGCTGTTTCACACTGCTGACCTGGCACTGTCAGTACTGGTTCCAACCAGCTAGGTCACTGTGACATCCAACTTCACTCTCTCTCTCTCTCTAACCCTTTCTTTTCTTTCCAACCCCTCCCTCAGACTCTTTAACTTTTCCTTCCCATCCTTCCTGTGGCACCATCTTTACCTCGCTGAACCACTCTAATCCTTTCCCTATACCACTGCTAGAACATCCCTTACCCCCTTTGGGAGTGACCACTCCACTGATTGTTTTTTTTTTTTTTTTTTTTTATTCATTGACCTTAATTCTTATCCTTCTGATTGTTATTTTCAGTGCTGTTTCACACTGCTGACCTAGCCCTGTCACTACTGGTTCCAACCAGCTAGGCCATTGTGACAACCATCTCCTCCCTCTCTCCAACCCCTCCCCCAGTTTTTTTCTCTTTCTTTTCATTCCAACACCTCCCCCAGACTCTTTAACTTTCCCTTCCTTCCTTCCTATGGCACCATCTTTACCTCTCTGAACCACTCTAATCCTTTCCCTGTACCACTGCTAGAACATCCCTTATCCCCTTGCATACGTCCCTCTGAACTTTTTTTTTTGTTCATTGACCTTGATTCTTCTTCTGATTGTTATTTTCAGTGCTGTTTCACACTGCTGACCTGGCCCTGTCAGTACTGGTTCCAACCAGCTAGGCCACTGTGACAGCCATCTCCACCCTCTCTCCAACCCCTCCCCCAGTTTCTTTCACTTTCTTTTCTTTCCAACCCCTCCCCAGACTCTTTAACTTTCCCTTCCTTCCTGTGGCACCATCTTTACCACTCCTTTCCCTATACCACTGCTAGAACATCCCTTAGCCCCCTTGCATACTTTCCTCTGAACTTACCTTCCACTCCACTGATTTTTTTTGTTCATTGACCTTGATTCATCCTTCCCTGGTTTTACCTGCTCCGTTCGCCCTGAGCACTCACTCCGCTTCCCTAACCTGCCCCCAAATCTCACCCGCCGCAGTACGTCTACACTTATACTTAACTAGCCGCTCCCACCACTTCCACTATCCAATCCAAACTACCCATCATACCCCCAACATCCCCTCCCACAGTTCACCCATTAAAGTAAGCCCACCCTTCAGAGTTTACTGTCAAACACTACTTATCCTGATAAACTACCAAACAATTAACCTAAACCATAATCTCTTAATCAAATAAACTAACTTTCCAACTTAACTCGCCCCTTACTACCATCCTAAAACCAACATCATAACCCTCAAGCTTCTATCCCTACTTACACAAATAATACTTCTAATTAGCTTAACTTACCTAAACTATATCACCCAACCTACTAATGCAAACCACTCCCCCATTTCACACCAATACCCCATCCTCTACAAAGTACACATTTACTGTTACCCTTTTATTTCCCAGCCTCTACCCCCTCAACACTAGCATGCTCTTCCCCTATAGACTCCTACCTAACTCTAAAAACAGTGTTCTCAACTACACTAGTCCACAAAACTCTCTACCTGTATACTACAACCCAAACAAACCAAATATCTCATCCATCATCTTATCTCTATCCTTCTGTCCGGGGACATCCACCCAAACCCAGGCTCCTCTACCACACTGAATCCAGCCCACTAACCTCACCTGCCCAAGCAACAGGGAAACCCCTCCACTTCTCAGCTCTAAATATTCAGATCCTATGTAACAAAATTCCAAACCTTCGTGCCTGGCTCCTACACAACCAGCCCGATATTCTCAACATCTCAGAAACCTGTCTTAAGCCCCACATAAAAGAATCTGAACAAATTCCTCCCAACTACCGCATGTTAAGGAATGACAGAACACAAAAAAGGGGGGGGTAGCACTCCTTTATTCAGCATCCCTCTTAGTCACCCCTATACCAAACCCTTTCTCAAATTTGGCAAGGCAGAAATTATACCAGTCCTACTCCACCTAAACAAGCATAAACTAATATTTGTTCTTCCTCTATATTCCCCCTGGAGACAATAACTCATCCCTTGAAGATATTCTCTCCTGGGTCTCCACCAACATTACTCATGAAACCATAATCCTGGGGGACATGAACATAAACTGTGCCATAATCCAATCTCCCACTAACTCACTCAATATTAATTTGTATAACTTTACACAACTAATCAATTCCACTACCAGGCCTTCCAAGAACTCCATTACTGGAAGTACAATAGACTGAATTCTAATATCCCATCCTCACTATATCTCTGATGGTGGTATCTCCCAGACACACTAGCTGACCACTTCCCCACTTTTGCCGCAGTCTCCCCTCTTCCATACAACTAACTCACACCTATATTTTCCACTCACTGCCTAAAAGACTTCAATTCTGAAACTTTCTCAAATGCACTTAAAAGCACAAACTGGAACCCATTAAAGACTTTTCCCCTAGATAATGCTCTCTCCTACTTTAACTCTACTTTCACAGACCTGCTCAACTTCTTTGCCCCTCTAAAAACAAAGTGTACAAAAAGTAACCCTGTACTCTGGTTAACCAAAAACACCTTAGCTAGTATGCGACTCCGTGACAAAGCCTGGACACGTTACCTTAAAAATAAAACCACTATCACCCTTAATGAATATAAAATGCTACAAAATGAAGTAATAAAAATGTATTACTTCAGACCGCAAAGCCTACTTCTCCACTCTCTAAACCAACCACAACACCAATCCCAAACTATTTTGGAAAGGAATCTTATCTCTCCTTAATCCAGGAAAAAAAGAAAACCCTTGCCCTAACCCAAATGCCTCTGACATGGACTTAGCCACACAATTTAACTCGTCATAGTGTCCATAAGCAAGCTAACATCATCCTTCACCATCACCTATGTGACCCCTCCTCAGCCTGCATCCATCACTTCCTCGCCTAGCATCCCTTGCCCCCAACCTCCACCCTTCTCTATCAATCCCATCTCTATATCCACCATGAAAAAACTTCTTCTAAAATTAAAACCTGGTTCCAATGTCCCTGATGAAATTCTCTCCTGTTTTCTAAAATTAGCCACAGAAGTCACTGCTCTCCCTCTCAGCATACTAATTAATCAGTTTGTCTCAGAAAGCCAGGTCCCCCAGCCCTGGAAGAAAGCCTTTATTTTTCCTCTACATACAAGAGGCAATAATAATGACATTCCAAACTTCCACCCTATTGCTATCTTATCCCCTATTTCTAAGCTTCCTTCAAAATGTGTCCACCAACAACTCTTACCCTATCTCATCAACAACCAGTTTCTTACCCCCACACAGCATGGACTTAGACCCGGTCATAGCACCTCCACTGCCCTCCTCTCCTTCCTTGAAACAATTAACAAAGCCTGTTATTCCAGCTATTTTGTATCCACCCTTCTCCTCGACCTCTCCATGGTATTTGACACTATTTCCCACAACCTGCTTCTTAATAAACTCTCCAAACTAAACCTATCCCCTTCCTGTACCAAGTGGTTCTCCAGCTACCTCACAAACAGATAACAAGCCGTCAAATGGAATAAAGCCATTTCACCCTTCCTTAATACTCCCAGATGTGTCCCCCAAGGTTCCATTTTAGGCCCCCTACTATTCAATATATTCATTAATGACTTCTACCAAGCCGTTCCACACTCCAGCCTCATCCAATATGCCGATGATTCTACCATTATCTGCTTCTCCCCTTCTATCCCCATTCTAAATAAGCTTACCCAAAGCACCTTCTCCTCTACTGAGCAGTGGATGCTAGACAACCATATGGCTCTTAATGCAACCAAAACTAAACTTATATTATTCACTGCCTCCATAACCTCCTCCCTAGATAAACGCTTACTCATAATCATCAGCAAAAACAATACTCCCCTAGAAATAGTCTCTGACACTACACTACTAGGAGTACTCGTATAATGTCAACTAAAATTCAACAAACATTTACAAGTATATATAAAAAAAACCCCTCAAAAAACTTGGTATGCTATACCACCATAATTGTAATCTCCTTCCACCCAGCTCATACTAGCCAATACTTATCTCATCCCATCCCTCCTATATGGTGCAACTATCCTCACCAACCTGCAATCCTCCCTCAAAACAAAACTCTCCTCTTGCTATAACAAGATATAAAAATTTGTGGCAGGTCACAGAGCCATTTCACACCATTGTAATTCTCTTCACCAACTAAACTGGCTTGAGCTACCTAAAGTCCTCACTTATACCCAACTCATCCAAGCACACAAACTCATTTACAACCCCTCTCTTTGTCCCTCCCTAGCCACTACCTTTGAAATGCATGAACCAGAATGACTTCTAATAACTAATTCCCAAAAACTAATTAAATTGCACAAACTCACACATCCAGCTGGGAATCACCTAATGTCTTTCTCTCTTGCACACCTCTGGAATTCTCTACCATCTCATATTCACATTACAAGCAGTCTCCTCATTTAAAACCTTGCTGCACTCACATGTAACTTCACAATGGAAGTTAGATATATATAGATATAGATACTTAGATCTAGCCTTAGCATGACTCTGGAACTCCCTACCTCAAAAAAAAAAAAATTAATTGTACACTACATTGTCTGCTCTGTTGCAATTGCTTCTTACTTTTCTAAATTGAAATGCTTACCTTTTCTAGCCTGTATCATCTGAAATGTTTACCACCAGATTGTTCTTCCTAAAAGTGTTTGCTCTAACTGAAATGTTAACAGTACTCTGTCTACCACATATTGTATGCTCTAAAGAATTCTTGTAATATGGATGTAAATCTTACTGTAACCTTATCTGGAGCTTTTCTCCCCAGGACTCCATTGTAAATGGGTTCATTTGGCCCAATGGACTATCCTGTTAAACCAACTGCAAATAAATAAATAAAATAAAATAAATAAAATTCTGTTCCCATCCTACCTAATCCTTCTAATACCACTTCCTACTCTCCTAGAACTAAATATGCCATCACTGCCTCCTATAGTTCCATAGCTCTATTGAACTGTTTGACCAACTACTAACAGTTATCGTATGATGCTACTTTTGTAAAAAAAAAAAAAAAAGTGTTTTTTATTGCTGTTTAATGAACTATATTGATGTAGTCTATCATTAACTTTTTCTTTTCATATATACTTTGTATTCCTATGAGATAATCTATAATGTATATGTGCAATGTGTACTATGTATTTGTATTTTTCTGGAGCTTTTCTCCCCAGGACTGCATTGAAAATGGTCTCCTTGTGGCCCAATGGATATCCTGGCAAACAAACTGCAAATAAAATAAATAAATAATTTCTCATACTGTTTCCAGCATATTGCAAGTATCCAGAAAAGCTTAATCTCTCAGGTGGTAGAGGTTTTGTTGTTTATGTGGAACTGAACACTTTGCTATCTACTGCTGCTTTATTGCTGGAATATATTCTGCATCTTCTTTGTGTATTGTTTCTGTCTTGTACCTGCTGACCTTCAAGCCTCCCTTGATCAGGCATCCACACAGTCATGAGGGTGTTTTGTGCTCTTTCCAGCACATCATCCAGGTTATAATGAGAGTTTTTTTTTTTTGTTTTATTTTAATATTATGTCATATCCCTGTCCTAGTTGAGACAGGAACACTTGCATCATCACAAGGACTGCCTGTGTCCCATAGTCTATGCATAGGTTCATAGATGTGTATTAGGCTAATGGCCCTGGAGCCTTTACAAGCCTAGCCCATAGAAGTGCCCTGGCATCGTGCCACCTGACATTAGTTCCCAGTGCCTCTATCAAGTAGAGCCACTGCAGTGATTCCCAGTGTGAACTTTCTATTTCCCATCCACTCATCAAGATTTCTCTTGAAGAGGGCCAGTGAGGTGCTCTGCTTGACATGTATGGGAAGTCTATTCCAGAGCATGGACAGTCTCTGGGTTATGAACCGTCCCTCCAGCATGTTCTGTTAATTTTGGTAATAAGGTCTCTGGAGCATGTGGTGCTGAGGGATTTGGATTTCTTTAGATGTAGCATTTCTAACAGAGCTGGGTCAGACATGGCTTTGTAAGTCAAGCAGAGATCGCCTCTTAGTAGACAATATGAAACAGAGAATAGCTGGAGTTTTTTGAGTCTATCCATGTAGGATATGTGTTTAAGGCCTAGGATCCTCTTCATGAGGTACTTTTGTGGCCTTTCCAGATGTGGCATGTGTCTAGTGAGGTACATGCCAAATGGGGCATTATACTCCACGACTGGCCTAATGAGGGAAGAGTAGAGAGAGATGATGACCTCTTTCTTCCTGGATGCAAAACCCTTAGTAATGAGATGTGCCACATAGAAAGACTTTCTAACCACAGTGGCAATGTGGTGGTCGAAGGAGATGTTGCTGTCAACCTGTGTCCCCAGATCTGTTATAATGCGTTCAGTGGGCTCTCATTGATGTGGTAATTAGTAGGAATTGAGTTTTTCCCAAAGGGGATGACCGCTTTTTTTGGCATTAAGCTTAAGGCCATGATTTCGACACCAATCATTGGTCTCAGTGAGGCCTTTCAGTAAGATGTCTACATCACTTGGGGAGTTAATAATGGCTCTCAGCTTGCAGTCGTCTGTGAACTTGGTCAGCCAGATTCCCTCTGTGTTGGCCTGGACTTCTGAGAAGTAGATGGCAAACAGGAGAAGACCCAGGACCGATCCCTGTGGGACTCCACTCATGACTGGTTGGCAGTCTGACTTGGAGTCCGCTACTTTCACGCTGTGAGTTATATCTGTGAGCCAGTTTGCAACCTACCTAGTGATATAAGGGCTGATGCCTAGTTTGGTGAATTTATCAATAATTCCTAAGTGGGGAATGGTATCAAAGGCATTGGCCAGACTGAGGTAGGGTGTATGAACTGCCTTGCCCTCATCCACAGCTCTGGTGACTGACTCAAAGAAGTCAGCAGGTTGACCAGGCATGATCTACTGTTCTCAAAACCAAATTGCGTGGGATCTAGAGTTTGGAGATTCCCTATATCCTTGTTAATTATGCCCATGATGATGCACTCCATAGCCTTACATATCAGACTTGTCAGGATAATGAGGGATAATTCCCAGGGAATGTAGTTGCTCCCCCTTTATGGAGAGGGATGACTGTAGCAGTGTGCCATTCGGTAGGGACAAAGCCTGAGATGAGGCTGTGATTGAACAGGGCACACAGATGTGGTGCCAGTTCACTTTGTAGCTCATGTAGAACACATCCAGGGATATTGTCGGGTCCCATGGAAACTGTATTCTTGGCCTTGGACAATGCAGCTTTAACCTGTGCTGCAGTTATGCTGGGTGCCTGGCATTCCTCCAATATTGTGATTGGTCCTTTGGGGGGGGGGGGTAAAGTTGGCACTGAATCTGTCGGGCAGTATGTTAGCAATATCTGTTGGCTCAGTATAGGAGTTACCATTGTGCAGCAACTCAGAGCAAACCTGTGTATTGCCGTGGAGATCCTTGATATAACTATAGAAGGCTTTGTGGATGTTTTTAGTGTCTGCTGCAATTCTGCCTTCATAGCTGGCTTTAGAGGTTTTGATGAGGGATCTCAATTTTTTTGTTGAGGCTAATAAAGGAGTTTTTCCATTCTTGGGACCACCTTTTTCTGCAACAGGTTCTTCCTTCTGTTGTAGAGTTTACTAATGGCAGGGGGACCACCAGATTGGCTTCTTTTTTTTGGAGGAGAGCGTCTTGGTTCTGTTGGGTATGGCTAGTTCCATGCATTTATGTACGTGTTCATACAGCACATTGGTGTATGATTTGGCAGTCATGCATCTATTTTCCTTTGACATGGGTGCCATGAAGTTAGCCACCTCTGTTTTTAGGAGTCCAAAGTCAGCTTTGGAGAAGTTTTTATGGTGGTTACCTTTGCAGGGGGGGGGTGAGATGTGGATTTCCATGGTGATTAGTTTGTGGTTGGATCTAACGAGGGAGGAATTGACTATTGGTGTAGAGCAACAGTTGCCCATGTTAGTAATAACCAGGTCAAGAATGTTGCCTCCTCTAGTGGGGGTAAGATTGAGCTGGTCCAGGGCATTAGAATTTGAATTCCAGCAAGTGTTGGGCCAATGTACTGGTGCATGAGTAGTTTTCCCATTTGATGGAGTGGTAGTTCAAGTCACCTTGTATGAGAGTGTTGGGATGGACCCTAATAGTTTCCAGGGTGTTTAGGAATGTGGAGTGAGAGTCTTGGAACATGGTTGGGGACCTATAGCAGGCTACGACCTGAATCGCCGTCTTAGTTAGGTGTACCTGAAGCACCTCAGATGCATGATTGCATCCCACATGGGCTGATAAGGGCCACTGACCTGACAGCCACTCACAATGTCTCAGCACCAACTGCCCATGTTATAGTGGGTCTCCACTCTCTAGTCAAGGTCCTGTCATCAGAAGAGCAGCAACAACATGAGCCAAGCAAGAATCACTGTCCTTGCAGCCCCAGGATTGGTATGCCCATCCTCCCTGCCTGTGCTAAGTGCTCAAGCCACTTGTCGAACTTAGAGATTGTTTTCAGAGCTTTATCCCTTTATGCAATCAGCACACACTTAAAACTGATATTTTTTGTTAGTGGGTAATTTTCATCTTCTTGGAATTTTAGCAAGTTCTTCTAGCATCAGACACTGAGCACTATGATGGCTTGCTTCCTGTCAATAATATATTTTGCAAGGTTTTATCAAACATGAAACTTTATGATCTATATCCCTTTCCTCTTAGTCATCTGAATGCTTGTATAGTTTTGCTGTGCTCACTTTTGATCCATGTGAATTAGACAATGCTACTTATGGTGGTCTCTCTTGCCAAATTGGTGTGTTATAGGTCTTTCATATGGAGAAAAAACACCTTTCTTTTCTTAGAGATTGGTTTTCTCAAAACTTAATGCTCATTGTAATTAAAATAGTTCCTTACTTTCATCTGTATCAATCACTCTACGTTGTATAGATTATTCCTCCCACTAATGAGGGTAACATCAAGAATCTCCCTTATGACATTAGTATAACTGAAGATATTTCAGAAAGAAATACTTATCAACTGTTTTTGGCTAGTGGCCCAGTATTTAAGTGATACCAGTTAAAGACATTCTAAGTTAAAAATTGAGCAGATTGTGTTTTGTTGACAGATGGCATGCGTTTCTTGTCATAAGGTACTAAAGTACATTGTACCATTTGCATAGCTGATTCAATTACAGCTTCCAAGCCATTTTCCTTTATTAACATCTGAAGGCTTAAACAAACTGGCTCACATAGGCTGTCACAGCGAAAACCCTGCCTGTCATAGTAAAACATCATGCTTTGAGCATTCAAGTTAGGTCAAATGCTTTTTAGAGCTGAAATCATAAGAATTGCCATCAGCTTTTCTTCTTCCTATGAGGGAGTAATACTGCTTTAGTATATTGCTCTGATAGCTGTGCATGCATCATCTATTTATTTATATTTATTAACTGGGGTGTGGCACTGATTCATGTGGATCTTTTTCCAGACTCCGCTGGGAGCACAGAGTCAAATTACTTGCTCTGTGTCAAACAGCAGGTAAATGGAGGACAAAGGAATACATTCCTGGACTACAGAAAAGGTACAGTTCTGCAAGCAAACTTAGCATAACAGGAGATGTTTGAATGATCACAGTTGCAGTAGCCTTAGCAATATGGGGTTTAATCCTGCCAAGGTTATAACAGCCGGCAGGCTTCCAAAGCTTCAGGGCACCTTCCATGCAGCCAAATTGTCAAGCAGCTCAAACTAAGCTCATTACAAGATTTGTTTGGGTGAGAAGCCCTTCAGTGCTACCACCAAAGAGTACTCTCCTCTGAGGCTTTCAAAGATCAGTGGTTAGCTCATGCTGTTCCTTTGCTGGGTAGATAACTTCCCTGTGGGGGAAAAACTTCCATGTTGTTATTTATGTTGCTGTTTTATCACTTTCCTCTTCAGCAAAGTTGTTTCAAAGATATAAGTGTTCTCCTTTAATGGACTGTCATGAGACTGTAATGTACTTTTAAACAGAGCTCTGATTTTTCCTGTCTGTTTAAAAGTGGTGTAATGTAACTGAAAACATTTTTTTCTGTGATAACTTGTGTTTATCTTACTTTTCTCTCAGAAACGTACCTTTTATAGACTGGTAGTGTTTACTGGTATTTGCTGCTTGTCTTTTTTGGGGGGTTGACCATGGAACAGACTACTGGTTCTATGGTTGGATTTAAAAAAAAAAAAATTAAAGAAATTTAGATCCTCATTTAGGGATTGGTATAATTAAGGTGTTTACTTCACAGTCACAAAGTACAGGTTTGATTCTCACCTTTGTAGGAAAACTTGGCAAGGCTTAAAATGGCTTGTGCAGTTAGCCTAGTACTTGCCTATGAACCTATGAAACAGCTTTTGCCACCACATCAGGCTAGTAATTTGCTAGCAATTTGCCTCAGGCTAGCAGTTTGCTACAGGCACAGGTGGATGAGTCTGCTATGGCTATTTGTTGTACCTCAGACCACTCATCTTTAACTGCAGATCCCTCTGGTGTAGCACCTACAGCCGCTATGGGCCTGGGGTTAGCCACATTGCCTGTGGCTTTTGGGGTTCCCCCAGTGAACAAGGGAGAGTCACTCTTGTTGGTGCATGGAGAACAAGGAAAAAGAAATACTGCAGGAATGATCAATATGATCCAAGCCACTACATCATTATACTCGAGCCTTTCAAACTACAGCTTTCAGAATCTTTCTTCTACCATGACTCAGTAATATGTCTCAGCATTTCTCCATCTCTGTCCCAACCCCCTAGCCATACTCTCTTTGCAATCTCCACACATTGCACCAAACCTGTTTAATATTGCCCCTCATCTTTATTCCAAATATATACTGATTAACTACACTTCAACTCAAACCAAAGCAAAATTAAGTGCAAGAATCCTCTCCAAAAATCAAGTATTCATAATTCCCCGATATACTGAAATTCTTCTAGGAGGTGATATACACCCTAATCCCGGAGCCACCTATCACAGTGAACACAAACATAATTCTCTCCCATACTCTTCTCTAACCCAACAGCAGCCAGTCCTCAACCCTGTTGATCTAATTTTTGCAGCAATAAATGTTAGAAGCATAAGAAATAAAACTTGAATTACATGCCTGAATTAACCAACATACGCCTGATGTTCTTGCTGTAACTGAAACTTGGCTTTAACCCAGCATAAACAACTCTGAAGTTATAACTCCTGGCTATAATATCATCCATAATGACTGTGTAAAGAGGAAAGGTGGTGGAATTGCTTTAGTATTTCCCAATACCTACTACATTACCCCTTATAGGAAACATTTAGTGTAGCAGAGCTTCTTATTGCTTTCCTCAAAATAAACAGTTATAAATAGATATGTATTCCTGTCCTTTTACATCCCTCCTGGTGACAATACAGCTATACTGGAAGATATCCTACATTGGATTTCCATAACATTTCCCCAACAAAATACTATTGGATGATGTGAATATCAATTGCTTGGACATAATTGCCAACTCCCCTACATCTAGCATGAACTTATATGGTTTCACACAACTAATCAGTATTTATTTATTTTATTTGCAGTTGGTTAACCAGGATAGTCCATTGGGCCAATAAGAACCTGGTTTCAATGGAGTCCTGGGGAGAAAAGCTCCAAAACAAAGGTTACAAAAATTATTACAGCAGCTTACAATTTCAAATTATTAGTAGGTTAAACACAAAGCTTTAAAGCAGTGGTAACAAAAGATTGCAGCAGTTTACAATGTCAGTCATTTGTGGGTTGCAAACTAAATAAAGATTAAACTGTTAGAAAGTAATTTTTAGGTTTTATTTTGTAGAACAACCCAGATTTAAGTAGGAGCAAAGAAAGAGTTTAGTTAAAAATTTTTAGAAAAATAAAGCATTGTGGTAGTATATATATAATTTCTTCAGAGGAATAGTAAGGTTAGAGAACTACAGTTGACTTAATTATTTGGTGTCTGGTAATGTATGAATAAGTTGAAGGTAGTAAGTGGAGAATAGGCTATGAGGGGTGGGAGCAGGAGCATTCTCAAGAGGATGTTAGATGTGAGTGCAGTGATTTTTTTAAAGCAGGGAGGTAGGTGGTGATACGGATGGAGGGAGGAAGGGGGTTCCATAGTCGTGCCAGGGCAAAGGACAGGAGTTTTTTTCCTGGAGAGTGAAGGGGTTTATACAGCTCAATTAGGTTTTGGTTATTAGATCTTAGAATTCTTTGTGGCAGGTGCATTTTAAAGGTAGAGCTGTGAGAGGGACAGTGAGATGGATTTAAAATGAGTTTGTGAGCAAAAGTGAGCTGAATATAGGAGAGATAGTTGGGAAGCTCTAGCCAGTTGAGTTTGTGAAGAGATGTACAGTGATGGGTAGATGATTTGTTACTAGTGGCAAATTTGGCAATTTTATTGTAAGAGGAGGACAGTTTAGTTTTGAGAGATGATTGTAGGTTTGTTAAGAGAGGGGCACCATAAAGAAGGGAAGGGATGAGAAATGTAGTAGCAAGAGTGAGTTTAGTAGATGTAGTGAGGAATCGATTGTGTCGGTAGAGCATGCCAAGTTTTTGGTGGGGTTTTTTATGTTTAGTTGTAGGTGGCGATTGAATTTAAGCTGATTATCTATTTGGACTCCTAGTAGTTTAGTTTCGGATACTAGTTCAAGAGGTGTGTTATTCTGGCTAGTGATGGAGAATAGTTTTCTATCAATGGTGTTAGTTATTGAGGGGGTAAATACCATAAGTTTGGTTTTTGATGCATTTAGTGTTAGATGATTGTCCTTCATCCACTGTTCTGTAGTAGAGAAGGTATCTTGAGTCAGTTTTAGGAGAGCAGGGATGGATGTGGCTGCACAGATAATTGTAGAGTCATCTGCATATTGAATAAGTTTAGCATGAGGAATTGAGTGAAAGAAATCATTAATGAATATATTGAAGAGGAGAGGACCCAAAATGGATCCTTGGGGGACACCAGTGGGTGTGTTAAGGAAAGAGGAGGTGGCATTTTTCCACTTGACAGCTTGTTGCCTGTTAGAGAGATAGCTGGTGAACCAGTTGAGAGAGGAAGAGGATAGGTTTAGTTTAGATAATTTAGTTAGGAGAAGGTTGTGAGAGATAGTGTCAAAGGCCTTAGAGAGTTCAAGATAGAGAGTAGATACAGTATAACCAGAATCTCTGGCTTTATTTACGGTTTCCAGGAAGGATAGGAGGGCAGTCATGGTGCTGTGACTGGGTCTGAATCCATGTTGTGTGGAAGTTAGCTAGTTATTATCTAAGAGATAGGGAAGAAGTTGAAGATGGATACATTTCTCTAGGAGTTTTGATATGGGAGAGAGGATGGCGATAGGACGAAAGTTAGTAATATTGTAATTATTGCCTCCTTTGTGTAGGGGAATGATGAAAGCCTTTTTCCAGAGTGTCGGTACAAGACCTTCTTGGATAGAGCGATTGATAAGGATGCTGATGGGGAAGGCAATGGCTTCAGCTGCTATGGTGAAGAAGGATGAGGGAATGTTATCGGGGGCATTGGTGCATGGTTTAAGCCTTTGCAGGAGTTTTCTTATGGTAGAAGTAGGAATGGGTTTTAGGGAGAATGGTGGGAGTTGAGAGACTGGGGATGAAGGGGATGATAAGTGGGGGGATGTAGAAGTAGGAGGTGAGGGATGATTGGAGAAGGATGAGGTTATTTTGGTAATAGAGTCTGTGAAGAAAGTATTGAATTGGGTAGCCAGATCTATATCTAGTGCATTAGGGTCTGGGCTAGGGTTATCAGTGGTGCCAGGTTTTAGGAGGGTAGTGATGCCTTCCCAAAATTTTTGAGAGTTGGTTTTGTGATTGTTTTGGAGTAGTGAGAAGTAGTTCTGACTATCTACTGTGATAAGCTTTTTAACAGTATTGCGAAGTGTTTTGAATTCATTTAGGGTGCTGGAAGTTTTGTTTCTTTGGTAATGTGTCCAGGTTTTGTTTCTGAGTCGCATCGCAGTGAGTGTATTTCTTGTTAGCCAGGGAGCGGTATTGTTTCTTATTCTTTTGGTTTTTATGGGGGCAAAACTATCTAGCACGTTTAGGAAGGTTGTCTTGAAGTGTACAACTGCATTATCTAGGGGTAGAGTTTTTAGCGAGTTCCAATTAATTGATTTTAGGGTTTCTGAGAAGGATATTGGGTTGAATTATTTTAGGTAGCGAGTGGTGATGTACTTATGAGTTACTTGTAATGGAGATGGAAGGCATCTGGTAAAGATGGGGAGGTGGTCACTGAGGGAATCAGGAAGAGTTCCACTGTCAGAGTAGTAGTGGGGGTGAGAGACTAAGATCCAGTCTAGGATACTGCCACTGGAGAAGTCTTTAGAGGGTCTGGTAGTCAGGTTGATGAGTTGAGAGTACTTGTATAGGTTGATGTTTAGGGGGTGAGTAGGGGAGTGAATGGAAGACCAATTAATATTTGTGTCTCCCATGATAATGGTTTCATTGCTGATATTGGTTGACAGCCAGGATAGAATATCCTCAAGTACTGAGGTATTGTCTCCAGGGGGGGGGGTGTAAAGTGAGGCTATGCAGATGTGTTTGTGTTTATTTAACTGAAATAGAGCTAGTACTAATTCTGCATTGGAGAATTGAGGAATGGGTTTGCTATAGGGAGTAATGGATAGGGTGGATGAGTAGAGTATAGCTACCCCACCACCCTTTTTGTGAGCCCTGTCTTTTCTTATGATAGAGTAGTTTGGTGGAACTATTTCAGCATCTTTTATATGAGATTTTAACCAGGTTTCAGAAATAGCTAAGATGTCAGGTGTATTGTGGAGAAGCCAGGCATGGAGGTTGGGGATTTTGTTAGCTATACTTTGGGCATTTAGAGCAGCTAATAGGATGGATTTAGATGTAGAGGAAGTTGTGTTTGGGCCTGGGTTAGGGTGTATATCTCCAGATAGATGTATGGTTAAGTGTTGGATTATGCTAATGAGGTATTTTGGTTGCCTTGTATGTGTGTTGTATTTTGTTAGGTTTGTGTGAATGTAGGAGGAAGGAGAGGGGCTGAAGAGTTTATAAGTAGAGCTTAGTTTATAGTGGAAAAATAGATGGATGTTAATGGGATACAGTGCAGGGGAGATTGAGACAAATGAGTCTAAGTGAGTTGAGGGGAGTGAGCTGGTTGTGTTTTGAAATGGTGTGTGATTTATGGAGTTGGGCTGGGTGAGGTAGTGGATGTAAGCACAGTTCAGAAGTAGTAGTAGTTGGATTGTGTATGATACGGGTTTTGTAAGCATGCTGAGGCTTTGATAAAGTAGTATTATGCTGTTAAATTTGAAGGGAGGTGTGAGGAGATGGATTATAGGGGGAGGGAGTAGGAAGAAGATTGTGATGAAGGGGGAGTGGTGTAATTGGTAGGGAGGAAGTAGGAGTGGTTAGTAGAGTATAAGAGTAGATGCACTGGGGGTGGGTGGGATTTGGGGGTAGGGTAGGGGAGCAGAGTGAGCCACAGAGGCAGACTGGAAGAAACAAGAGAAGGAAGATGCAGCCAGAAAAACAATCAGTGAAATGCAGAGTATGCAAGGTTAGTAAAGTTGTGAGTGGGTAAAGAGTTTAGTGAAAGTGGTGGGGGGTAATAGGGGGATAGGAGGGTACTAAAAACTAGAAGTATCAAAGAGTGGACAATAATTGACAACCACTTCTAAGGCCCACACATTACAGCAAGACATCAAATTTCCTGTTAAACTGTTCTTGGTATCAGACCCTAGTAAATACACCACCACATGTACAATGTCAGACTCAAATCAGTTAAACAGGATATTCATAAAACAACACACAACCTTTCCAATTTTAACCCAGAAATGTTCATTACTACAGTATAATTTGTTAACTGGAACTTCCTAACAATCTTCCCCTTAGACAATGCTGTAAATGAATTCAATGCTTTTCTAAATATCCTAAATAGCCTTGCACCTCCTAGAAAGAAGAGACAAAAAACAAATAATGCAATTTGAATATCCAAAAAGAGTAGAATACTAGTGCAGGATAGAGAGAAAGCATGGAACGAATGCCAAAAATATAAAACACCTCGATATCTTGAAAACTTTAGAATGCTTTGCAGTCATATTAAAAGGTAAAAAATGGCAAAAAACTATACTATAATAACTTTCAGAATAATACTATACACAACCGTAAAAAAATGTGGACACCCGTTAAAGAAATCTTACATCCAGGCCAAAAATTCAACCCAAACGCCCTCAACGGAAAACTCACCACTCGAAACTGCAATACAGTCCAAGTCTTATAGCTAGTATAGCATCTTTAACCAAGGATTCCTCAACATCTAATCCCAACCCTGCCCAACAACCACATAACACTAAATCCACTTTCACCTTCAAACCTGTGACCACATCCCATATAAAACTATTCTTAAACAAACTTAAACTGTGCTCTTCTTCGGCCGATGACCTTCCAAATGAATACTGAAAAATAGCAGCTAAGAGCATTGCCTAACCTATCACAATCTTATAAATAGGCCAGTCCAGGAAACCCACATTCCCTCTTTCTGGAAAAAGTCACACATTACCCCCCTGCACAAAGGAGGAAATTCAGTACAGACATTAACAACTTTAGACCTACAGCAATCGTATCTCGTCACCAAAACACTAAAAAATTTATTCAAAAACAATTGCTAGACTATCTTCTACAGGAAGAACTCCTATCCCCTACACAACACGGCTTCCATCTTTTCCATAGTACAAGCACTGCCCTTCTAACTGACATAGATACTGGCAATAAAGCTAGAAGTAAAGGCAAACTAGTATCGTCCTTACTGCTAGACTTGTTGAAAACCTTCAACACAGTTTGTCAAAGCAAACTTTTATTTCAAAAGTCCTCACTAGTTTCTTTCATCCCCTCAAAACCTAACTGTCCAATAGTTATCAGTCAGTAAAATACACTGTATACTCTCTCCTTACTTCCAAGTCACCACCCGTATACCACTAGGCTCTATCCTTGGTCCCCACCTGTTTAATATTTTCACCAACACCATCTATACATCTACACAACAGGCCACCCTAATACAATATTCAGATGATTTCACTGTCATTTGCCCATCTAATAAACATGGTGGACGTACAAAATATTACTCAGGAAACTTTAACAGCCACTGAAACATGGGTTCATAACTCACAACTCATGTTCAACCCAAAAAAGACCAAACTAGTGCTTTTTCCCCAAATCCCTCTCTCATGAAAAAACAAAATTTGAAGTCCTCTCTCTTGATAATGCAGCCATTGAAGTCACCTCTCATAGCACATTATTAGGTGATGACAGTGGATGATAAGCTCACATTAGACCTGCATATACAAAACTGCATAAGAAAAACTCATAAAAAACTAGGGATGTAATGATGGATCCCGGGAACTACCGTCCTATCAGTCTGACGAGCCTGATCTGCAAGGGAACGGAACGCATTATCTTGGAACTTATAAACAAAGACATTGGCAACCTTCAAACACTGGACCCCACCCAGTTTGGGTTCATGAAGGACTGATCTTGTCTCCTGAAACTGATTGACTACTTTGAATCAGTCTCCAGAGCTGTGGACGAGGGTAAGGCACAGCCTATCTGGACCTCGCCAAGGCCTTCAGCACCATCCCCTACTCTGGAATCATAGATAAACTTACTAAGCTGGGCATAAATCCCTATGTCACTCGATGGGTTGCCAACTGGCTTCCTGACAGAACCCAGACTGCAAAAGTAGCCGACTCCAAATCCAGCTACAGACAAGTGACAAGTGAAGTACCTCAGGGTTCAGTCCTGGGACTGCTCTTGTTTGGCATCCACTTCTCTGAAGTACAGGCCAACACTATCTGGCTAACAAAGTTTGCAGATGATTGCAAACTGGGAGCCATTATTGAATCCCCAAATGATGTGGATATTCTACAAAAGGGCCTTACAGAAACAGATGCTTGGTGCCAGAGCCATGGGCTCAAGCTTAATGCCAAGAAATGTAGAGTTATCCCCTTTGGGAAAAAACATGTACCCATGAATTACCACAGAGGTTGCAGTACACTAAACACCAAAAGTGTGATGACAGGCATAGGGACACAGGTGGACAGTGGTCTCACCTTCAATAACCACATTGTCACAACAGCCAGGAAATCCTTCTATGTGGCACACTTCATTATTAAGGGCTTTACATCCAGAAAAAAGGAGGTCATTGTCTCACTATACTCATCCCTCATTAGACCCATTATAGAGTACAATGCCCCATTTAGTATGTACCTCACAAGACATCTGCAACAGCTGGAAAGGCTACAGAAATACCTCACTAAAAGAATCGCAGGCCTAAAGCAGATGCCTTATGCGAACCGTCTAAAAAAACTCCAGCTAAACTCTATGGCATATCGTCTACTCAGAGGCGATCTCTGCTTAACATACAAGGCCATGTCAGACCCTGAGCTGTTGGACATGCTCTCCTTAAAGAAATCCCAATCCCTCAGAGCCACACACTCCAGGGATCTAAACCTTGTCATCACAATGAACAAAACATGCTGAAGGGATAGGTTCCTGACCCAGAGACTCCCCATACTCTGGAATAGACAGCCCATACATGTCAAGCAGAGCGCCTCCTTGGCCCTCTTCAAAAGGTACCTTGACGATTGGATGGGAGATAGGAAATTCACCCTGGGATCACATCAGTCACCCTTCTAGACAGGGGCGCAGGGAAGTAAATATTGTGGAAAGAAATATCCAGGGAATTGTTATGGCTAGGCTTGTATAGGCCATAGGGCCGATAGCCTAGTACCAACCTATGAACCTATGAAAACTGAGAAAAATTATTTCATCATTCAATTTTTCAGGCCTTTGTAAATATTGTGCATAGTTCATTTTGCTTGGTTTTTACAAGAATTTATTATTTATAATGATATTATATTGTATTTGATTCTATACTACTTATTTATTGAAAAATAAAAAATAGGGATGCTTTACAGAGTCAAAAACATTCACACCAACGCAACTAAACTACACTTGCCACTACTTATCTCCTCCTCACACTTCATTACAGCTCTCCCATCCTTACTAACCTTCAAGCTTAAAAAAAAAATAAAACTTGAACAATGTTATAACAAAGTTGTTAAATTTGCAGCAAATACCCCTTTCAGAATACATCATTGTATAGCACTAAAAAGCCTAAACTGGATAGAACTGCCTCATCAACAAACATATACACAGCTTCTTACTACCTATAAAAATATCCAGCATCCATCTGCCTGTCCAGCACTATAAGACATTCTACACAACTATGTTGCTAAATGTCATTGTGATCCCGTGACCAAAAACTCCTGTCTGTCTACAAACCTATCAAATCTGCTGGGCATTGCTTGTACTCATACAAGGTTGCTAAGGCTTGGAACTCCTTACCTGTATCCATCAGGTCAATACCCTGCTCACATCTTTCAAAGCCCCTCTGAAAGACTTCCTAACTAAAATCTGGCTTTGTTCTTCCTCAAAACCAAGATAAACTACATCCCTTAATGTGAACAAGTACCTTTTCATTCCTTATACCTCCTTACTCTCCCTTCTTCACTTCCTTACTTCTATCAAATTATCATCCTTGACTTTCTCTCTAAACATACCATGTCTGTTTTTCCCTTACTTCATATTGCAGTTCCTTTGTGTTAGACTAACTTACCTTTAATTTCTCTACTAACTGTCTAAAATTTCTATAAATATTAAATGATTGTCATATAACTTCTACTGATTTTTAACCAATGTTTTTATATTATCATTAATTTGTTATGATTATTTAAATTGCAGATTCTCTTGTTTTATTTTTGAAGATTGTGAGATTATTGTTCTTAAAATGTTTTGTAATTATTTGGAGCTTTTCTCCTTGGGCCTCTGCTAAAAATGGGGTTCTACCCAGTTGGACTTTCCCAGTAATCAAATGTCAATAAACAAACAAATAAATAAATGATGAACATCGCCTCATTAACAGCTCATAGCCTTTATCCACTGTACTAACTGCCAGATTAAATGGAGAGTAATTAAGTAAATAATTTGAGTAAAGGAAATTGCTAGTATCATCAGAAAGATTTCAACATAAAGATCACTGCTGCAAGAAGTCATTGTATGACTGGAATTAGTAAGGTAGATGTCAACCTGGCCTGATCTTTCAACACTATGATATGCTTTGGAGTGCATGCCTATAGTCTTGCACCATGAAGGCTGCCCGTCTATAAGCACTTCACGTCTCACTCCATTTTTTTTAACACCCAAAGCGAATGGTCACTCAGTTTTGCTTGAGGTATTCCTTGATCACCGTGTTTCATTCTGCAACTTGTTAATATGCGAGTATATACAATATTGATCCAAAAACAAGCACACGAGGAACACATAAGCAAATGTCAACTTTGAGCCGTCATTCTGGAGCAGCTGTGAATTTAGTTCAAGAGTCTGTAAGCCAGTCAGAAAGGTGATAATTTTAAAGAATGTTATAGATTATCAAAAGTTGTCAATCTTTTTTTCTTGCTACTTCATGCTCACTGTTTTCCTCTTATAAATCCAATTTCAGTAAAAAAAAATGAAAGCTAAGGATTTAGCTAATGGAGAAAACATCTCATAAAAATACAGATAAAGCTGGATTTACTGGAAACTTCATCAGGGCCTTCTTCTTCTTAAGGACTGATGACATTAAATTAAAAAAAAAACAGGTTTACTTGGCCAAGTGAGACAGATTCCCCTGTGGCAGCTGGTGTTGAAGTTTGCTTCTTTCCTATAATGCAAGGTGTAACTTATTTTATTCCCCTTATGCAACCTAGCACCCCATTACGTCAATAGGGAGTTGAAGAAAGCGACCAATTTTGAGGGCAACCTGGTTGTTTCATTCTGAGCAATGGTTAATGTGATGTCCCCGGTCTGGGCCAGTAATCAGTGAGCCTGAATCCTCACCACTGACACTGGAGAGGGTTGTTCACTTGGAACAAAAATAGATACATACGGTATTTCCAGATGCAGCTCTCTGCATCAAGCACAATTTCCCCTAAGAGCACACAGGGAACACACTCAGTGTGGGGTCTGGATTTCTCTCTCTCTCTCCCTCCAGGTCCCCAGTAAGACTCCCCACTGTCACAGCTATAGAGTTGAGTACTCACCTGAGTGTCCAAGCCAAATCCTCCAGTACCCTGTCTGTGAAGCCTCTGTTTCGTGTCCCTGCTCCCAGCAGATGACACACACTCCTTGAGGTTTGCTTTGCACATACACACACACACACACACACACACACACACACCTGGGAAAGGCTGGTACACATTTACTAGCTATGCCCCCTTCTGCCCAGACTATAGGGTAGTTACTGCCATCAGACACTCCAAATCCAGCTACTCTAGAGCTCTTATAAGGGTACCCAATTATACTGAGTGAAATTAATACAAATACAAAAGATAGTGTTTGACCAATGTAGTAAGGCTTTCAGGAGTGACCACAGTGTCACCGAATAAATATAAGTACTCTCAAAGGTTAAAATATTTTCTAAAGGACCAGACACAATGAAAGGTTTAAATATATTTAATAATAAATAATAAACAGACATGGAAAGGCTAAATATCTATTTACAATAAACACCAGAGTTTCAGTCACAGGAAATATTAAAAATAAAACAGATGAATAGATTCACCCAGATGCAGAAAACAGTACTTAACTAATCTCACTATATTTTCCTGACTGATCTAAATAATCACTATTCCCTGGTCACTTACTAGAGCAAGACAAGATGAAGTAGGTGATGAATCCTTCTATGTCAGGTTTCAAAAACAGAGTGCTCCGAGACTTCTCTCTCATCTGGTACTAAAACATCATTTTTGTCTTAGATTACAGAATATGACTTCACATACATCTCGTCATCTGACTTCTGGTTCACATGCTTCTACCATTGCTAGAACCTGAACCAGAATTTTGCACATGTGTGTTACCATACACACAGAGTGTGTTACCATACACACAGATAGAGATTGACTGAGATGTTTTATAGAACCTGGAAGGTATAAAACCATAAAACACTTCCTCTCTTCCTACAGGAGCTACTAAACCATTCCCTGGCACAACATTTAGTCTCTGGCTGCAATCAGAACTGTAAGATACAATCTTTATGGCCTAAACCAGGTAATTTAATTTCTTAGTATTTTTCAAAGTTAGGTGGACTGAGATTAACCTCTTCTCTTCCAGTATCCTCTGTTAAAACATATACATTCAATCAGTTACAATATAGTCAGGGCCCACTGTTGTTACATTTTTAACACAAGCAGCTTTGCAAATACATTTTTCAACACAGACATCTGTACAAATCAGTTTGATATATAAACGACATATAATTCTTTACAAAATTCCTGCCAGCTGTGCTGGGATATGTTACATGTCCACTGACCTACTTATCCTGCCATACCTTGTAATACCTCACACTGTCACACTTAAGATAGTTGCTAGTACTGAAACTTTCCAGATATGTGAAAAAAATCTTCCCATCTATGTATATCATTTACATTCCCACCCCAGATATTCAGCATGGGTCTTATTAAATCCTTTCCTTCCATGCTCCAGACATTCTTTGTTTCTGACACATCCTCTTCAGTAGAATTTCTAGCAGATGTAGAATGTCAGGTGGCTGTTTCTAAACTGAGTACCTCTCAAGTCCTTTGCTCAAGAATCCTAAATAATGACAAAAATAATGGGAGGAAAAAGGACCAAAATCAGGGACAGTTTTTAAATAATACTCTAATTCACATAATCGAACAATAGGTTTTGCATCAACACTCATTCTTTGAATGTTAAGAAATATGAAACTTTAATATCTGGCATTATTGCCTGAGATTTATGAGAATGTCAGAAATTATATGAAAGACAGGCAAAAAATATCAGATGAAGTCAAGGACATTCTGCAAAATCAGGGGCAACTGAGTTTTCATTTGATAACAAACAATTTGCACTGGAATATTTTGCTTCTTCACAATAACTGTTACAAGCAGATGAACCTAAATTTTCTATGTCTGTCTCAGATATCACAGACCTATCCAAAAAGTGAGCCTTGCCTCCTCCACCTCCTTCAGAATTAGAGAGAAATGATAAAGAACTAGCATATTCTGACCAAATATCTTTTCGTTTCGTAGATGAGACTAATTAAGATGATGAGAATTCCTATCATCTGACTCCCATCCAGAAGGTGTTTCATTTGGTGGAACCATGAATATTATATTATCACTGGCACCTAAAAATGAAAATGACTGCTTTTATAAATTATACAAATGAGTTAACATGTTTTTTTTCATTCACCCTGTAACAGTAGAACTACAGTCACAGAAAAGGTACATCTATATAGTAGTCATAAAATGATTTCCAATGATAAGGAAAGTGGGTGCTGGAAGCCACTTTGGGGATAAGAGCTGTAAACCACCAGGACAGCAAGACACAGTATCAGAGTAATATTCTCAGGTAGATTGATGGCCTACATGCCTCAGAACAAATCCAGTGCTTTAAAATAGAAGCATTTATCAACTCACTCAAACAGCAGACAGTGCCGAAACTAGGTAGATTGTAACTGTAATAGTGTTGCTTGTTTTAGGGTAATAATGTATTGCACTTTTATAACAATACATGCTTGTTTATGTAATCGGCCTTTTCCTAGAGGATCTGAAAGATAAATTGTTAATACCCTTTGACTAAGCCTCTTCGTTTGGGTCTCCATTTCCAAAACTGGTACAACATTTGGAGGAAAGGGTTAAACAATGAAACTACAGCATGTTCAATAGTTACATCCATAAGTATAATGTAATAAGGAACAGGAACCTCCAAGGAAACTCGTACACGAAGGAGAATCAAATCTTTTATTCCACAGCAATTGTGCAGTTAAGCGCTTTCAACTGGAACCCAGTCTTCTTCAGAACCATTTAAAAAATGCACATAAACTCATATATATACTCAAGCCACATCACTCAATTTAAAAGTGCGTAAAACACTTAAAGATACAGTACTCATAAAGCACTTATAAAGCAACTTATTACTATTGCATCAAATCTGTTGCAACAAATACAACAAGAAGGAAAGTAAATATAATAATGTAACATAATTAAATTCCACAATGCCTTGGACAATACCACATACCCATAATAATTTTACAATCAACTTAAATAACTAAAAAGTTATAAAATGTATAATATTGTTACAAAATGACACCTAACTATGATACAAGGATGTGTCCCTTAATGATAGTAAAAAACATACTGATTAATCTAAAAATCAAACCCCATAAGTATGGAGTACTAATGTTAATGAATAACATTTACTGAGAAAGTACTAAAAAAGGTTTAATACTAATGGATTCATTTAATCCAGGGGGTCTTGTGGCGTCTAATAAAATCTGCCATCTACTCTCCAATGCACCTAATTGCATCTTCCAATTGCCCCCAAATAGTGAATTCCTGATCGTATCAATGATGGCAAAGCAGAAAGAATGCTCAGCACCACATTCATGGATATGCTTATACAAGGCATTCTTAGTATCCTTTTTCTGAATACAATAAAGATGCTCATAGATACGCTTTTTTAAGACTCTTTCTGTCTTGCCTATATAGTACACAGGGCATAAAAGACATGTAGCTATATAAATCACCCGACTTGTATTGCAATTCCCTGTTCTTGCCTTAATACAAGTGGAATTAATATTTTTAAGTCGAATGTATCTAGAATCATTTATGTACTTGCACTGTTTGCATCTGCCACATTTAGTGGTACCTTTGTACATATCCGTGTTAGTAGTATGATTAGTAGTCTTCTCTAATATTCTTTTTAAATTCATTCCTGTCTTGTATACAATTTTAGGTGAATTTCCCACAACATGTTCCAAATTCGAACTTGTAAGGATATCCCAATGTTGACGTAAAATATCCTTAATTAAAAACGTGTGTGGGGTATACGTCAAGATACAGGCACGTCCAAACCAACCAGATTTTTTCCCCCCATCTTTTCGATTTAGCACATAATTTCCCAATAAAGGAGGATATTTCTTCCCCCATTCATTGTCCACATAATCTATAACATCTTGGAGCATGTTAACCGGGTATCCGCGATTTTGGAATAGTTCTCTAATGATGTCAAGTTCTATTCTCATAACAGATTCGGTCGAAGACATCCTTGCAGCACGGATACACTGCCCCTTGACAATGTTTTTGAAAATGTGGGGGGGATGGTTGCTAGTAAAGTGTAGATAATCATTGGAAAACATTGGTTTGCGATAAATTCTGGAGGTGAAACCATGACTATCAAGACCAACCAAAACATCCAAATATGGTATATCAAGGGTACTGGTGTTGTGGGTGAATTTCAAGAATGTGGAGGAATTGTTGATAAAGGACATAAATTCTTGCAGTTTCTCTGTCGTAGCCTGCCATAAGATGAAAATATCGTCCAAATATCTAGCGTAAAATTTAATATCAGTGTAAAAATTACTTTTGAATAATACTTCCTCCTCCCATTCGAGCATCACCAAGTTGGCAAATATGGGAGAACAAGATGCTCCCATAGCAACCCCTTTAATTTGCTTGAAAAATTCCCCTTGAAATACAGTGTAATTATGTTCCAACACTAATCCCATCATGTCACACAACAAGGATATCCTATCCCAACTGAGGCCTGAATATTTCCTTAGACTACTGGAAAAATGTTCTATGCCTTGGTCTCTGGGAATACTTGAAAAAAGATCTACCACATCTATAGTGACAAGAATGAGATCAGTTTTCCAATACTCCTGTTGTAATTTCCCCAGAAAGCTCCACGAGTCTTTCATGATATGGGGAATAGCCCCATACATGTGTTTAAGCTGATGATCTATCCATTTCCCTATATTGAATGTTTTGGAATGGGAACCTGAGATGATCGGTCTAAAAGGTGGTTGTTCCAGAGACTTGTGTAACTTGGGGATTCCGACAATTTTGGCCAATATGGGATGATCATTTTTCAAAAACATATAAGTCTCGTTGGTAATCCTATTATCAATTAAATATTCCTCAATAGCCAGATCGATACGATGATGTCCAATGTTGATTTGGTTAATGGAAACACTTTCATAAGTATCAGTCTGATGTAATATATCATATATACTAGAGATATATGCTTCAACATGAAAAAGGACAATCCCACCTCCCTTGTCGGGTTTCATAATACGTACCTCTTTATTGTGCATCACTTTATTTAAACATTCCCTCTCTGACTGAGTTAAATTAGTCTGAGGTTCATAATGTAAAAAGTGTCTATGCTTAAGGTCCCTATGTAATCTATAAATGTCTTGACTAACCAATTTCTCAAAGTTGGATATGCTTGGATGAGAAACAGGTACATAGGAACTCTTCTTGCACAATTGCATGTTTCCCGTTCTATCTACCTGATCTATTTGATCACCATAAACCACAGCCAAGTTGAGCTTGCGACAGAAAAGTTTCACCTGTTTGATATTATCTACTAAGTTGTTACAGACAGTAGGAATGAACTTCATGCCCTTGCACATAACACTAATAAAATCATGATCAACCTCCACGTCAGTGTAATTGTAGACTTTGAAACCTTCATGACATATAATGATGGGGTAATGGTGAGAAGGCATACAACTGCCCATTGACATGTCACCAAAATCAAAATTTTTGTCAAAAGAAGGTTCCAAGGCCTCAGAAACAATCACTGGAATCTTGTTTTCCATAACCACACTGACACTGGTGTGGGAATGTTTATTTATTTCTTGTAATTGGTCCACTGTCTGTTGGGGTTTCTGAAAAAGGGGGGCTTGGCCCTCTGAAAATCCCTATGTTCGGATCTAGGGGAAGTAGATATAGGACCTTGTTCAAACTGTTTAACTTTGGGCCAAATATAAGCTCTGTTAGTACTATACGCATCTTGATCTCTAGATAACTTCTTACATTTTCTTTCAAAAATATTGTTAGCTCTACTGTCAGCTTGAAAAAATTGTTTTTTAAAAACATCCTTCCATGAATCATATTCAGCGTCATTAGTGATAGTCTCGTACATGCACTCCAACTCAACCCCTAATAAGTCACATTTTTCTTGTTGGTATTTAAGTAACAATTGCATATATGCATGCCCAAAGCTATCAAATAAACCATTAAATTCAGTCATCACATCTGCATTGTATGGAATGCCTAATGGCAGTTTAAAAAACCGAAGGCCCTTAGGTACTACCTTGATTTTCATACAATTCTTTAAATAGCTAACATCTATTTTCAAATTATTGTATGCAGTAAGTTTTTTACCAAAATCAAAGATCATTTCCTTAAGAGAACTATAAATGTAATTTTTACTATTTAAATTGTTAAAATGGCTTTTTTTCCCAAAATCATACACATCATTTTGACCATTTAAAACATTTTCAAAAAGTTCTCTTTCATTGGTATTTCTAGATAGCAAATTATGACTAGTCGGCTCTGTATAGTCATTCCGATTAAATGTCTTAAAATCCTGCTTAGGACTGGATATTATATATTGAACAGTACCTTTCTTGTCACAATTAAACTTCTGCTGGTTACACCCGTTTATTTTGTTGGTATATGCTGTTTTAGGTCTAGCACCATTGCGTTCGGCCTCCCGTTTTGCCCGTGAAATACTAAAATCAAACGTGAAGTCCTGTGCTGGTGTAAGTCTCAATGGATCAAACATGTTGTGTACTTCATCGTGAAAAATAAACCAACGTTGCTCCTTAGGAGATACTGCAGATCCATCGCAGGCATCGGGTAAATCGATTGCAGCGTTGATGGTGTGTACTACTTCCTCTGAAGGCTGTAGAGCTGCAGGGAATCCTCGTTCAGGTGTAGGTAACTTCCTCCAAGAACGTACCCGTTCACAATCGTGTACACCGGAAATCGACGTCTTCCGGTTTACTTGGGGAACATCCCTCTCTCCTCTGGAAGCCGACGGGCTTCCATTCATATTACAAGCATCACAACAAGATGAATGAGAACAGTTTAAAGTTTTAGCATATGTAACATTTTTAGAAGCGATGCTATTAACCAGTTCAAACAATTTACGTATCTCACTCTGCACGGCTGAGACTTCAGCACGAAGTCCGTTAAACTCCTCACGAGACAATGAAGCCCCTAAGGTGGTCTCCTGCTCTGACATGACAACCAACCAGTAAAAAGAAAGAACCAACAACTCCAAAATGTAATAAGGAACAGGAACCTCCAAGGAAACTCGTACACGAAGGAGAATCAAATCTTTTATTCCACAGCAATTGTGCAGTTAAGCGCTTTCAACTGGAACCCAGTCTTCTTCAGAACCATTTAAAAAATGCACATAAACTCATATATATACTCAAGCCACATCACTCAATTTAAAAAGTGCGCCAAAACACTTAAAGATACAGTACTCATAAAGCACTTATAAAGCAACTTATTACTATTACATCAAATCTGTTGCAACAAATACAACAAGAAGGAAAGTAAATATAATAATGTAACATAATTAAATTCCACAATGCCTTGGACAATACCACATACCCATAATAATTTTACAATCAACTTAAATAACTAAAAAGTTATAAAATGTATAATATTGTTACAAAATGACACCTAACTATGATACAAGGATGTGTCCCTTAATGATAGTAAAAAACATACTGATTAATCTAAAAATCAAACCCCATAAGTATGGAGTACTAATGTTAATGAATAACATTTACTGAAAGTACTAAAAAGGTTTAATACTAATGGATTCATTTAATCCAGGGGTCTTGTATGCCTAATAAAATCTGGCATCTACTCTCCAATGCACCTAATTGCATCTTCCAATTGCCCCCAAATAGTGAATTCCTGATCGTATCAATGATGGCAAAGCAGAAAGAATGCTCAGCACCACATTCATGGATATGCTTATACAAGGCATTCTTAGTATCCTTTTCTGAATACAATAAAGATGCTCATAGATACGCTTTTTTAAGACTCTTTCTGTCTTGCCTATATAGTACACAGGGCATAAAAGACATGTAGCTATATAAATCACCCGACTTGTATTGCAATTCCCTGTTCTTGCCTTAATACAAGTGGAATTAATATTTTTAAGTCGAATGTATCTAGAATCATTTATGTACTTGCACTGTTTGCATCTGCCACATTTAGTGGTACCTTTGTACATATCCGTGTTAGTAGTATGATTAGTAGTCTTCTCTAATATTCTTTTTAAATTCATTCCTGTCTTGTATACAATTTTAGGTGAATTTCCCACAACATGTTCCAAATTCGAACTTGTAAGGATATCCCACTGTTGACGTAAAATATCCTTAATTGAAAACGTGTGTGGGGTATACGTCAAGATACAGGCACGTCCAAACCAACCAGATTTCCCCCCCCCATCTTTTCGATTTAGCACATAATTTCCCAATAAAGGAGGATATTTCTTCCCCCATTCATTGCCCACATAATCTATAACATCTTGGAGCATGTTAACCGGGTATCCGCGATTTTGGAATAGTTCTCTAATGATGTCAAGTTCTATTCTCATAACAGATTCGGTCGAAGACATCCTTGCAGCACGGATACACTGCCCCTTGACAATGTTTTTGAAAATGTGGGGGGGATGCACAGATTTTATTGGACGCCACAAGACCCCCTGGATTAAATGAATCCATTAGTATTAAACCTTTTTTAGTACTTTCTCAGTAAATGTTATTCATTAACATTAGTACTCCATACTTATGGGGTTTGATTTTTAGATTAATCAGTATGTTTTTTACTATCATTAAGGGACACATCCTTGTATCATAGTTAGGTGTCATTTTGTAACAATATTATACATTTTATAACTTTTTAGTTATTTAAGTTGATTGTAAAATTATTATGGGTATGTGGTATTGTCCAAGGCATTGTGGAATTTAATTATGTTACATTATTATATTTACTTTCCTTCTTGTTGTATTTGTTGCAACAGATTTGATGTAATAGTAATAAGTTGCTTTATAAGTGCTTTATGAGTACTGTATCTTTAAGTGTTTTGGCGCACTTTTTAAATTGAGTGATGTGGCTTGAGTATATATATGAGTTTATGTGCATTTTTTAAATGGTTCTGAAGAAGACTGGGTTCCAGTTGAAAGCGCTTAACTGCACAATTGCTGTGGAATAAAAGATTTGATTCTCCTTCGTGTACGAGTTTCCTTGGAGGTTCCTGTTCCTTATTACATTTTGGAGTTGTTGGTTCTTTCTTTTTACATCCATAAGTATTCTAAGATTCTGTCCATCATGAGCAGTTCCATTTTATAGAAAGCAGCGAAAGAAGTAGTATTGCTAGAAAAACTATCAGAAAAAAGAAACCGGCCTGAAAGAACAAATGCCAGAAGGAACATTATCATCAGCATCAGCAACTGCAAGGCTGAGAACAATTTAGTTAAGACCTACAACAGTAGCACCTACAGTAGCAGCCATCTCTATCACTATCATCCTGTCCTCATTTCCTAGGAGCACATATTCCTACTTTAAAATCACTTTTCAAAATTACAACAGCTATGTGAGTCAGACAAGTAGAATCAAATGGTTATGCCATAGAGTTGTGCTCACTTCATTTCCATGGTGTATTTCTTCTACAACAAAAGAGCTGGTAGACTTGGCTTTATATCTGCACAAGTCATAAATCTGCATAAATGCACAATCCCATGCCTTTAACCTCCAGTAACTGGAAAGAACTTTAGGGTACAGCTTTACCCATCCTATAGTTTTCCTCCCCTGGAAAGCGTTCTGCAGGCAGATAACTTAACAGTACCCGTAGAAATACTTGTATCTAAGGCTACTATAACACCAGGTTCCAGTAATTGGAAAACAAAAAAAATAAACATTAACCTTATACTCTTACCCAGCTGCCTCTAAGACCCTGCTACTTCCAAGCAGGTTTTGGAAAGGTGTATTCCCCGCTCCGCTTCGCCCTCGCTTCGCTCGGGCTCGCTCCGCTCCCCACCCTGCCCCCTTATCCCACCGGCCCCCACTACCTCCAGATTTATAGAGATAGACAGACCATCCCACTTTCCTCCCTTCCAATCACAGCTGTCACTAGCTTAACAACTCCTCCTCCCTTGTTTAATCAGCCCTCTATATCCCAAACACTCCCACAACTTATTACTTGCTCTTTACCATGAGCAAAACCATGTATTCCATCATTACGACAATACTTTTACTTCTTCTTATCCCCTACCTTTTAACACGCTATGAACACCAAACTCTATTAGGAATATCTTTCCCCAAGGCCGGCACGACCACTTACTTGCACCTTCCTCCCAACCCTATAGTTTCTACTCCTCACCCCGCAAAAACTCTAGGCCTTTATAGTATACAGCTTAGACCCCACTCCCTCGATCATCCAAACATAAAACCAACCTCAAAATACTAGTCAAAATGCAAAGATTCTTAGATTACCTAAAAAAATGTATTACTCAAAATGGAGATATTCACCCCAACCCAGGCCCTGCCACTCATCCAGATTCTGGCACCTCAACATTACCTCATACTCCTAATACCTCCGTCCTTACGCTTCACGTCAACCTGAGAAGCATTAACAATAAAGTACACAGCTTACATGCTTTGATAGCTACCCATTCCCCAGACATCATGTGTCTCTGAAACATGGCTGAAACCCGCCACGAAGGATGAATAAATTCTCCGACGGGGTTATAACATACTAAGGAAAGATAGAATAACTAGAAAGGGCGGGGGAATAGCTGTCATGTATAAGAACAGACTAAACATCACTAAGAACCCTCTGCATCCCCCTCAGGTCTCTAATATTGAACTGCTTGCACTAAAGATTTGCATAAACTCCCAAAAATGTATCAACCTGGTAGTTATCTATATCCCACCAGGGAAGAATATAGATAACCTAGAGCAAACCTTATGTTGGTTGGCCAACAACTACCCTCAAGAAACCATTATACTAGGGGACTTTAACATTGATTGGTCCCCCTACTCCTCTGAGACAAATCCCCACCCAATTAATCTATACGGCTTCTCCCAAATAATCTCATCTCCAACCAGAATTGGCAACACACATCAAAAAGAGAGTATGATTGACTGGATACTTATCAATAAAGATCCGAACAACTATACCACCGGCACCCTCCCCAATGACCTTAGTGATCACCTTATCACTTATATTATAAAGCACAAATTTGCTTTTTCCAAGTCACCCATCTACAAGCTTATCAGAAATAAGAAAAAGTTTAACCATGAACTATTCCTAGCAGAACTAAAAGTCTGCAATTGGTCGTCCCTATATATCCTTCCCTTAGCAGAATGTGTCATACTTCAATGACACATTTCTAAACATTCTTGATTCCCATGCCCCAACCCGACTAATTAGAACCAAAGACCGTATAGCTCCCTGGATTTCAAAAGAAACCAAAGATAAAATTAAACTCCGTGACCATGCTTGGAAAATTTGGAGAACAACCAAAACTCCCCTAAACCGTATTAAATTTCAACAGCTGAGAAACTCCACGAAATCTGACGTTGCTAGAGACAAAAAACACTACTTCTGCCATCTCCAGGACAAACATCAGTCTAACCCAAAAAAGTTCTGGGCTGCATTTAATAACCTCCTCCACCCAGGCAAATCTACTACCCCAACGCCGACCAACTCACTAACAAACATCCAGAGGATGTTGCCAATACCTTAACACTTTTTTCACTGAGACTATCCAGTCCCTAGCCAATCATCTACCTAATTCCTCTTCACTCTTAACCCAGCCTCATGACTCATCTTCTATCTCCTTTAAACTCCAAACAGTATCTACCTCCTATATTCGTACCCTATTAAAAAAACTGAAACCGTCCACCCTTACGCCGATCGCCTCCCAGCAGAATACTTACAATTAGCATCGGATGCCATTGCCTATCCCATATCAATATTGATTAATAGGTCTTTATCTGAGGCCACCATCCCCTCAATTTGGAAAACTTCTTACATCATCCCACTGCATAAGGGAGGGTCCTCTAAGAAACCTCCAACTACAGGCCTATCGCAATACTGTCTCCTCTGGCTAAGATATTGGAGCGGTGTGTTCACAAACAATTCCTTCACTACCTCACCATCAATAATCTTCTTTCTATTACCCAGCATGGCTTCCGCCCCATCACAGTACGACCAGTGCTCTCCTCTCCTTTGTTGACTCAATTAATAGCAACGCAACAAGAAACTTATATCCTCTGCTCTCTTTCTTGACTTGTCAAAGCTTTCGACATGGTCAACCACCAATTATTGCTCCACACCCTGCAAACCCTTCATCTTGACAAATCAGCACTAAACTGGTTTAAGGACTACCTAGCTGACCGGCAACAAGCAGTCCAATGGCAAAATAGTCTATCCCAACTGCTGCCTAATAACATTGGGGTTCCTCAGGGCTCCATTCTTGGTCCCCTTCTTTTCTCTGTTTTTATAAATGATCTGTACTCTGTTATCCCCACAGCCACCTGCATTCAATATGCAGATGACTCCACCCTGATCTGCTCCGACCTCTCTCTTCAGAAACTCCAAGCAGCCACCCAACAATGTTTTGCCACAGTCAAAAAATGGTTCTCTGACCTGAAACTCATCCTAAACCCAACTAAAACCAAGTTACTTCTCTTCCTCCCCTCGACAACAACTCCCATAGCTCAGGAACCTCCCCCTGTGAATCATAGGACCTTCTTTGTTGAATCCATTAATGGCACCATCATAGAGCCCGTCTCCCACACGAAACTATTAGGTATCACAATTGACCATAAGCTCAAATTTGACATGCACATTGCCCAAACCATTAAGTCAGTTAATAAAAAATTAGGCTCAATGTATAGAATCAGGAACTGTCTTACTCCCCATGCAAAACTAACCATTGCACGTACTCATCTCCTCTCCACACTATTATATGCCTCCCCAATATTCTCCTTCCTCAATAAACGTGAGCTTAACAACCTCTCCACTACCTACCATCATATTGCCAGATTTGTCACAGGAACATCCTATCGGACCCACCATTTCGTCAACCTAAAGAAACTGGACTGGCTTGAACTACCTAATCTCCTCAAATTTAATCAACTAATCGAAGCTTTTAAAATTATTAATCAACCCGATAATACCCCTGCCCTGTCCAAAATCCTGACCCCTTACTCCAACTTAAGCTGCCTTCGATCTGCAAACAGTAACCAGGTAATGACTATCAAATCAAACAATGTGGGAGGTGATGCTCTTTATGCTAACTCTATTGGGAAGCAATGGAACTCACTCCCAAACAGCCTTAGACTCATGACTTCCCTTAACCTATACAAAACTCATCTCCGAGCAATACTCAAGTCCCAATGGTTATGCCCATGTCTAAACCCTGATTAAATCCAACACGCCCCATAGCCCCTCTTCTCTCATCTCCCTTTTAAGAGCTTATATTGTAATTTTTACTTCCTTAATTGCACACATGTTAAGTGGACAAACAAACAAAATGTACGTGCAAACAATCTAGCTGATACATATTGATGTCTCCTTGTTTCTGTGGTTTCACTATGTCTTTTTTTCGTATTGTATTGTTATTTTTATTGTTATGCTTATTTGCATTGTTATTATGTTCCGAAATTGGGAGCTTTTCTCCCCGGGCCTCTACTGAAAAAGGATATGTATCCAGTTGGACTAGCCCGGTCAACAAATGTAAAATAAAATAAATAAAATAAATAAATCTTAGTCCTTATCTTCTGTTAATTCAGTCTATTTAGCTACTGCCTTAGAAAGAGGAAAAAAGGTTGTTACTCCAAGTTTCTCCTGGTTTCAGAAAAGAAAAATGGAATTGCAATTTACATCTCTGTAGGATGAGCAAATTCATAACAACAGGCATTCAAGATACTGACACTCAAACTTCCATTCTCCTTCTAATGCAGGATGCCTACTTTGAAACATTGGGCATGCAAGTCACTTGTCTGCATATTCTTACTCACAATGCTCACAGACAGTTCCTCAGTTTTCAGGTAGCGAGTTCCCAATAACATTTTGCCTCCTTTTCCTTTGGCTGTTCTACCGCACTTATGATCTTTACAAAGTGACTGGCAACAGTTTTTGCTCAGTTGTGACCGATGCGAGTCCACACATATGCCTCTGTGACTGATTGCCTTATTTATAGCACTGCTGTTTACAACATTTATCTAAATCTACTGTGATCTCTGTATTGTTTTCTCTGATAGCCTCCAGAAACCAGCTGTGTAATCTTTCATTTAGAGAAGATTTTAGGGGCTACTGCCCAGATCAGAACAGGTACAATTTCCATTCCACAAGCCAGGGTACAACTAATTATTTTTCCTTATCAGTACATTCTCATACTTCACAACCTCATAGCACAAAAAAATCTGGACAAAACCAAAATTAATGGGGGGGAGACAAAGCCCCAAAATAGATACATATTTTAAAAATTGCTCTTATAAACTTAGAAAGTTGCTAGAATAATAGAATTTGTGTTAGCATACATTTTTGTGGGATACTTAACTGTCATTAGTTGTTGATATCAATCCTGGATGATTTGCCAGAAAACCACACATTTTATGAAGAACAGATGAAAAATATGAGACATAAATCTGGACAATTTGCACAAATCTGTGCAGTTGGGAGGTATGACATTACTCAACAGAGACATTTGACTACAAGAACATATATACATATATATATATATATATATATATATATATATATATATATATATATATATGTATATATATATATAATGTATGTGTGTGTGTGTGTGTGTGTGTGTGTGTGTGTGTGTGTGTGTGTCTCCAACAGTGCCAGGTTACATATGAGAGAGATTCAGTGATAGTTCAGGAACCTGTGAAGTATGTTCTACTTCTGTAACTTTAATAAGGGATCTTCTTGTTTGGTATTAGCTTTTTGTCAGCCATGGTCCTGTCCTTTCATTTCTGCTTCCATTTCCAGAAGAGGAACTCAGTTCTGATTTCATGGACTGAGCCTGGGGAACCTATTTTAAGTAAATCAAAACTCAAGATCTGCAGTATCCATAAGTAATAAGGAAGCACATCAACTTGAATGAGGTGAGAGCCATCCATCTGGCACTGACTATCTTCCAGCCAGTCCTGAAGCCTTGGGACTCTTTAGATTATCACAAACAGTACAGTAGTAATGTGTCGTGTATACAATTGGAAGTACTCATCCTGTTTACAGCGTGGCAGTGATACTGTGGGAGCATGCAGTAAGAACGTATGTATGCCATTTACATCCCAAGAACACAGCATTTTGGCAGAACCTCTCACTTGAGAGATATCTAGCTTACCTCCTTAAACATACCTTTATGGACAATTATGAAATGAGGGTGGGGTCTGCAATGGTTATTTTTATTTTTCATCTGTATCATCACCTCTCATTGTCCTGTGACACGGTTCATTAATGTTATGAAATAGTGTTATTGGCAGTTGGGATATTGGTATGCATTTCCTCCATCTTATCTCAACGTTAATGCTAAAGATAAAACAGTGATAAAAATAGTATACAAATGTAACCTTGTTGGCCAAGACAACCATACCTCAACCTTCGAACAAGTATCAGTGGTACAAGCCTTGATCCTGCTTCTTAAGACAACAGCAGGGCAAGGTACAACATTAAGATCTTAAGTCTGTCAGCTTGACAACTTGATGGCTATCAGGCCAATACTTCACTTATGTATTTTTTTATGCTTTGTTTACCAGGTAAGTGAACTCATAGATAAGTGAACTCATCTGAAGACCCTTTTCAACCATGACCTACTCCACTAGGGCAGGACAGTTACAAATAAAGGATAGATTACATACAAATAATATTACATAGGGTGCTATATAGACAACAACAGAGTTACATCAGTATTATATTATTACAGTGAAATATGAAGTGCAAAAGAAAGTTTATGAAACATTAAGTTCACCTACCTATTCTAATGAAGAATAGCAGGAAAGACATTAGTACAGCATAGATGGTGAAGAACAGATAGGCAATGTCCATGGCTATACATTCTCTTTGCTTTGAAAAAAGGCTAAAAAGCCTAACACTATCAAACTACATGTTCTTGAAACAGACCAGTTTTTTTTACTGGTGTGATGTGAGCTGGTGAAGCAGCTTCTAGCTTGAATCCATCGATAATGTAGTATCTTTAACATTTGATTAAGGCTTGTGTGGTTTAGCCTTCTATAAATGTAATTTCTTTGCCATTTATATATGCTTGCCTTTGGATCCACCCATTATGCAGCTTTGAAGTGATATTTGAAAGGCAGTTTGTATTTGAAACCTTCCAGACATCTATTGATTAAATCTTCAGACATTGCCTTCTTTTGAGCCTATCAATTTAGCCATTCTCAAGTTCATCTCTTTTTTTTTGCTCAAAAGTTTTTATTGATTTTCTTCAAAATATAATAATAATTTAATTGAAATTTAACTAGTACTTCAAAACATATTGACAAACTATATAGATTATTTACATTTGGCCTGAAAATAAATTATAAGATGAAAAAATCTGAGTCAGTTTTGTGGAAACTTTGAACAAACATTTTTCTTACTCAATTTTTTTCTTTTAAGTAGAGTCTGAGTTCATTTTTAATGTCTCAATAAGAATTGATATCTTCTTCCATGGGTTGTTGGTCCATGTATTAGGAGCAATCCTTAGCTCCTTGACTTTGACTTCCATCATTGCTTTTTCATTTAATAGCCTTAAAAATTCTTCAAAGGATGCTTCAGAAATGGATTTCCAATTACTAGTTATGCACTTCCTAGCAACTGCTAGTATAATCCATAAGTATAGATCTTTTTATTCATTTCAGTTTTTTTCATTAACGTTCAATAAAATTAAAGATTTAGTTAAAGTAAATGAATCGCTGAATATGGCTTGAAAGAAATTACTAATATCTTCCCAGAATTTTCTAACTTAAATACAATCATACATTATATGTATCCCATCTGCTTCATATGTCTGTAGGCATCTCCAACAGATAACATTGTTGGAAGAGCCAAGTTTGGCTAGTTTATTGGGTTTATAAAAAGATCTATGCAAAAATTTCCACATGTATATTCTCCAAAATTGTACATTAGATGTTAGTTTAATAGAATACAGTAAGTTTGTTTTGCTTTCCATGGATACATTTATTGAATGTCCTTTGGTGATAAAATCTCAATAATTTTGTTGAGTTTTAATTTTACATTTTATTAATAATTTGTATAATTTTGAGGTTATATTCTTCCAATTATTATTATTATATATAATTTTGTCTAAATATTTTATAAATTTAAGTCTGTTTTTGAAAGGAGAATTATTTATTATTCTGCATAGATCTTGTGAATATATCAACACACTTTGTAAAACCAGCCAAACTAAAGGTGAATGTACTTATTTGTTGACCGTCAACTATTTTTTGATTATTAAAACATTGCTGCCAACAAATAAAGTTTTTTGTTTCCAAAGTGGTAAAAACATTCTTATGAATCTTATTAGGGAAGGAATTATTAAATCCATCCAAATCTTTATATCTGTATTGCCAATAATACATTTCCTAAATATGTTAAAAAATGTAATTTGTAAATTCTAATTTAGTAGGTTTTACTGTATTATATTGGATTTCTATACATGTGCCAAGGTTTATTAATTTGATTATCTAACATAAGGTTGTTTATTATGGGATTTTCATTTGAATAAACAGTAGTATGCAAAGGTTTCCAACTAGAATCGATCCAGTTTATAATTATTCTAAATATAGAAGCTTTTATGTACGTCTCTATGTCTGGAAAGTTGATTCCTCCTCTTTTCCATTGTCTACTATGATGTATGAAGGTGACTTTATTTTTACTGGGGTACCACAGAAATTTTAATAAGAGTGTATTTATTTCTTTTAAAATAGTTTTTCTGGAATCTTAGGAATAGCTTGTGCTGTATATAAAATTTTGGGCAAAAGCATCATTTTTATTATTTATAGTCTATCTTCAAAAGTTAAATATATTTTATTCCAATGTTATTACATGTTTGTTTGTCTTTCGGCTTTTCCTGGTTAGGGGTCGCCACAGCGGAACTCCGGTCCACTAATGATTAGCAGTAGATTTTCATAAGCAGCTGAGGTGCCAGCTCGACGTTCAACCTTCAAGAGCCGCCCATTTACACATGTCTTTCAAAGGCCCACCCAACCACGGGGAGGACATGCAGACTCCACAGATTTTCATATTATTTATATTATTATAGTTTATAGCAAGTGTTTCTTCTCTGTTTTTACATAGAACAATACCTAAATAATTTAATGTGGAAATGTGCTTGCCTATTATATGGTTCCCTTCTACTAGTAAATCATTGTTTTTGTTTAACATTAAGAAGTTATACTTTGTTTTGTTGAAGTGCAGGCCTGAGATTAAGTAAATTTTTTTCGACTTGTTCATCTAATTCTTTTATAGCTTCTTTTGAGATGGATAATGTTAGTAGGATGTCATCTGCAAATAACATAATTTTAGAGTTGTATTGTACACACACACACACATATATATATATATATATATATATATATATATATATATATATATATATATCAGTACCTTTTATTTTTGTATTGGACTGAATTGAAGAGGCAAATAATTTGATAGCAAGTGCAATAAGATAGGGGACCTGGGACATCCTTGTTTTGTTCCTCTTGTTAAAGCTATAAATTCAGAGGTAAATGGTCCTAGTTTTATGTATGGTAAATTGTTTTTATATATATTTTTTATTAATAAAATAAAGGGATGAGGAAAATCATAAAGAGCTAACAGCTTAAATAAATATTCCCAATTTAGTGAATCAAAAGTTTTTTCTATATCTAATGTTATTATTAGAGCTTCCTGATTTTCTCTATTTAATATATCTATATGGGTTAATACTCTTTGAATGTTATCATAAGTGTGTCTGTTATATATAAAACCTGTTTGATCCTCATTTATAGTGTGTATCAAGGATTTTTTAATTCTATTAACTAAGATAGACATACATTTTTTATAATTGTTATTAAGTAAAGATATTGGTCTATAAGATTTACCACTGAGGTAGAATCCACAATGTTTTGCCACAGTCAAAAAATGGTTCTCTGACCTGAAACTCATCCTAAACCCAACTAAAACCAAGTTACTTCTCTTCCTCCCTCGACAACAACTCCCATAGCTCAGGAACCTCCCCTGTGAATCATAGGACCTTCTTTGTTGAATCCATTAATGGCACCATCATAGAGCCCGTCTCCCACGAAACTATTAGGTATCACAATTGACCATAAGCTCAAATTTGACATGCACATTGCCCAAACCATTAAGTCAGTTAATAAAAATTAGGCTCAATGTATAGAATCAGGAACTGTCTTACTCCCCATGCAAAACTAACCATTGCACGTACTCATCTCCTCTCCACACTATTATATGCCTCCCCAATATTCTCCTTCCTCAATAAACGTGAGCTTAACAACCTCTCCACTACCTACCATCATATTGCCAGATTTGTCACAGGAACATCCTATCGGACCCACCATTGCGTCAACCTAAAGAAACTGGACTGGCTTGAACTACCTAATCTCCTCAAATTTAATCAACTAATCGAAGCTTTTAAAATTATTAATCAACCCGATAATACCCCTGCCCTGTCCAAAATCCTGACCCCTTACTCCAACTTAAGCTGCCTTCGATCTGCAAACAGTAACCAGGTAATGACTATCAAATCAAACAATGTGGGAGGTGATGCTCTTTATGCTAACTCTATTGGGAAGCAATGGAACTCACTCCCAAACAGCCTTAGACTCATGACTTCCCTTAACCTATACAAAACTCATCTCCGAGCAATACTCAAGTCCCAATGGTTATGCCCATGTCTAAACCCTGATTAAATCCAACACGCCCCATAGCCCTCTTCTCTCATCTCCCTTTTAAGAGCTTATATTGTAATTTTTACTTCCTTAATTGCACACATGTTAAGTGGACAAACAAACAAAATGTACGTGCAAACAATCTAGCTGATACATATTGATGTCTCCTTGTTTCTGTGGTTTCACTATGTCTTTTTTTCGTATTGTATTGTTATTTTTATTGTTATGCTTATTTGCATTGTTATTATGTTCATTGGGAGCTTTTCTCCCGGGCCTCTACTGAAAAAGGATATGTATCCAGTTGGACTAGCCCGGTCAACAAATGTAAAATAAAATAAATAAAATAAATAAATCTTAGTCCTTATCTTCTATTAATTCAGTCTATTTAGCTACTGCCTTAGAAAGAGGAAAAAAGGTTGTTACTCCAAGTTTCTCCTGGTTTCAGAAAAGAAAAATGGAATTGCAATTTACATCTCTGTAGGATGAGCAAATTCATAACAACAGGCATTCAAGATACTGACACTCAAACTTCCATTCTCCTTCTAATGCAGGATGCCTACTTTGAAACATTGGGCATGCAAGTCACTTGTCTGCATATTCTTACTCACAATGCTCACAGACAGTTCCTCAGTTTTCAGGTAGCGAGTTCCCAATAACATTTTGCCTCCTTTTCCTTTGGCTGTTCTACCGCACTTATGATCTTTACAAAGTGACTGGCAACAGTTTTTGCTCATCTGTGACCGATGCAAGTCCACACATATGCCTCTGTGACTGATTGCCTTATTTATAGCACTGCTGTTTACAGCATTTATTTAAATCTACTGTGGTCTCTGTATTGTTTTCTCTGATAGCCTCCAGAAACCAGCTGTGTAATCTTTCATTTAGAGAAGATTTTAGGGGCTACCGCCCAGATCAGAACAGGTACAATTTCCATTCCACAGGCCAGGGTACAACTAATTATTTTTCCTTATCAGTACATTCTCATACTTCACAACCTCATAGCACAAAAAAATCTGGACAAAACCAAAATTAATGGGGGGGAGACAAAGCCCCAAAATAGATACATATTTTAAAAATTGCTCTTATAAACTTAGAAAGTTGCTAGAATAATAGAATTTGTGTTAGCATACATTTTTGTGGGATACTCAACTGTCATTAGTTGTTGATATCAATCCTGGATGATTTGCCAGAAAACCACACATTTTATGAAGAACAGATGAAAAATATGAGATATAAATCTGGACAATTTGCACAAATCTGTGCAGTTGGGAGGTATGACATTACTCAACAGAGACATTTGACTACAAGAACATATATATATATATATATATATATATATATATATATATATATATATATATATATATATATATATATAATGTATGTGTGTGTGTGTGTGTGTGTGTGTGTGTGTGTGTGTGTGTGTGTGTGTGTGTGTGTGTGTGTGTGTGTCTCCAACAGTGCCAGGTTACATATGAGAGAGATTCAGTGATAGTTCAGGAACCTGTGAAGTATGTTCTACTTCTGTAACTTTAATAAGGGATCTTCTTGTTTGGTATCATCAGCTTTTTGTCAGCCATGGTCCTGTCCTTTCATTTCTGCTTCCATTTCCAGAAGAGGAACTCAGTTCTGATTTCATGGACTGAGCCTGGGGAACCTATTTTAAGTAAATCAAAACTCAAGGTCTGCAGTCTCTATAACTAATAAGGAAGCACATCAACTTGAATGAGGTGAGAGACATCCATCTGGCACTGACTATCTTCCAGCCAGTCCTGAAGCCTTGGGACTCTTTAGATTATCACAAACAGTACAGTAGTAATGTGTCGTGTATACAATTGGAAGTACTCATCCTGTTTACAGCGTGGCAGTGATACTGTGGGAGCATGCAGTAAGAACGTATGTATGCCATTTACATCCCAAGAACACAGCATTTTGGCAGAACCTCTCACTTGAGAGATATCTAGCTTACCTCCTTAAACATACCTTTATGGCAATTATGAAATGAGGGTGGGGTCTGCAATGGTTATTTTTATTTTTCATCTGTACCATCACCTCTCATTGTCCTGTGACACGGTTCATTAATGTTATGAAATAGTGTTATTGGCAGTTGGGATATTGGTATGCATTTCCTCCATCTTATCTCAAAGTTAATGCTAAAGATAAAACAGTGATAAAAATAGTATACAAATGTAACCTTGTTGGCCAAGACAACCATACCTCAACCTTCGAACAAGTATCAGTGGTACAAGCCTTGATCCTGCTTCTTAAGACAACAGCAGGGCAAGGTACAACATTAAGATCTTAAGTCTGTCAGCTTGACAACTTGATGGCTATCAGGCCAATACTTCACTTATGTATTTTTTTATGCTTTGTTTACCAGGTAAGTGAACTCATAGATAAGTGAACTCATCTGAAGACCCTTTTCAACCATGATCTACTCCACTAGGGCAGGACAGTTACAAATAAAGGATAGGTTATATACAAATAATATTACATAGGGTGCTATATAGACAACAACAGAGTTACATCAGTATTATATTATTACAGTGAAATATGAAGTGCAAAAGAAAGTTTATGAAACATTAAGTTCACCTACCTATTCTAATGAAGAATAGCAGGAAAGACATTAGTACAGCATAGATGGTGAAGAACAGATAGGCAATGTTCATGGCTATACATTCTCTTTGCTTTGAAAAAAGGCTAAAAAGCCTAACACTATCAAACCACATGTTCTTGAAACAGACCAGGTTTTTTACTGGTGTGATGTGAGCTGGTGAAGTAGCTTCTAGCTTGAATCCATAGATAATGTAGTATTTTTAACATTTGATTAAGGCTTGTGTGGTTTAGCCTTCTATAAATGTAATTTCTTTGCCATTTATATATGCTTGCCTTTGGATCCACCCATTATGCAGCTTTGAAGTGATATTTGAAAGGCAGTTTGTATTTGAAACCTTCCAGACATCTATTGATTAAATCTTCAGACATTGCCTCCTTTTGAGCCTATCAATTTAGCCATTCTCAAGTTCATCTCTTTTTTTTTGCTCAAAAGTTTTTATTGATTTTCTTCAAAATATAATAATAATTTAATTGAAATTTAACTAGTACTTCAAAACATATTGACAAACTATATAGATTATTTACATTTGGCCTGAAAATAAATTATAAGATGAAAAAATCTGAGTCAGTTTTGTGGAAACTTTGAACAAACATTTTTCTTACTCAATTTTTTTCTTTTAAGTAGAGTCTGAGTTCATTTTTAATGTCTCAATAAGAGTTGATATCTTCTTCCATGGGTTGTTGGTCCATGTATTAGGAGCAATCCTTAGCTCCTTGACTTTGACTTCCATCATTGCTTTTTCATTTAATAGCTTTAAAAATTCTTCAAAGGATGATTCAGAAATGGATTTCCAATTACTAGTTATGCACTTCCTAGCAACTGCTAGTATAATCCATAAGTATAGATCTTTTTATTCATTTCAGTTTTTTTCATTAATGTTCAATAAAATTAAAGATTTAGTTAAAGTAAATGAATCTCTGAATATGGCTTGAAAGAAATTACTAATATCTTCCCAGAATCTTCTAACTTAAATACAATCATACATTATGTGTATCCCATCTGCTTCATATGTCTGTAGGCATCTCCAACAGATAACATTGTTGGAAGAGCCAAGCTTGGCTAGTTTATTGGGTTTATAAAAAGATCTATGCAAAAATTTCCACATGTATATCCTCCAAAATTGTACATTAGATGTTAGTTTAATAGAATACAGTAAGTTTGTTTTGCTTTCCATGGATACATTTATTGAATGTCCTTTGGTGATAAAATCTCAATAATTTTGTTGAGTTTTAATTTTATATTTTATTAATAATTTGTATAATTTTGAGATTATATTCTTCCAATTATTATTATCATATATAATTTCGTCTAAATATTTTATAAATTTAAGTCTGTTTTTGAAAGGAGAATTATTTATTATTCTGCATAGATCTTGTGAATATATCAACACACTTTGTAAAACCAGCCAAACTGAAGGTGAATGTACTTATTTGTTGACCGTCAACTATTTTTTGATTATTAAAACATTGCTGCCAACAAATAAAGTTTTTTGTTTCCAAAGTGGTAAAAACATTCTTATGAATCTTATTAGGGAAGGAATTATTAAATCCATCCAAATCTTTATATCTGTATTGCCAATAATACATTTCCTAAATATGTTAAAAAATGTAATTTGTAAATTCTAATTTAGTAGGTTTTACTGTATTATATTGGATTTCTACACATGTGCCAAGGTTTATTAATTTGATTATCTAACTTAAGGTTGTTTATTATGGGATTTTCATTTGAATAAACAGTAGTATGCAAAGGTTTCCAACTAGAATCTATCCAGTTTATAATTATTCTAAATATAGAAGCTTTTATGTACGTCTCTATGTCTGGAAAGTTGATTCCTCCTCTTTTCCATTGTCTACTATGATGTATGAAGGTGACTCTATTTTTATTGGGGTACCACAGAAATTTTAATAAGAGTGTATTTATTTCTTTTAAAATAGTTTTTCTGGAATCTTAGGAATAGCTTGTGCTGTATATAAAATTTTGGGTAGAAGCATCATTTTTATTATTTGTAGTCTATCTTCAAAAGTTAAATATATTTTATTCCAATGTTACTATATGTTTGTTTGTCTTTCGGCTTTTCCCGGTTAGGGGTCGCCACAGCGGAACTCCGGTCCACTAATGATTAGCAGTAGATTTTCATAAACGCTGAGGTGCCAGCTCGACGTTCAACCTTCAACGAAGGCACGCCCATTTACACATGTCTTTCGAAGGCCCACCCAACCACAGGGAGGACATGCAGACTCCACACATTTTCATATTATTTATATTATTATAGTTTATAGCAAGTGTTTCTTCTCTGTTTTTACATAGAACAATACCTAAATAATTTAATGTGGAAATGTGCTTGCCTATTATATGGTTCCCTTCTACTAGTAAATCATTGTTTTTGTTTAACATTAAGAAGTTATACTTTGTTTTGTTAAAGTGCAGGCCTGAGATTAAGTAAATTTTTTTCGACTTGTTCATCTAATTCTTTTATAGCTTCTTTTGAGATGGATAATGTTAGTAGGATGTCATCTGCAAATAACATAATTTTAGAGTTGTATTGTACATATATATATATATATATATATATATATATATATATATATATATATATATATCAATACCTTTTATTTTTGTATTGGACTGAATTGAAGAGGCAAATAATTTGATAGCAAGTGCAATAAGATAGGGGACCTGGGACATCCTTGTTTTGTTCCTCTTGTTAAAGCTATAAATTCAGAGGTAAATGGTCCTAGTTTTATGTATGGCAAATTGTTTTTATATATATTTTTTATTAATAAAATAAAGGGATGAGGAATATCATAAAGAGCTAACAGCTTAAATAAATATTCCCAATTTAGTGAATCAAAAGTTTTTTCTATATCTAATGTTATTATTAGAGCTTCCTGATTTTCTCTATTTAATATATCTATATGGGTTAATACTCTTTGAATGTTATCATAAGTGTGTCTGTTATATATAAAACCTGTTTGATCCTCATTTATAGTGTGTATCAAGGATTTTTTAATTCTATTAACTAAGATAGACATACATTTTTTATAATTGTTATTAAGTAAAGATATTGGTCTATAAGATTTACACTGAGTAGAATCCTTATTTTCTTTTATTATAGGTGTGATTAGTGAATATCTCCATGAAGGTGGTACTGTATTTTGTGTTTGAATTTCTAGTAAAGTTTTATGGAAAATTGAGGTTATAGATGTTGGAAGAATTTTATATATTTCTTTTATAATACCATCAATTCCCAGTGCTTTATTACTTTTACTTTCCTTAATACTATTTATGACTTCTTTATATGTGATTTGTTTTTGTATATCTAACTTAAATTTTTCTGGTATTTTCATAACTTTGGGAAAGTTCAGTTCTAATTTTGAGAAATAGATATGAGTTTTGCTTGTTTCATAGTGTTCTGCATAATGATGTTTAAAAGCTTCAAGAATTTCACTAATACCTGATACTTTTTTATTCTTTTCCCCTTCATGAATGATATTTGTGATGTTATTTAATCCGGATTGTCTTTTGATTCTGGCTGCTAAATTATGCATGTGTCTTGGTGAAGTAGAATATACGTTTAGTTTTAGTTTCTCTAATGCTAGGTTTATTTTATGAATTGGAATTTCATTATATTTCTTGTTCAGTTCTTCATTTTTTTTATTAATAGAAGAATTTGTTGGATCATTGTTGTTAATCTTTATAAGTTGTTTTTGTATATTATGTAATTCTGATTCCCATTCTTTTGTTGTATTTTAAACAATGCAAGAATTTTACCATAGGCTTTCAAGTATCCCATATCATTACTATATTTATTTCTTCAGTATAGTTGGTTTCTAAGAAGAACTGTAGTTCTGAAATTAGCCATGGTTTAAATTCTTTTAACTTTGTAATATAAGCTGGTATCCTTGTTAAAAATGTTAATTTTTTAAAAGTCTACTTGAAATTTGAGAATAAGGTCATCGTGACCTGACATGGGACAGGGGGTTATTAAAAAAATATTATTTTTGTATTTAGCTCTTGTGAAATATACATTTTGTCTATTCTTGTTTGGGTGTTAAATCTATGATCTTGGTTGGAGAATAATAATGAGTTATTTTCTTTAAATTTGAATGTGTCACTTAAATCGTGTCTGTCACTCCATTTTATAAGTAATTTTGCTATAGGCTTAAGTCGCATATTTCTTCTATTAGTGATCTCTGAATTATCTAAAATACAATTAAAATCTCTGCCCATTATCAGATTACCTTTATATGTTTTACTGACAAAATCTAAATGTTTTTTAGCAGTCCTTGTGCCTATGCCAGGGAACCAGTATAGGTTTACTAGTGTCCAGATCCTGTTATTAAACTTTATTATAACAAATGTTAAAAGACTTTCTTTGTCTTCATAACTATAAATGATTTGGGGATTGGTGACATTCTTTTTCCACAAAATTATTACTCCTCTCTTTTTTGTTTTATATGAGGAATAAGCTAACGTTAAATATTCATTTGGATTCCATATATGTTTATCATTTGTTTTAAAATGTGATTCTTGGAGAAATATTACCTGTGCTTTATTTAATTTTAGATACCTTAATAGATTTGTCCTTTTCTTTGGGTTCTTCAAGCCATTAATATTTAAAGAAATTAGTGTTAAATCCATTTATTTTTATTCAATTTAAAGTTTACTTATGACTAAATCATACTCAGTACTACACTTTTGACATTTTAATTGTTCAAATTTCTTGCCTTTTCTAACTTTTTTAATCAAATTGATTTTTTTTGTTATAGAATTTATCTTATATTCTATAACAGAATATAAGATTAATTATACTGCGGTGGTGGTGCTGTGGTAGCATTGTCGCCTCACAGTAAGACTTTGTCCTGTTTGATTCTCAGCTAGAGCGTCTTCTGTGTGGAAGCATGCGTGAATGGGCATACCTTCATTGAAGTTTGTGCATCAAAGCTGGCAACTCAGCATGTAAAAATCTACTGCCAATCATTAGCGGACTGGAGTTCCGCTGTGGTGACCCCTAACCAGGAAAAGCCAAAAGGCACAACATAGAATATAAGATAAATTCTAGTTCAGGCCCACAAAAAAGAAAAAAAGTTTAATAAAATAACAGCTACATGTAGTAAAAAAAATCCAACACTTTCAGAGTTCCCCTATTACACATGGAATGATGTACATTCCCAATCTGATAGAAAAAAAAGCTCTATCTGATTGTCCCTCATATTCTAACAACAAATGTTGCCTTTGAGCTCCGTATTAATTTTACTGGAAATCAGTTGAATTTGTGTAAAAAATAAAACAAAACTAAACAAAAAAAAACAATGTTTTCTCTGCTTATAGATCAATTATAGCAAACGTAACTAAAACATAACTGATTATTTGTTTTGAGTTTAAGTTTTGTCTTATCCCTTCTCAAACATTATATTGTCCCCATGTAAAGACTATATAAATTAAAATATCATTAGCTATCGAATATTTTGAGCACTAATTCCATCAATCAGTTATGTCTGTTGCATAATAATGTATTTTTACTTAATACAATATATATATATTGCTTTTCCACTTTTATCTGTATTTTGGATGGATGTTGAATTGTTATCTATTAAGATCTCTTTTACAGAAAAGTGTTCTTTAATAATTGTTCTTTGTCTATGGTATAGATTATGTATTCACATGTTTTCCCTTTTTCATTTTTCTCTCTTCTCCCCTCTTCTGTTTTATATATTTATTATAATCATTAAGTAATTTAATCATCATATCAACATGCTAAATGATCTACCAGCCTTGTATCACAGGATTATGTAATATGCTTAATAAAGTCCTTTTTAAGTAATGAGGTTTCTGGTTCTTTATAGTTAATACAAAATTAGATATATAGATAATCAATGTATACATATCAATGTATTATTTATCATTTCAAAAATAAAATTGTGAGCATTTCATTACAATAAGTATCAGTATACAGTGTTCAATAATATCTAAAAATTTGTCTCATCATAAAGGATTATTGAAATATTATCTTACCTTATATAATAATGAAATATATTATGCATTTAAGTCAAATGTTTCCTTAATGAAAGAGAAAAGAAAAAAATAAAGAGAGAGAAGAAACAAACACTGAGTAATAAAACATCTCAATTTTTAACATCTAGATTTCATTGCTATATATTAGTTCATAGATTAATAAATAGATTTACATGTATAGAGTATCTTTCTAAATACTAATATGGTATGTCAAAATCTTCAATGAACATGTTACAATATAAGTATCTGAATAGATGGGTAATATTTGCATAAGTTAAAATATGGTTTTGTAAATCTAAAATGTAATGTCATTCTATTCAGTTCTTTGCTTACATCTGACTCCAAAAGATTTTACATGTTTCTTCCAACACGTTAAGTTAATGTTCTAAATATGAACATATTGTATCTTGTACAAAATGTATATTCAGAAGGTTATGGTTAGTGCTATCTATATAAATAGTATTATTTTACTGTTCTTAGTCAGTATTTCCTGCTTGCATTTATTATTAGCATCTTTATCTAGTGCAAATGAGTGATGGGTGGTACAATGCTTTATGGGCTTAGTACCTGTTTGTGTATTTAGTTATTTAACTGTTTGCATATCCCATAAAACGTAGAAACTACATTGTTTTGTGTATGCTTTATGTTACCAAAACTTATGTTTAATTATTATCCCTCTTCTTCTTCTATTGATGTGTTTCCATTTATAACATATTTAAGAGACTGCATGTCTCTTTAAGACTGCAAGTAAGTGTGTGCATATATAAATGCATTATCACTAACCTTCCCCTTAGCTTCGTTTCTCAGTGTTGCATAGCACAGCTTCCTCAGTCTAAATAACGGGATGACAGCTCTGATTCTACAATTCCATTTCCTTCCTTTCCTCCTTTCCATTTCTACAAGGGAAAGAACACAACACGGAGGACTCTCATAAGAGCATCACAAGCTCTTAATTTTGTGTAAGGTTAGTACGCTTAGCTTTCTGTACTGTCCTTCTCTCGCTTCTCTCTGCTTTACTTTTTTTTTTATTTATTGGGGGAAGTGATTAATGATTATGCCTCTTTCACAGTTTATTAGGGACATATTTAGACATCTACAAACTGTTTTGACACTCTGAGAGGCTCGTGCATCACCCGTGGGTGATTGTTGTCAATGAATAGCTTCTCAGAATGTCACACATTTAAAATGAAGCTTACTTAATGGAAAATATAACATGTTTACTTATTATTGTGTGTGTGTAATTGTTCATTTAGTGAAATCCAATCCCACCTCTATGGCAGACAGACTGCCCTGTTAGTTACAGTTCCTCTACCTTGTATGCTTTAAATAACATCAAATTATAACAGAAACAGTTATTTTACTCGACACTCAGTATTACTTGTTGATAGATACCGTAATGTACATTGCATGCCTCCTAATCAAACTTTCCCTCTTCCTTCTCTCCCCTCTTGTTAAATTAAAGTAAAAGGATACATTTAACAGTATTGAATGTTTCTTTAACCTATATGTATGCAAACGTTTAGGTAACAAGCTGGTTTATATATGATTATATATAAAAGAAACCGGAAAATGAGACGAGCAGAATGTGGTTACTATTTTAGTAAGACTATAATTATACATGTTTTATTTTTGTTTCCTTTTGAATGTTTTTCATTTTTTGGTAGATTCTTTGAGAGTATTTGTAGAAGCTATATTTTTAAAATCAGTCCTTTGTTTTTTTCTTCTTTACATCAGTCCATACACTTTTTTTCTGGAGATCTTTTCAGTGAAATAGTTGATGTCCAGTCCATTTCTTCTGGGATTGATATTATATTGTTATTCTTGATGAAAGTAGAAGCTTCCTCTATATTATTGAAGATCCTCATTTCATTTGAGTAGAAAATCTTTATTTTTGCAGGGCATGCCAGTTGAGCTTTTATCTTGTTCTGTTTAAGTAGTTTTACAAGTGGCCAAGTTTTTTTCCTCATGTCTAGAACTCTGGAGGAATAGCCATTATCAAATCTGATTTTATTTTATTTATATTTCAATGGACTTTTTCTCCATGCTGATTTGAGAACAAGTTCTTTATCTAGATAAGATATGAACTTTACCACTATGGATCTTGGTGAAGTTGAAGGTGAAGAAGGTATTGGTTTTCCTATGTCTCTATGTGCTCTTTCTATGCCACAGGATAAGCCTTCTTTTAAGTTTAAAATTTCAGGTAGCTAAGAGTTTAAAAATAAAACAATGTCTTCACCCTCAGTTCTCTCTGGTAGTCTGAAATGTCTTATGTTTGTTCTCCTTTCTCTGTTCTCCAGGTCATCTACCTAACGGATAAGCCAGTTGTTCTGCTGTAATAAAGTTTCACTTTGATTTTTTTTCCTCCTCAAGTCTCCCTTCTGTGCCACTTAATGAGGTTTCAATGTCTAAGATTTGTTTGTTGTAGTAATTCTGTAAAAACATCACTTTCTTTTTGACAGTTTTCTTTAAGATTTTCTAGATTATCTTTAAATCCATCAATTTTTAGAGATAGCTCTTGTAGTATAGAGGACATCAGTTGTAATTCTTTTTTCAGAGAAGTTTCTGAATGATAGTTCTTTGTGCTGCTCTTGTCCACAATGCAGGATTTGTCTCCAAGATATTTTAACAAGAAAATCTCAATGAATAAATTCCAAAATTGCTGTGCAGTTAGTTCAGAAGTTTATCAGTAAAATTTAGTTTTTTTTGTTGTTTGATGAAATTAGTTATTTTCTTGTTTTCTTAGACTAGTTTTGTGGAGCTCTAAAAAAGTGCTGTTTTCAGTTGGCCATCTAGGCTCCACCCGCCTCAAGTTCATCTCTTGAAGGACACTTTTCTTACTTGCAATAACCCTAGACAGAATAATATTTGAGCAGTGAACCTTCTAGAGTTTTATAATGAGAACAGAATTTCCTTGAGAATTTATCCCTTTTCATGTCCTGAGTGGTTTATGGCCTTACTTTGAACCAGTCCTTCCTGTCTGTACAATTGTTGGTTGCCTTCCTTTAGCAAAATAAGAAAGAGAGAGGGAAAGGATGTTGCATTTTACTTCATTATTATTATAATAATAATATTACTTTGAGAGGCTAAATTTGTTTCTTTTATGAATGGGAAATTGTCACCAGCCACAAAACATGCCCCTTTCCTGAGTTGTTACTTAGTAGATTTATCTTTTTTTATGCCACTTATTTGGTGGGTAAGGGAGTACCACCCTTTTCAATAGCAGAAGAAGGAATACCTCTTTGCTTGACCAGACTGGGATGTCTATCTCTAGGGAGATATTGCCTATCAAAAGTAGGTCTGCTGCTTTGGAAATTTATGTCAAAATGCAAAAAGTGAGACATATATCTTATTTTGTTTCTGTTACTTTTGTCAGGAGTGATTCGTTGGGCATAGCTTAGGATATATTTCAGGCTCTTGACAATTCAAGTTCTGGTGTTTTTGGTAAGTGAAAAATTAATACTTCTTCTGCAATTGTTTGTAGTGGTTTGTTTGTTCTGAGCATATTTTCCAGGTCATCTTGGATTGGAAGGGGTCTATCTGTACTTTTGTGAAAGAATTGTGCTGATTGTGACCTGTCTGGTTATGGGAGGCTGGTCGAGGGCTTTGAATAAGGATCCTCATTGGTCCTTTTGAATCTTTTTAAAGTTTTTTTCAAGTTTTTAGCTTCTGGCATTTAGGCCCTGCGTTTGAGCAGTTTTCTGCTTGTTTGTTCTGAGCTGAACTGAAGTGGGCTACCAGCCACAACTCTGAGCTGAGATACCAGATGACTAGAGGCTTCTGAGCTTCCAAAAAAACATAAGTTGCCTTTTTTTGTTGTTTTTTGTTTTGCTTATTTATACTATTTACTGCACATTTTTATTGCCTGATGCCTCCTTTCATACTGTATTTATTTACTGTGTACTAAACTACACTGTTGTACTGCAATTGTCTGCTTAATTGTGCCTGTTAAATCAAATGTTATTGCTGTTTTCACTGTTGACAAAGCATTTTGTTACTTTCACTGCCTGTTAAGTATTTACTTGCATTTTCACTGTTTTTAAGCTATCTGTTCTGCTTGTTCTGGTTTCCCCGCCAAACAGTGATTAAATAAGTAATCTGTTAACTGTTTAAAACATTCTTTACAGCCTCCTTGCTGATTTTCTGCTGTTTGAATGTTTTTTTACTGTCACAGCTATTTTTATGATGTTTTCAACATTGTTTAGTGTTTCCTACTGAAACTAGGGTAGCTAGCAGTTTTAGCATAGTCAAGATACAGGACATGTATGTTAAAGGGAGGCCAGTCTTGGGCTTGAAATAAGCATCCTCATTGGTCCTTTTGAAACTTTTTACATTTTTTTTCAAGTTTTAGCTTCTGGTATTTAGGTCCTGCATTTGAGCAGGTTTCTGCTTGTGTGTGTGATGCACAGCACCATGCACTGCAAGCAGTTTTGCACCAAAGCCAGACAGTTAAATTCAACAAATTTGCCAAAAAACCCAGGCAGAAATATTCATCCACTGAACTCCTCCATGATTGAATCTGAATGGCCACCCCTAGTGGCAACAGTCTTCACCCTAGCATTATGGACAGTTGGACTACCCTTGTTTCTCCTGCCAACCTTGTTGACTTGGGTCTCTTGAGGCAGTGTAGGAATTGCCTCATGTACACAGACAGCCCTCTACTAATAATACACTTTAGTACAGAGTGCGAGAGATGTATTTACACCAAGAATCTAGAATCCATGCTCTCTCTCATTCAAAACAGAAACACGGAGAAGGTTGTTAACTCACCCACCACTACATATGCTCATACTCATACACACGCTACTAATACACATCGTATGCATCAGACATATACATACACATATGCAGAGATTCTCTCAAAAAACTTACTGAAACATCAGAGACCTCCAAAACACAAGACTGCTACAAATAACACAGTCCCCACAGCACCCATAGCACATAGCAACACCAGTGTCTCACCCACCAAGCCAGTAAGGTGCAACACTAAAAAAAACAAATTTTCTTATCATTGGAGACTCAGTAGTGAGACACATGGTTGGACACTCACCAGGTTTGACAAAGAGAAAGTCACGATCAGCTGTCTGTCTGATACCAGGACTCTTCAGATCATGCACGCACTCAGGTCTCTCAGCAACAAGCGCTGTTATGACTCTGTCATAGTTCATTTTGCTGAGAATAATATGAGACATGCCTCACTTGACTATATGAAGAGAGACATGGTTGAGCTGTCTGAGTATGTGTCCCAGGCAGGTATTTCCCTAGCCTTAAGCAGCATACTACCCTCATGATGCCACAGTATAAACAAAAAATTATTGATTTCAATAGTTGGCTCAGTTTGTGGTATCATTCAAAGGGGATCTAGTTCCTGTCTGGCTGGGAAGCCATGGTCGACAAACCTCACTGCTTTGCCAGAGACGGTTTTTGCATCTGGTATCACTAGGCTTTCTGCTGCTGGCAAAGGCTCTTGTCACCCCCTTAGTACATTTTTTAGGCAAGATCTTAAAGACAACATTGCCAACATGAAAGTAACCAATCAGAATAAAATAAGGGTCATGCTGCTAAATTCTAGGAGCTTAACCAAAAACTGCACTCCCTGGTAGCACTTCTATCGCTAAAAGATATAGATATTTGTACAGTCACAGAAACTTGGTTCAAGGCCTCAGATAGTACCCCAGCCTTGCAATGCTAGAATGTCTTCCATACCTTTAGACTGCAAAATGAGCATGTGAAAGCCTAAGGATGCGGTGTTTCAATCTACATTACAGATAAAATCACCTTCCATCTAGTTAGACTGGACAACTCCATGGAGTTACTTCAGGTCCAGCTTATGGTGTATAAGACCCCCATTGAAGTCATAGCCAGTTGTAGAGCTCCCTCCATGGGCCACAACCTCCATGAAGCCTACTTGACCAAACTAGAGACAATCCAAATTTTACCAAACACATTGGTTATGGGGGATTTCAATTATCCATCCATCTAATGGGAAACCTAAGATGGCCCTAACTTGCTAGCACAAATATTCCTTCACTTTGTTAATTCAAATGCCCTAGTACAAATTGTCCATACCCTGACAAGAGGAACAAACATTGTGGATCTGGTCCTCACCAACATGTCAAACAGATGCATTGCAGCAACTGTCGGATCCTCATTAGTTAAATCTGACCACAAATCAGTGACTTTTGAGCTGGCACTAACACCAGAAATCACAGAGAAACACCAAAAATGGCTTCAGCATAGGAACCACAAATACCAACGGATGTATTTCAGCATTAAGTTTATTTATTTTGGTATGTGGTATGTGATGATGTGTCAGTTGGACATTTATTTCCTAAACATATTATCTTTTCATATGGCAGATATTCTAATTTGAAAGAATTGCTGAGTGGGGATGGTACTAGAATTAGATCAAGTGACACAGTGGGCACACAGGCTTGTGGTAATTGCTCGCTATGTAGTAGGGTTCGTAATTTAAATAGTAATAAAATTAATGGCAGAAATTACAGAGCCACTGAATTTTTTAACTGTAATTCTTTTGGAGTAGTGTATATTGTTGGGTGTAGTTGCAAAAAAGCTGGTATATTGGACAAACAAAAAGAAAGGTTAAAATACGTATACTGGAACATTTGGGAGATATAAGGAGACAAAATGTGAATAGTCCAGTAGTCAGTCATTTTATTTCTGCACATGGGGGAGTGACAAATAGTCTATTCTTTAGTGTTTTAACATGGTCAACTTTGAGTAACGGAGGTAGTTTTAAAAGGGAACTTCATGGGTTAGAATGTAGGATGATTATAAATTATAGAACATTACTTCCCAGGGGGATGAATTTGGAAAGTAATGTAAATTTATAAAGAATTATATATATATATATATATATATATATATATATATATATATATATATATATATATATATATCTATATATATGTGTGTGTATATGGTTCTACCTTAGATAATCGACATACCACATAACCGACAAGCAGTTAACCGACACGAGAACACTGAAAACTGATATCACCGGCAACGTAAGTAACTGACTATGAAAACGCCGACATTGGTATGCTAATAGCGCCTCTCGCTCCTACCACGTTCCAGGTAATGTAAATAGCTATCTGCAATCAGCATAGCGTAAAAACTTACACAGAACAAACCTACTTGATAGTAACTGTAACGCCTGATAGTGACAGTGAACTATTTACATTACCTGGAACGTGGTAGGGCGAGGCATTAGCATACCAATGTCTTGTTGGTGATATCAGTTTTCAGTGTTCTCGTGTCAGTTAACTGCTTGTCGGTTATGTGGTATGTCGATTATCTAAGGTAGAACCGTGTATATATATATAAATTTGTAGAATTATAAAAAAGTTTTTTTAAGAATAAACTGAATGCTGGAAAATATGTTTAAGTAAAGATAATAGTAGTCTTTGATAGAATTGTTTAAATATTTAATTGACTGCATGTAATTGGTTACTTGGAAAGCACTAGGTGTATAAATTGGGTTGAATGTAGCTGAATTAATTATTCCCAGAAGGTGAAAGGCAAAGGTACCAGAATAAACTGAATGCTGAAATACATCAGTTGGTATTTGTGGTTCCTATGCTGAAGCCATTTTTGGTGTTTCTTTGTGGTTTAGTGATTTCAGAGTGTACATGATGTTTATTAACACCAGAAATCACAGCATCATAGGAAGTTACTAAGCTATTGGCCCTGAGGACTTTATAAGCCTAGCCAAGAGTTTAGCCAATGTTTAAACAAGTCAGCACCCCATGCCCCTGAAAATACACCCCTGCTAAGTCTCAAACCCAGGACCCTGTCTACTGCAATATAGTGCATTAGCCCACTAGGCCACTTAGCTCTAGCACAGAGTGAAGTCAGAATAAAAACTTCACCAAGGCAGACTCTACCCTCCTAGGCAAGGGTGCCTGCAGGCAGGTGCAAGGGGGTGCATTTGCACCCCCCTGGACTTTCTTAATTTATCTGTGTGATGATGTGTTGAAATCTAAAAATGTACATTTTTCGATTTCAACTGAAATTTTTTTTCCGTTAAACCTCCGGAGGTTCGGAGGAGTCTGAGATGCTATTGGAGGCTGTAGTCACATGCATACGATGAACGCCTCTCTTCCTCCTCAAACTGCATCTCCCTTTGTGACTGTTGACAGTGCATAGAGTGAGAGAGTTATCCACTTTGAGATAGTGCAGCAGATAGAGACAGTTGAGTCTACTCTAGTGAACGAGATGAGCTGTGTGAGTGTGATCAGAAAGAGCTCTTTACTTTAGCTCAGTGAGGTCAGTCAGATTATCGGATTCGTTGACTCTGTATGCTGTGTGGCAGCACTTAAGGTACATTGTTTGATCAATTCAGAGACAGTCATGCAAGAAGCTGCTGGTATTTTTTACACTGAATGAAAGCTTGGTGCCAAAACGTGAAAGCGGCACACTTGACTCAACTCAGACAAGTAGTTTGAAATCTCCCCTAGTCACTAGTGGAAGGTGTGCCAGTGTAAAATGAAAATATTTACAGAATTTACCTGGCTTTATTATGTTTGTTGGTGTGTTAACTTTGTTACAGACAGTATTTTATGCCGCTGCCCCACTCAGAACCATACATGTATACGTGCGTGGTGTTGTGTGTATAAGCTAAGCTTCCAAAGAACATTAACATCTGTTGATTCATTTCACAGTCAAGAAAGAAGCTCCTGGTATTTTTTTTTTTACATTGAATCAAAGCTTGGCACCAAAACTTGAAAATGGCATGCTCGAGACAACTCAAGAAGTGGCAATTGTACCAGCGTAAAATAAAAATATTTACAGAATTTACTTGCTTTTTATGTTTGTTGGTATTAACAGTATTTTATTTGTTCTAGAACCCGGCCACCGCGGCCCCACTCAGAACCATACGCATATGAATGCCTATGCGTGTGTGTATTATAAGCTAAGCTCTCAAAGAACGTTAACAGCTTACTACATGCCACCAGTTCTGAAAATAATCACTTCAATCACGACACATTTTAGTTATTTATTGACATTTGTTAGTCCAGCTCGGCTTGTGGCCCATTTTCAATGGAGACCCGAGGAGAAAATCTCAAAAAAAAATGTCCATGATTTTACCATAGTTCACATGATGAAGGAAAACATGAAGGAAAACATACTGCACATTTTACTATACAAATGGCACTTCACATTTTTACTGCAACAATCAAACTGAAAAAAATGCAGTGCACCAAAAATAATCTGAAACTATTAGTCCAAAAATACCACTGCAGAGAAATGCCTTATTGGTTCCAGGATGCTAGATACTGATTTTTGGAGGGCTTGAAGATAGCTGTGTGTCTGTATAGCATACGGAATAGAATTTATACATAATCTTCATTTCTCTTTTACTCCTACAAAGTAAAGGTTCCAAACTGCATCTAGTCCCATCTACAGCCAAAAAAGTAAGAACCACATTAAACTATTACAACAAAACAGGATAACTACCACCAGCCGGTCTTAAACGAATGCAACTAACGAAAGGAATAGTAGCCTAAGCCAGATGGAAGCTGGCAAACTGAACTTGTTGTTATCTTTCTGTAGTCGTAAACACCTGGCCTCTGTCCCTTATCAATTGCAAGCTGCAGAAGCAAACCCAAGCCTAAAACTGTCTGCCTTTCCTATGATACAGTACCACACCAGGAGTGGGTGATGCACGTACTGATGTTCTTTTTCCTAATTTTAAATTTCTTTTTATGCTTATTCTGCATTTTATATTGCATGTGTACTGGCCTGGTCATGGCTGAAAATGGTCACTGGACCAGCACACCTACCTGGTGAACAAACAGTAAATAAAGAAATAAAGAAATGTTATTTTTGAAAAAAAAACTGCATGTCCATTGGAATTATAGTTATTTTTGATGGTGATGGTGATAATAATGTTTGCTTGTTTGTCTTTTTCTGCATTTGTTGCTGAACCTGCTTGCCTGGCTCTGCACTGCTGTTATTGGAGGGAAAACTAAATTGTTTGATATGATCTTTGCTTTGGGGCTGGGGCAATTAGAAATTTGGCAATGGGCATTGTAGATTTTTTGTAATACCTTAGTGAAGAGGAGGAGAGAATCCGAGAGACAAAATGGCTGTGTATATTTATAGACTATTGCTATTCTTCTATTTCTGCTGCTTGTTGTTGAGAATTAAGGCATTGGGTAGATGATCAATTAGTGGACCAACTTGTGTAAAGAGTATTTCGAACCATCTTTACAACACAATGATTTGCAGGGTAGTGCATGTTTCAGTATGGACAGGCTGTAGGTACATGGATCAATATGTATATTTTTATACATGTATATATATATTTTCTTGTACATGGTTTAAAAGGTATTTTTGTACATGGTTTAAAAAGTGTTTTTTAATAAACACCTGTTGCTTGCCTGCTCATTTGTGTTAGTTTTTTTGTAGTAAAACTTATTTTCACAAATAAGTAAGAATATAATATTGTGTATAAAAATTTTAGTTATATTTTATACAGGAGCAACAGGTCTTCTAATAAAAAAAAACTACAATCATATTTAGATATGCTACCAATACATGTAACGCCATACGAATTGCAAGAGGAGTCATTACTGGCACATTGCAGGTGCTGTGAAGAACACTTTTGGATGACATCAAAGACTGAAACAGTACTGATTTCATGACCTTTAATTGTACTTTGACTTAGGAATGGGGTACATTCCTGTCATGGTATTCAAAACCCAAAATATTTGTTCTACCACTTTCTAAGGAGGTAGGAGGATTTATATGTGTGTGTGGGTCATACCTCTCAACTGTACAGATTTTCACAGAATGTCCAGATTTCTGCTTTATATTTTTGGTCTGTTCCTCATAAAAATTATATATTATTTGAACAATTCACTAGGATGACCTAAGGATTAATGTTAATAAATAATGACATGAATTTGAGTTTCAGACCACATTTTCAGAAAATGCATTCTAACACAAATCCTTTTATTCTAGCAACTTTCTAAATGTGTCCCTAGTTTTGGGCCTATGTCCCCAACATTATAACAGGCTTTGTCCAAATTACTTGTGCAAAGAGATTGACATGTATGGTGTGTGTGTGTGTGTGTGTGTGTGTGTGTGTGTGTGTGTGTGTGTGTGTGTGTGTGTGTGGACTCCTTAGCTATTCAGATTTTTGCAGAATGTCCAGATTTTTGCCCCATATTCCAACAAAAAGGATTGAAGTTGCTAAATAGTGGCAGACATTTTGAGTTTTAGGTGTCATATCCTTTAGAAAAATGCCTACTAACACAAATCCTGTTATTCTAGCAATTTTACAAGTTCAGAGCAATAGTTATAATCTGACTGTCCCTATTTATTTTAGGCTTTGTCCAGATTTTTTGCACTAACAGGTTGGTGTGTGTGTGTGTGTGTGTGTGTGTGTGTGTGTGTGTGTGTGTGTGTGTGTGTGTGTGTGTGTGTGTGTATGTATGCGTGAAAGTGAAATGACCTAGTTGAGTTAGCAGGTGGAATTTATTTTGAGGTGCATTTTCAAGGAATTGTGAGCTTCAAGGGAAGAGAAGTTTACTGCTGCTCATGCTAGGTCTGCTTAAAATGTGCAACTGTTTTGTTTAGCAAATGGTATCATTATTGTGGTATAGAATTTTAAAGCAAGGTTAGTTGCACAATGTTTCGCATACTTACGTCTTGATACAGAGGGCTGTAGCTTCTACTCCCACAGCATGTAAATTTGTATTTTAAGGGGGTGGGGTACTGCATTCCCTAGTATACCCTCCTTTGGATGAGACACCTTGTAACTTTGATCCTCTTTTTCAGCTTGTCACCCACTCCCTATTGCAATATATCAGCTTACCATTTCTATTAATGTAACACAGGCAATTTATTCTTCAAGGGCAACAGGCACTGAATTTGTAGATGAAACACTGAAATATAAAGTTGTTTTATAGCAACAATCTCTTCATTAGTTTCAGATCTCTTTAATGTGGAATTATTCAGATGACTTCTGCAGAGATTGTGCATATTGACTGATATTGGTGGATTAAAATGGCAAAAGTTTGAGTGGCCTTTTATGGTTGCAATGTTCTGAACTGGGCATTTGTCATTACTGGTTCATATGTTTTGTTTAATTACTTACTGGAAAAATGTTCAAAATTATAAATTTAAAACACACTCTAACAAGTGGTGCTGTATTACACAAGGGATATAATTCAATTATTATATATTATAATTAATACAATCAGGAAGATGAATCACAGTACTTTTGCATGGTCCTAAAAATGTGTGCAAGGGGGCCTATGATATGAAAACAGCCTAAAGGTAGAAACTTAACCCGCCACTGCCCAGATGCATTCTCTTGGAATGTGGGTTTCAATGCTGTTTCAGTAAATGTGAACTTCAAAGGGAGAGAAGTTTAAATATTAAGACTGTTTTGATTGTAAGACTATTACTTTGTTTAGCAAATGTCAGTGTTTGTGCTATAAAATTTGAAACAAAAGCTGTAAATTAAATCCAAATATCTTTAGTCATTGTAGAAGTAAAGTATAAAACAGTATGCATACTGAGAGTTTTGAACAGTGTTTATGGCAACTAAGAAGAAATAGCCAAGTAATGGGACACTGGAATGTTTGCATGTGTGTGTGTGTGTGTGTGGGGGCTGCGTGGGAGGGGCTGCATGGTGGGGCTCTGGGTTTGCATTCCCCTGCAAAAAATCCTGCGGGCTCCCTTGCTCCTAAGTGAAGGTATAAATGCATTCCGAGCCCCACCTCCAGCTGGAACTGGTAACTATGCTGAAGCTTACACTAAAGCCCTGTACAGTCACTTGCATAAGTGTATAAACTCAGCTGTACCAGAAAGAATCAAAGCTAGAACCCCAAGTAAAAACAAGCTGCCATGGTGGACATCCAGCATCAACAAACTTTACAATAAATGCAAAACCTTGCTGTCCAAGAAAACAAAACAAGGCCCCAGCAATGGAAAAGCACCTTCCTCAGCCTCAACAGGCAAAAAAGACAACTTGTCCAATCCTCCAAGGGCTCCTTTGAGAGAAACTTAACAAGTACAGCCAATGATAACCATAAGGCCTTTTACAGCTACATATGTAACCTAAAGGGTATTACCCAAGCATGTACAAAACTATTGGCCAATGGTATCATGCACACTGACCCCACAGAGATAGCAAACTTGCTAGCGGATATGTTTGGTAAAAAATTCACTCCCTTATCCCCCCTAACTTACAACAAACCTTACCTCAAACTCTACCCCCTACCCTACATATCTGAAGAGCAGGTCCTCAAAGCCTTGTCCAAGGCAAAAAACAAAAAACACAGCCTCTATGGGACCAGACGACATCCCAGGCTGTCTTCTAAACAGGCTAAAACATGAACTAGCATCAACACTAAGTACCCTTTTCAATCATAGCCTAACCACAAGCTTTGCTCCTTGTGGAATGGATAACAGCAACAGTTATTCCCCTCTACAAAGGTGGCCTAGCAACAGACCAAGGGAATTACAGACCCATAAGCCTGACCAGCCTCATCTGTAAGGCCATGGAATGTATCATTATGGACCTCATAAATAAAGACATAGGTGACCTCCAAACCCTGGATCCTACCCAGTTTGGCTTTGTGAAGGGTAGATCCTGCCTGTTAAATCTGGTGAATTTCTTTGAAAATGTGACCAAGGCCATTGACGAGGGTAAATCTGTGCACACAGCATACCTTAACCTGGCAAAGGCTTTTGACACAATCCCACATTCAGGCATTACCAATAAACTTAGCAAACTGAATATAAACCCCTTTGTTGTAAGATGGGTTGCCAACTGGATCACAAACCAGACACACTATCAAAGCGAGTGACTCCACATCAACCAGCAGACCTGTTACCAGTGGGGTGCCACAGGGGTCAGTGCTGGGCCCTCTACTGTTTTGTATGTACTTCTCGGAAGTTCAGGTCAAAACTAAGGGGTCGTGGCTGACCAAGTTTGCAGACGACTGCAAACTAGGTGCAGTCCTTGAATCCCCAAATGATGTCAGTATACTCCAGGAGGGTCTCACGCAGATCAACAACTAGTGTATTAGTCATACTCTCAAACTGAATGCAAAGAAATGCATCATTATTCCCTTCGGCACAAACAATGTCCCCTCACACTATCAAATACCCTAAGTACCTATGAAGTGGTAATGGACCTGGAATCAGAAGTTGACCATGACCTTAACTTCGACCACCATGTGTCTACTGTAGTAAGGAAAGCTTTCTACGTAGCACACTTGATTAGTAAAGGCATCACCTCAAGAGCAAAAGAAGTTATAACCCCCCTATACTTAGCACTTATCTGTCCCATAATTGAGTATAACGCTCAGCAGGCATGTACCGTACTAAGCACCTACAGCAATTAGAGAGACCTCAGAGGTTTCTAACAAAGAAGAGCAAGGGGCTCCAGTATGTGCCTTACACAAACGATTAAAGTTCCTGTTACTATACTCTGTATCATGTAGACTTCTTAGGGGAAACTTATATCTGGCCTAAAGAGACCCAAGACCCAAACCTAATGAACTTGCCTCATATCCATAAATCAAACAGAACTAGGGCTACCCATTCCAGGGACCTAAATATAGCCTGCGACTTAAATAGGACATGCTGGAGGGTCAGATTTATCTCCCACCTACTGCTGGATCTTTGGAACAGGCTACCAATTCATGTGAAACAAAGCATCTCTATGACACTGTTCAAGAGGAACCTGGATGAGTGGATGGGAAACCATAATGCGGATAGAGCCCACAACCCTCCTGGATATGGGCAGTCATCACTAAATACAATCTTGGGTATTGACTAGTATTTCAATGGTATTACATTGGGATGAAACAGCTAGGCCTAAAATGACCTCTGGGTCGATAGCCTAGTAATCACCTATGATCCTATGATCCTGAGAATGTTCAGGATGCTGAGCAGGAGCATGATTGTAGGGGATGATAACTATTTTCTCTCCTCAGGTCTCTAATTCTGATTCTGGGGAGATTGGCTTTTCTGATAGTCCCTTGGGATGATTTTCTTTTTTCTGAAACCATATCCAGAGTGACTCAGTTTCTTCAAAGGGAACACAATGATCTTCTGTGTGTGTGTGTCTTTCGGCTTTTCCCGGTTAGGGGTCGCCACAGCGGAACTCCGGTCCGCTAATGATTGGCAGTAGAGTTTTACATGCTGGCTTGCCGGGCCTAACGCACAACCTTCAACGAAGGAACGCCCATTCACGCATGTCGTCACACAGTAGACGCTTTAACTGAGAATCGAACGGGCAACGTCTAACTGTGAGGCGACAACGCTACCGCAGCACCACCACCGCAGTAAGAAATATGATTTATTAGAACTGGAATTTCCTGAACGTATACCTACTCATCCTGTTCTTCCAGCTTTGGAGAATGTATTTATTACAGCCTGTAACTTGCCTGACAGCCAGCCTGATTCCCCTAAGAAAGCAGATAATTGTATAAAGTTTCTCAATCTTATATGTTTTTATTTTGTAACCCTAGATCAAACCTATTATAAGTTTTTATTTTCTAACACTAGATCATACCTAGCAGTCATTTCCATGGTAAATTCAACTGCTGCAGAAAACCTGGTTGGTGTTAATCCTTTCCCTTCCCATATCTTCTGACAATGATGGGAAAACCTTTGAAAGATTTGGGAATAAAAGTGCATTCTTCTACAACACTTAGTTTTAGAATGCCTGTTTTGAGAATATGAGGGGCATTTTGATGTTTTTTTTTTCTCTTTATTTGAGGAAAAATTATCTTTGTGAAATTTTATGGCTTTTGTGTCTTGAGTGACTACACACACTGAAATGTGCTTATGATTCAGCTGATGTCATTTCTAGAGCCGTGGCTGCTACTGGAAGTGTTATGAGGAACTTTGTTTAGTTACCTGAGCAAAAAAATCTGAAAATTTGAATTCTCACTAAGACAGAGAGGTTAAGACAGAGAGGTATAATGCTGCAGTGGTGCAGCCGTAGCATTGTTGCCTCACAGCAAGAGGTTCTCCCATTCGATTCTTGGCTGGAGTGCAGGGAGTGCATTCTGTGTGGAGTCTGCATGTCCTCCCTGCGGTTGGGTGGGCATTCGAAAGACATGCGTAAATGGGCGTGCCTTCGTTGAAGGTTGAACGTCGAGCTGGCACCTCGGCATTTGTCAAAATCTACTGCCAATCATTAGTGGACAAGAGTTCCGCTGTGGTGACCCCTAACCGGGAAAAGCCGAAAGACAACAACAACTAAGACAGAGAGGTAATATATGGTAATATATGGACCATCTGCTGCAGAGGTCAGTAAAAAGTGTGTTGAGAAGAGGGAAGCTGAGACAGGGAGTTTTACAGATTTTTCACCATTCCTTCTCCAAATTTGTCAAAGGTTTTAAAGCAGACGCAGCATTTTATTGGTAAACTGACTTTTAAAGAGCAGTAGCAGGGAGGCTCCAGGAGAACCCCCCCCCCCCAGAGTAAAGGACAGTCTAACAAGTCAGAATGACTATCTTCAGAAATCTCTCCCCTTCCTTCCCATTCTGACATGCCTTTAATTCTCCCCAGAAATCTGAATACCCTTTTCTCTTTGGCCACAGATAGTCTCAGAAAAAGGAGTTCTGAAAGTGATTCACCTCATTTACAGATGTCAGTGAGAATCACTCTCCCCTTTTCATGGGATTCCTCCTCATCTGCCAAATCCATGGTCTTTCCCTCCTTTCATTCAGCTTCTGCTAACTCAGGGGATGACAGAAGCTGTCCCTTCTTCTCAGATAACAGAAGGCTTTTATTCAAGAATGTTTCTGGTACCAAAGAAGGAATCTTTATGGAGGCCAGTTCTAGATCTTTCCTTTTTAAATGAGTTTGTGACAGTTCCAAAGTTCAAAATATTATCTCTTCATGACTTATTACCTTTTTCTCATCATTTGAGTCTTTTGATGACCCTAGATTTAAAAGATGCTTATCATCACGTTCCTATAGCACATACTTCATTGTTTCTTAAGGTTTTCTGTGTTTGAATTGCTTTAATTCTCTGCATTACACTTTGAGTTACCCACTGCTCTGTGGGTATTTACAAAGTGTCTAGCTCCAGTGACAGCATACTGTAGACTGCAATGCATTCACATTTTCCTTATTTTGACAACTTGCTTATTTTTGCAGAGTATTTTTCAATGTGTTAGGAATTTCTCACTTGGATTAGAGTTCCTACAAAGACTGGGGCTCCAGAAGAACATACGAAAGTCTTGTTTAACTCCTCCTCCTCCTCGCATAATTGTCTTCCTGGGTTGCCTCAGTTCAAAGAACTTTTTTCCCCACAGGAAAATGGAAATCTATATCTGAATCTATTCCTGAGTTTTTTCCCACTTAAACAAGGTTCTCAGCAACGGAATTTATCAGGACACTAGGATTCTTAGCATCTGTGATTCCTCTAACAAGACTCCACATGAGAAAAATTCAATGGTACCTAAAATTAGTATGGTCCCAGCATCAGCCTCTCCTGATATTCCAGAGTCTGTTTGAGGTTTATGAGAAGGAGACTTTGGTGGAGAGACAAATGTTACCTGAATCCATGTCTGTAATTTGTCTCCTTCCAGCTCCTGCACAGTTTGTAGCAAAAGACACCTCAAATTTTGTATGGGGAGCAGTGTCTATGGGGATACAAATATAGGATCTTTGGAACAAAGAAGACAGACCAAAACACATAAATGTAAATGAGAGGTTGACAACAATAAATTATTTTAACTCTCTCAATCAACTATGGTCCTCAGGACCATTTCAAATGATTACAGACACCACTAATGTAGTACTTAAACAAATGGGGGGGGGGCACCTCTAATCCTGTGTGCAGACTAATTATGTTAGCCTGGGATATAGCTTTTCAGAACAATCTCACTCTACAAGCATCTTACATACTGTCAGAGCAAAATGTCAGGGTTCTAGCCTCCCTCTCTTAGTTGGCATGGAATGCCAGAAGGGCTTGACATTTAAACAACTCTTTTTCTTCAGCTCTGCTCAAGCTAGTTAACTGCCTGGGAGAGTGGAAGGTGTTCTTAAGATTTGGAAGGTGACAGCTATTATTATACCCTTGACATGATGAAACTCTATTTAGCAAGACTACTATAGCAGTGATTATTTGATCATCTATTATGCCAGGTTTACTTGCTAAACTATACCATACATATCAGGCTTACTTATTTTATCATCATTGCAAAGTCTTTTTTACCCTAGCTTCCATCTCTGGTGCTGTATGATATGGTTTCAGTGGTATTTTGAGGAATAGGTTCTGTGTGGGATTCAAAAAAGCTTGTGCTTGTCTCTAAGGGGTACTTGTACATAGCAGAAGTGAATCAGTCTCACATTCATTAAGAATTATTGCTAAATGTAAACAGCCTGCAAGTCACTGCAATTGATAGACCATTTGAATAAACTCGTTACTATTTGTTCCTGCACATAATGCTGGATTCAGGCAGAAATAAAATAAGATGTGTGCGTCACATTCCTATAGCATCAAGATGCTTTAATACCATCCTCCATTGTCTGTGCTGCATGTTAGATAAAACTTACATGAACCTTTTACCAGGTGTTTGGACTGAGTTTGTGCAATACACTGACAGTGCTTCATCTCCAAGTATGATGCAAAAAAAGGCCACCATTTGCATTCAGGAAGCTTTGTCACTAAGCCAAACTTCATGCTCCATTAAAAAGTGCTTAACGTAGGTTGTGCCACTCTCTGTTTCACTGTGTAGAAACTGACGTACTCCTCCAGATATGATGGCAGCAGAACTGAGGTTGAGATGTGAAGCTGAAAACACGAACAGTTTTTTTTATGGAATACAAAATACATTTCAAAATATGTTTAGCTGTAAGTATAATTAAGAGGATCATACAGTAATATATTTCTGTATTACTTTTTTAGGAGATTAAGGCAGAGTGCTTTTTCTGTTGCCATACTGCTAATGTGTCTTATTAAGTTCCTTTCTCAGTTACAGCATGCAAAGACAATTATGTCCAATCTATTCTAGAAAATGGAAATTAGTGAATGGCAGGAGGGGGTCCACGGGCTTTCCTTGGCAGTTCCAGCCACCTTCTGCAGCAGGGTTCCATAGAACATGCCTTGTAAGCTGCCATATTGCCATATAAGGAATCAGGCTTCATTAGCACAGTGAATAGCTGAAGCAGCACTTTCTGTATGCATCTCACATTTCAGAAACAGTGCATCATTTTGCAGTGTTTTTTCTTACTAAACTGTCCTGTTTGAAGAATGAACATTGTTCTCGTCAGAGAAGATGTGTAAAATGTAACATGTATTCTTCTCTCACTTCATTGTGTCTTTGTGTAGAATGATGTTATCAGATCATTTGACTACTCAGCACAGTTTTTTTAAAGTTATGCCAAGACTTTGTCAGAACCGCTATAATTTTTATTGTAACATATTATCAAGAAAAGCTCTTTACCATCATTTAAAAATGTTTAGTTTTGAGAGATTCTTAGAATTAAGTGACAGACTCAGCTTTGTAAAGAAGTGTTTGCTATTCCTGTTTTTTTCAGCAGCTAACTAACAGAAACTACTTGTGAAGGACAAAAATAAAGCATACAAAAATGTTAGTGCTGCTCTTTTGATCTTCCAGCTGTGCTTGTTGTGCTGTATGATTACATTTTTCTTTCTATCATCACCCTTATTTTTCTTGGACTACCTCATCACTGAAAATTATAACTTGCTGTAAAATTTTAGAGCTAACTGGAGTTAGAAAAAATACTTTAACATTTATTCTATTCTGTTTAGGTCTGCAAAAGTAAAAATAGTTTAAGAAAAAAAAATAACACAAACCCCTGGGAACTGATACAAGAGCATGCAGCCTTTTCTTTCTTCCAGATGCTACTGTAATAGAGACACAAAACAATGAGAGTACAACCTTTGTATGCATTGGGAATTAAATGTATCAAATAAAACCATATTATATTTGGCTTGCTGTTTAAGGAACCGTAGCAACTGACAATGGAAATGGGCCATATGTCCATCAACACTACAATTTTATTTTGCTTTGCTTATACTGTAAGCTGTTACATGTGCTTTGCATTTCCCCTTTTTCACTGCCATTTTCACTCCTATGTTGTTTTTTTTTTAATTTGCAAACTTTACTTAAGACATTTTAGTGCAATTGTTCATCACATACCATATTGTAGAATTGTTTCATGAATGTCTACAGATTGCATTTCAGTGGTCCTTTGTATTTATTTTATTTTTACAGGTGAGTATATTTGACCATAGAGTTCATCAAATGTATTCTAGCAGGCTCCAGTGGTGTAGAAGGACGAAGCCCTGACTACAGTAAAGGTGACACAACTTTGAATGCTGTTTTGAGGAGAATGTGCCCATCTTAGTTGGAGGGTGCATGCTATGAGTGCAGATATCTCACTGAGCTCTGGTGGAGGCAAGGTCTCACAGGGTCACTGGGCTAGGTGTGGAGATGGACTGAGAAAGCATGGCAGCCCTGTGGCTCTCAATGGGAATGTTCTCATGGGATACTTCTCATTGCTTGGCCAGCTTTTCAAGAAGAATATCATCATGTTGGGTGGTAAGGCTTAGAAAGGCCTAGTTGACAGAATACATTATGTTGCTGGCTACTAGGTGTGCTTACTGTCCCTCTCACTGACTGCCAGCAATAGCCTAAATCTTAGTGGATTATACCTTATGCCATTCAGATGCTCTTATCCTCACTCCCTTTCCTCCATTCAGGTATTATGAGGGTGGGAGTGGCAGCCATGGGAGGGCAGCCAGGCAGCTGACGATTAGCTGGACAGGGACCCGAGACGTTTTTTAGATATATATATATATATATATATATATATATATATATATATATATATATATATATATAGTTCATAATTAGGATATTGCTTCATTTTTGCTTGTGACAGCCTGGTTGAAAGGCAAACTCGTCATCTTTTCCAATTGTACTGTTGATATTTTCTTGTATTCTGCAGTCTCATCTTTGGAAACAAACATACATTTGCATGTGCATGAAATTTCTGCACATATACAGAACTGCTGTTTAATCACTCTTCTACATGGGACCCTGGATTGCTGGTTTCTACTACCAGATGTGGATGTCTGCATATATAACAACAAAGTTATAGCTTTAATATAGCTTTACAGAACAGCTGACCAGGTAATGTTGAGTATCATTTACACTAACCTACCTTGAATTTCTCTATAAACTGGCTAAAATTTGTCTTAACTATTAAATCATTGTCATATAATTGGTATCTATTCGTAACCAATGTCTTCATATTATGTCTGTTTTGGTATAATTATTTAAACTGCAATTTTTTTTGTATTATTTTCAAAGACTGTAGAGGTGTTGTTCTTAAAATGTTGTATAATACTTTGAAGCTTTTCTCCCTCGGACTGCCACTGAAAATGGGCTCCTACCCAGTTGGACTTTCCCAATAATCAAGTGTCAGTCAGTGAATCAATAAATAAATTCCAAATGGCAGCAGTAGTTTAAAAACATGATGATCATTCAGCAACTGTGAAAACAGAACAGTCTGGAAAGGTACGGCTGTATAATTATGCACTTTGTGACAAAGGCCAGATCATGCATAGCTTTACAGCAGTGGTTATTGTACCATGCTATTTGCTCTTCTGTTGAATACCACTAAGTGTGTTATTGAGCACAGGAAAAGATATCTTGTAAGCCCTGGTAATTAGTAAAACTAGGCAGTGTCTTTTAAAGGTGATACCAATGTTAGCAGGTGCTGTGCTCTAATAGCAGATGTTTCAAAGTGAGAACTGAATCACAGTTATACAGTGCCTTTACCGATTTGAGATTTACTGGTATCAGCTCTAAGTTTAATTTTTTTTTCCATTTGGCTATAGGTCTTTAATAGTATGTATTGTAAATGTTATTAAATCAAGTATAATCCATACATAGTATTATAATAAGTATTATAATAAGAGAGAAATACATTCCATATCAGTTGTCATAACTGACATAACTGACATAGATTCTCTTCGATTACATGTTCTGCTCTTCATTTGTGCTGATTATATCTGGAACCACTCAGTGATATGTATATAACCTCAGGATGTGCGTAAACAATACCGCTTTTGATATCTTTTGATATCTTCTTCTTATGCTATTACTTTTTTCATTATTTGGTGCATTATAGCTGTATGTGCTGGTTTTGTCTCTATCGTTGCAGATGAGATGATGAAAGACTGCTATGCTTTCTGTGGAGAAGCAGTTCTTAAACCATCTCCTAAATCTACTCCTTCCATATTAAAAAAAAAACAAACAAAAAAACATTGCATTGTTGTTCTGCATTTTTTCCTTTTGAAATTGCTTTTCTCCTGTACTTTATTTACCATCTAATGATAGTTAATATCTCCACTATTGTTATCCTCTGCTGTATGGTGAGTAGTGTTTCTGGTTTACCAGATTTTTTTTATGCATATCTCTGGATTGCCTCCAACCAACGTCCTTCTAGAGATGCCTATAGAATGAAGTACAGTATCATAGTTATGGCTACAGACCATGCAGTGGCAAGATTCACTTTTTATTTTCTGAAGGTAATATTGTCTCTGCAACTCAATGTTTTACTTTTTCATTCTTGCCGTTTATTATATTGGCCAATTTTAATTTTCATCTGTACTTTTCATTCTGTATTCTGTTCCCAATTTGTATTTTTGGCAGGTGTTACATAGCAAAATTCTTAACATTCTTAACATTAAAATATTTCATATGCACTTTTGGGAAGAATAGCATGACTGTAGAAGTTGAATGTGGTTGCCAGACAGCTTGACTCCATAAATGAATAATAAGGTGGTAAACTCTAAGAACAATTTGATTTGTGATGGTGTATTAGTTACTGATCTGAATCTTCTATAAAAATATTTTATTAATTATTTCGGTGGGTTTCAGTGGGTATTAATTATAATAATAGCAATGTAAACAATTGGAGAAAGTATGCATACACTCACATAGCATCACAGCTGTTTGAACAGACGCTGGCAAAAATAAGACCTGACTTAGCACCAGGTCCTTGTAGGATTAATTGATTGTTTCTGCCTTCTATTAAGAAAAGTATTATCATTCAACATCTTACTATATAAATTCCAGCAATCTTTGGAGAATGGGATAACTACTCCACAATGAAAGAGTGCTCAAGTTGTCCTTATTAATAAAGGTGGTGATACATAGTGGAAAACTACAGGCCTTTTAGTTTGACCAGGCTGATAGTAGTTTTGATTTCTTTAATGCTACATTAGGGTGAGCAGATGTATCATGATATACATCAGTATGATTTCTCCCTCGAAAGGTCAACAGTTACACATCCTGTTGGCTGTTATTCTGATTATATTGAAGCCACGGATATAGACTTGACTTTGATGTAGTCTATCTAGATCTTTCTAAGGCTTAGATATAGTTCCCCATCACCAAATTATAAATGCTTTAATGAAGTGGGATTTCAGTGGTTATAGTCTAAACTGATTAACAGACTGGTTACATAATAGGATTGCTAGAATTACTATCCAGTGGCACAAATCTAAAGAAATTAAAATCTTTATCAGGTCTCCATCTTAAGACCACTACTTTTTCATATATTTATCTTATCATTCCCAGTCAGATAGGGTACTGGGCCATGAAGTTTGCTGATGATGGCTACTTCAATTACGGACCAAAACAAACTGCAGAGATGCATAGATTCTGTTTTGAATGGTCTCAACTTATTGGGAAGTCTAAGTGTAAGCTATTGCATGTGGTTAAGAACAATTTCTTGTATTAATATGACAGATGAGGCTGTTATTAAAGAGAACTCAGATTATGAGTATTTGGGAACTGTCATCAATAATCAGTTAACATCTGATGGCTAAGTAAATGCAATTCTGATGAGGGCATTTTTAACTAAAAGAACCTTCCTAAGAACACCTAGTTCAAGAAATGAAATGGTTATGAGCCCTATTTATAAAACCATAGAAAGACCCCTTACAGAATATGCTTTTTTTCTGGTTATTTCAGAACTGATATTAGTACCTTGGAAGGATCTAGAAGTTTTTTACAAGACAGATTTGGAGTTTTAAAAAACTGTCATATGAAGAAAGATTAATTAAACCTAAATTATTTCCCATCAACCACAGATTCCAGTGGGGAGACTTAATTTAGATTTTTAAGTGCTTGGTTATGCATTCTAAGTTAGGGAACAGGGAGGAGATGGAATTTATGGCTGCTGCAAATAAAAAAAAAATCTAATCAATTGAGATTATTTAAAACCAAAATCAGATTTTATTTTTGTAAAATGGTTTTTGGTGGCAGTCCAGGTAGAGAGAGGCTAATAATGATCTATTTTGAGGCCCATGGCCACTGTTTGAACCTTTAACATAAATTAGCCTATATGTCTGGATTGCTTAGTAAAACAGAAGGTTTGTTCAAAAATCTTCTAGAACTCCTTCAGCAATTGTTTGCTTCCTTTACATGTTTATTAATAGTTTACTGTTTAGCAAATACACAATTTGTATTATAGTGTACTGCCAGCAATAATATACAGTTTAATAATGGCTAACACATTACTAATCAGTTGTCATTATTTATTTATTTATTTTTGCTTAGTTCTGTATTTTTTCTCCATTATTTTCATTTTCTGTATATGTGACTGTGTAAGATGGCCTGTTAAAGGAGGTGAGGCAGGCTCTCCAGGTATCAGGTTAAGTGTAGTGTATTGCCAGCAGTAATATACAGCTTAGTAATGGCTAACACGTTAATAATCAGTTATCTTTATTTCTCTATCATTTTTTTTGTTCTCTTTTGCTTTGTTGTTTTTTTTTCCTCCATTATTTTTATTTTCTGTATATGTGATTGGCCTGTGAAAGGAGGTGGAACAGGTTCTCTAGGTAGCAGGGTAAGTGTAGTGTATCGAAAGCAGTACTATACAGTTTAATGATGAAAAGCACATTACTAATCAGTTGTCTTTCTCTCTCTTTTTATTTCTTTGTTTTGCTTTGTTGTTTTGTTTTTCTCCATTATTTTACTTATCTACATGTGACATCAATAAACACTTTCATTTACTATGTGCAAAACTTTTTTTTTCACCTGATTCATTAGGTAGTCAAACTTTGTACAAGTCATATTGATTTATTTTATGGTTTGTGCAATATTTATTTATTATTTATTTATTTCACATTTGCTAATCTGGTTAGTCCACCTGAGTTTGCAAACAAACCCATTTTCAGTGGAGACCCGAGGAGAAAAGCCCCAGCAAACATAACTAAAGATAAAGTGACAATATGCAAATATTAAATAACAATTACAATACAAAAAAATATAAAAAAAGAAAAGGTTATTAACTATTTGTATTGCATTGATAGTAAGCAACCCATTTTCAGTGGAGACCCAAGGGGAAAGAGACCCAGCAAACATAAGCAAAGATAAACATGCAGGACAAAAACTATTAAAAACAGCAATGCAAATATGAAATTAATTATAAAGAGAAAAAGAAATGAAAAAATTATGAACATTAAGGGTTGCCCTGATAGCAGTGGTCTAAATTTACTACATATAAGTAAAAACAAAATGATAATCATTGTTCAAAAGAAAGAAAATGTACAGACATTGATAGGAGGTAGGCGGGAAAAGATAAATAGTGTGGAGAATGGGAGGGGGAGAGAAAGGAGGGGGCTATAGTAGGGCTATAGTAGTAGAGCTGAGGGTTTAGGAGGTTAGCAATATATCAGTGTTGTAGATGCTAAAATGAGACAGGAAGAGTACTGTGTTAAGCTGTTATATTTGGTACCATGATTACATCCAATATTCATTACTCCCACTGCTGCAGAAGCCAATGGGTTGTGTCTTGCCCAAGACATAGTAATTTTCCAGCTTCCCGCTGATCCACTGTGACTGCTGATTGGCCAGTCTTGAAAAGGGAATGTCAATACTTTCTTGCCTTCTCATGAAGAAACAGTTTAGAGGCTCCCCAACAGCAGCAGCTGATACTTCAGCTTTTTTCTCTGGCAGTTAAGTTCCCGTACATAAAATGTATTTCTTTATTAGTAATTCTTAGGTTATTTTATTTTATTTTATTTTATTATATATATATATATATATATATATATATATATATATATATATATATATATATATATATATATATTTATATAAAGAGAGAGAGAGAGAGTTCCTTTCCACACACTAGTTGTTTTGTTTGTATATATGAAACCAAGGACAAGCAATGCCAAACTGAATAACCACGAACACCTCCGTAACTCCCAAGACCTGGGTAACTTTAATAATGAATTTTATTTAATGTTAAGTGCTTTTATTCCTACAATTGTATTAAAAGGTTTTAGAGTGCTGTTGGAACTGTTCTGATGACGTTCTGTTATAGAAATTGTAGGAACAAAAGCACTTAACATTAAATAAAATGTATTTTAAAGTTACTCGGGTCCTTGTGAGTTACAGAAGTGTTTGTGGCTGTTTATATATATGCCAGGAAGCAACACTGGGAACTGATTGCCTGCTGCACAGGGGGCCAGAGAAGTACCTGCTGGGGTAGCACTCTGGCCCCTTTACAAAATTAATACCTGGCAGCAGCTTTCCAGGGTGTTAAGTGATGCCACTGGCATCATCTGCTTTGGTGTGCAATACAGACACAAATATAGTAGCCTGTAGAGACACCCCCAGTTTTTTCTGGCAGTGGGAAGAAAAGGTTAGGTTGAGGGAGCCATGTTATTATTGTAAGCATTCTGTTCTTCGTTTAACACTATATTTTAAGCCTAGCACCTACAACCATAATTGCCTTCTTTTGGCAGGGCTTCATTGTACTAATTACTGTTTGTTTTGTGTTTTGCAGCAGCCTATGAGATTCAGGTAAACAAGATGGCCTGTGAAAGGAGATGAGACAGGTTCTCCAGGTGTCAGAGTATGTGTAGTGTATTGCCAGATTAACGATGGGTGACATTATTAATCAGTTGTCTTTATTTTTCTCCCTCGCTTTGTTTGGTTTTGCTTGTTTTATTTTTTACTCTTTTATTTTCATTTTCTACAGGATCAGCTGTAATAAAGGCTGTGGTGAAGCATTGGTCAGACTGGCCAGCACACCTACAGTTTGCCCCCAGATATCCATAGGCTTTCCTGTCTGCATGGCAACAAAGGTTACTCTGTAGAAGGTGATTCAAAGGGCTCAAGGACAGCCTCAGTGGCCAACCCTTTGGAGGAGACCAAGGGCTCCATTCACAAATATTTATTATCGTATTGTAATGTAATTTATGCTTAGTCAACATATATCAGTGTAGATTCATCACAATTTATTTTATTTATCTTTTGTTAACTGGGTTAGTCCCACTAGGCTAGTAGCCTCTCTTCAGGGGAGACCTGAGGTGTTATTTACACTACTATACAATACTGCAGGATTTGAATTATGTTCATTTACTTTATTGAAAGTTTTTGTTTAATCTATGAATCTGTACTACAGTTGTTATTCTATATGACTTTTATTATTTGTATTAATGTATTACTTGTATAATTTTTGTGTGGGGCTTTTCTCCCTGAGCCTCCATCCTGGTCAACAGGAGGAAATAAATAAATACTTTTGAAAATGGTGTGGAGGGGCCTTCTGTGCCACCTTGTGTGAAGTTTGATGGCTTGTGAGAATAAGGTGGACCAGCAGTTGAATGCCCATATTGGCATTGTTAACTGTATCCTTGTATGGCTGATAAAGTCACATGGCAGGCCATCCCCATATATCAGTCCTTGACCCCTGGTATCTGCCCTGGAACATACTGACATCTGGGTGGATTCCTGGCAGCCCTCCTCACCCCTCCTTAATCAGCCACTAATATTGTGCTCCACTCTGCATGTCCTATTTGCATTACATTTGTCCTCATCACCAGTTGTCTGTGTTGTGTCAGTCTGCATTTCTCTGTTCTTGCCCTCTCCTATGTGTCACTACCTCCTCTGTCAGTCTTTGTTTGCATTACATGTTTTAATGCCTGTCCCTGCTGCCTACCCCATTCTCTTCATCCTGCCCGGATTTTCTCCTTGTTACCTCCCCCCTCTACAATTCTTCTTTAAAAAATGTGCACCTGCTCCTCAAAAAATGTATATTTTTCCCTCATCTGTCTTGCTTTTCTGTTATCTTTCTGTGCTTTTCCTCTGCTTGCTTTTCCCCATTTCTACCCGTTCTATCTGCTCCATTTATATATAAAATAATCTTAGCACTTTGCTGGTGATGCCCTTGTTTGGACTGCTGGCAATGCTATCTTGTATCTAAAGGGCACTTCATTGCAAATGTGAATGTTTTATTTATTTATCATTTGTTTACCAAGATAGCCCAACTAAGATGACTAGCATGCCCCATTTCAGTACGACTCAAAGGTGAAAAGCTACACATAGGTGAGTAACTATTTATGCAAAGAGTAATATTTAAAGAGATGGAAATACAAAAATACATAATATTACAAGTATACATCAAGTCCATAGGATCATAGGAGGTTACTAGACTAATGGCCCTGGGACCCTTACAAGCCTAGCCAAGAGTTTATCCCGAAAAAGAAATCTCAGTCAGCACCTGTCACCCCTGTCAGTGAGGGACACAGGTGGAACCCCTGGGACAAATTTTTGGTTTCCCATCCACTCATCAAGGTTGCACTTGAAGAGGGTCAGCGAGGTACTCTGTTTGATGTGTATGGGAAGTGTATACCAGATATGGGGTAGCCTCTTGGAGACAAACTTGTCTCTTCAGCAGGTTTTGTTGATGTTGCATATTAGATTCAGGCCCTTCAAGTGGATAATGCATGAGGAATTAGACTTACGGTATTGAGCAACTTTAGTAGGGCAGGGTCTATGATAGCTGTGTAGGCGAGACACAGATCACCTCTGAGCAATCTGTATGATACCGAGTAGAGTGATAGTGATTTGAGTCTGTCCAAATAGAACAGGTGTTGGAAGCCATTGATTCTCATTGAGAGGTATTTCTGTGGCCTTTCCAGTTGGTGCAGATGTTTGGTGAGGTACATACCAAACGGGGCGTTATACTCAATTATTAGTCTAATGAGACAGGAGTATAGAGAGATAATAACCTCCTTTTTTCTGTATGCAATCCCTTTACTTATCAGATGAACCAAGTAAAAGGCTTTTCTGATCACTAACACTACATGATGGTCGAATGTGAGATTGTTATCAATCTGAGTACTCAAGTGTCTCACCACAGGTTGTGTGCTTAGGGGGTTGCCATTGATGTGGTAATCAGTAGGGGCTGTGTTTTTGTGGAATGGTACAGTGGTCACCCATGATGATACATTTTTTGCATTTAGCTTGAGGTCATGATTTTGGCATCAGTTATTAGTTGCTGTGAGACCCTCTTGCAGTATGTTAGCATCATTTCGGGAGTCAATGACATCACCCAACTTACAGTCATCTGCAAACTTGGTCAGCCACAGGTCTTTTATCTTTGCCCGGACCTCTGAGAAGTAGATACTAAACAGTAGGGGTCCCAGGACAGATCTCTGGGGAAATACCACTAGTGACAGGTCTGCTATTGGAGGTGGAGGCCCTATTTTTACCTTGAGGGTCCTGTGGGTGTGCCAGTTGGCAACCCACCTGATGAGATGTGGATTTACACCAAGTTTTGTTAGCTTTTTGATGATGCTGGAGTGGGGGATTGTGTCAAAGGCCTTGGCCAAGTCAAGGTAATCTGTATGTACTGACTTTCCCTCATCCAGGGTTTTGGTGGCATTCTCAAAGACATCAGCCAGGTTCAATGGGCAAGACCTGCCCTTGACGAATCCAAACTGGGTGGGGTCGAGTGCTTGGAGATTGCCTATGTCCTTGTTTATGAGATCCATAATAATAAGCTCCATAGCTTTACAGATCAGACTTGTCAAGCTAATGGGGCGATAGTTTCCAGGGTTAGCAGTGGCATCACCCTTGTGCAAGGGGATGTCAGAGGCAGTTCTCCACTCTGCAGGAATGAAGCCTATACTTATGCTGTGGTTGAATAGGGTACGCAATGGCAAAGACATTTCTTGCTGGAGATGGTGCAGAATACAGCCTGAGATACTATCAGGTTCCATGGAAGCTGTGTTCTTTGCCTTGGATAGGGCTTTTAACACTTGATCTACAGAGATGCGAGGTGTGGGACAAGTATTGAGGATGCCAAAAGGGCCTTTGGGAGGACAGAGGGGTGAAGTCTGCACTGAAGCTATCTGCTAGCAGGTTGGTTAAGTGGACAGGATCAGTGTAAGTGATACGGTTAAGTACTAATTCGGAACAAACCTGGGCTTTGGCATGGAGGTTCTTGATGTAACTGAAGAAGGCTTTGTGGTTTCCCTTTGTTTCAGAGACTAGTTTCTATTCTTATTTGCCTTTTGTAAGTTTTCACTAGTGATCTAATTTGCTTGTTGAGGTTAAGGAGGGAGTTTTTCCAATTTGGAATTTGTTCCTTTTTACCCTTGGACAACATTTTCTTCCTTTTGTTGTAAAGCCTGTTGATAGAGGATGTCCAGCAAACATGTTTGTTTTTCCTTGAGGAGCAGGTTTTAGTTCTGTTGGGTATGGTTGAATCCATGCAATTGTACAGGTGCTTTTATACTGCATTGGCATACAGTTCACTATAATTTTCTGCATCCTGTAAGGGGGTGGTGGTATGAAACTATTGATACCCTCCCTTAGGAGATTATAGTCAGCATTTGAGAGTTGTTATAGCTTGATTATGACTGGGGGGGGGGTTGGGTGGGATAGAAACTTCAAATGAGACAGTCCAGTGATCTGATCTCACCAGGGAGGAACATACTATGGGAGTGATGCAGTGGTCACCCTTGTTGGTGAGAACCAAGTACAGAATGTTATCTCCTCTTGTGAGGGATGAGATGAGCTGGTCTAGTGCATTAGAACTGATGAAGTCAGGGAATTGTTGAGTGAGTGCATGAGTGCAGGAATAGTTCACCCAGTCTATGGTTTGGTAGTTGACGTCATCAAGGATCAGGATGTTAGGGGGTACCTTGATGGAGTTGAGTAGAGCCAGGTAAGAGAAGTGGGTGTCCTGAGTCATGAAGGGGGGTCTATAGCTGGCTATAACTTGAATGGATATCTTGCCAACTGTCATTTGCACCTGGAGTAGTTCCAGTGTGTCATGCTGGCAAAACAGTCTGGAGGTGTACCTGTCCATAATGAAGATAGAGACTCCACCACCCTTAGTCTTCCCAACCTCATTTTGGGGACTGAATGTGTGGAATGAGGTATAGCCTGGTAAGGCAGGGTGCTCTCTGCAGCCCTTAACCAAGTTTCTCTGACTGCACAGACATCGGCATCTTCCAATGCGAGGAGAGCCTCCAGTGAGTGCATTTTCAGGTTAAGACTCCTAGCATTAAGCAGCATGACCTTCAATTTGCTTTTTGACAGATATTTTATGTTGGAAGATTTGTCTTTGAGACATTGCCTAAAAAAGTCACAATAGGGGAGGTGAGAGACTTGGCCAGTATCCGGAATACCAGGGGTGACAGGTGAAAGCCATCTCTGGCAAAGCATCGAGGCATGTCAACCATGTCATCCCAGGCAGACAGATACTAGATCCTCTGGGAATGACACCAGAAACTAAGCCAATTGTTGAAGTCAATTATTTTTTGTTGGTATTGAGGTATCATTCTTGGTGAAGGTAGGACGCTGCTTAGGGCTAGGGTCATACCTGTCTGGGGCACACTCTGAGAGCTCAATCATGTCTCTCTTCATATAGTCCAGGAAGGTACATCTCGAGTCATACACACCAACATGGACAATGACAGAGTCATACTTGTTCTTGTTGTGGAGAGACTTAAGTGCATGCGTGATGTGTCAGATTCTGGCACAAGACAGCCAACTCACTGTGACCTTCTCCTTGTCGAGCCTGGTGAGGGGTACATTGGTGTGTCTCACAACTGAGTCGCCAATGACTAGTATGTTTGTTTTTTGTTATGCCTTTTGGGCTGTGATGGTTTATTGTTTTGCTTTATGGGTTGTGTTTGTGAGACACTGGTGTGTTGTCTGCTGTGTGTAATGTGTTTCATGTTGTGTGTGGAATGTTTGTGAGTGTGTTTTGCAGGTCTTTGCTGTATAGGTAAGTTTTTATTGAGGACCTCTGCATAGGTAAATAAACATCATATTACACATGTACAACAGGTTAGTCCATAGTGGTGAGAATACAAAAAATGGCAATATATTAAGAAACATGCATCAAGTCAAAAATATAGCATCATAATACACATAGAGAAACACGTTTTTATTAGAGAATTGTGTCACAGCCAGTCAAGCTGGTAAATAATAATTACAGCTGGAATGTTAATAAGAAAAGGAGGTTGTAGATGAAAATGAATTTTGCAAGTGGGCAGAAGGAAAAATAAAGAAATTAGTTGATAGTGGGTGCAATTAGGAGGTACTTGCAGGAGAATGGGTTTAAGGTAGTTGGCAGCACAGATATCTGATCTAAGTTATTAGTCTGGTATGAGGCATGAACATAGCTTTGTCTGGTTAAGGTGCTCTTTAAGAAGAAATTTGAACCTTGGGAGACTGGGAATTTGTTTTAAGCAGATGGAAATGGAGTTCCATAGTTTTATGACATACGTGGAGTAAAAGAAGTCTCCAGCTATGTTGTTTGATTTGATTGTCTTTAGGAGTGATTGTGTGCTGGATCGTTTCTAGTAGGGGAGTAGATGAGAAGTGTATTATGCAGGGCAGGGTAATTATCTTGTTGGTGGAGTAGTTTATGTGTGGTTACTAGCTTGTTTTAGAGGCCTTATGGAGTGAGTTATTGTAGATATTGAAAAGTAAATAGCCTAGGATGGACACCCTGTCGAATTCCAATAGAAATTGGAGGAAGGAAGAATAAGTCTGCTGGCAATCTGTCTGTTACTTTCTCATGGGTCCTGTGGGCTGGCCCCCGAAAAAAAAAAAAAAAACTTGCTTTGAATGCTTGCTGATGGCAGCTACAGCGAACATTTTTCAATTATTTTATGTTCGCCAGACTACCTTTGGTGAGTTGACGTGAATACGCATTAACTGTCATTATTGCAGCTATGAAATTTCATTATCTAGTTGTCCTTAGGATGATAAACGGTATCAATTTGTGTTACTTGTTTTAAATTCATCACACTTTTTATGGCTGCATGGTGGCATTATGTTTTTTTAATACCACACTCCCTCTTTTTCCTCTTTTTAGTTTATGCAACATGTATGACAAAAACTTGTTAAAACGTTTGCAGACTTCTGACTGCCTGTATATTTACTAAAATGAATTCCATCTTTTGTATTTGAAATTCTAATAATCAAAACAGAAATACCATAACCCACCCACTCTCAAATAATAGGCATAAAAAAATCACAGACACTATAAATTAATCAATTTTCAGGGGGTTATCCCCCATGTACCCTCCAGTCTCTATGCTTTTCAAACAAATAACATTTTAATGAGATGCACTGTGGGAATTTATCCTGCAATTTTATATATATGTATGCCAAATTAAAACAGATTCTATATACTTAACAGTCAATGAGCAAATATGACAGCATTACATGTAGTAAACAAGAAAAGAACTACAGCTTTCAGTGAATGAGTGCTCTGGCCAAATGTGTCACATTCTGTGAAAATCCCAGGTTTTTCCAGTACTAAAACATGCTAAATGTGGAATTTGCTATTACTTTCCCCAGAAAAATGGAAATTAGGTGCCTCTGAATACAACATTAATGAGATTTAATATTTTTTTTACATTCCCAGTTAGAAAATTATCCTGTTCTCCAATATGACTAGCATAACATAGACACCCACTTTTCTGGCTGTAATATTTCTTATCAAACACAGAAAAGTTATTATCTAAAATTAACTCCAAGAAGGTGTACATAACTATAACTTCACTAACAGAAAATCCTTATGAGCTAGCCAGTAGATCTCGACCAAATTTCTAATTTTTTCATGCTGTTAGCATATGATCAAGCGAGTATAAAAAAAATTGGGGGGGGGTCAAGATGTGGTGGATGAAAGTAGTCATTTCTTATCACAGTCAAAAGTAATAGCATAACAAATAAAGGGAGCATTATTAAAATAAAGTATTTTACTTAATAAAAATCTGCCACTGATGTTCCCTAACCATATACAAATGCAACAGATTAATGTAAAATGTCAGATTCAAAGGAGCACAGCCCGATTGTGTGTGAAAGTTAACCAGACACAGATCATTATTAAAAAATGTAAGGGCTTTAATTTACCTTTGTGGACTTCATCAGAAATATTTAGTTTTACATGGTTATTAAACCAGTGTATGTTTCACCTGTAGAACAAAGCTGGTGTTCTTATTATAATATGCTGTGAGGAAGGGTACTGTGTGCTCAAACTTTCTACTAATTAATTTCTGTATTATAATAATATGCACAATCCTCAATGAAACAGACTTGCCATGTTATTTTGCCTTTCAGTATACAGACTTCAGCCATGAATGTATCACATTCAGCACTGAGATGTGAAATTGTTTCTAGTTCTTTTTTATACAACCTGTATCTGTCTATTTCTCCCACTTTTTCAGTAGACGTGTAAACCAATGTATACATAGCCCACCATCTTGGGATGCCATTATTAGCCTTTCATCTTTGGGTATCCCTTTACCTCTTCTTAACCATTTCTGTGTCAGATCTTGTCTGGAATCATAGATACCCACTCTGGAATCATAGATAAACTTACTAAGTTGGGCATTAATCCCTATGTCACCCAATGGGTTGCTAAATGGCTTACTGATAGAACCCACACTGTAAAAGCAGCCGACTCCAAATCCAGCTCCAGACAAGTGACAAGTGGAGTACCTCAGGGTTCAGTCCTGGGGCCGCTCTTGTTTGGCATCTACTTCTCTGAAGTACAGGTCAACACTAAGGGACTCTGGCTAACAAAGTTTGCAGATGACTGCAAACTGGGAGCCATTATTGAATCCCCAAATGATGTGGATACTGTACAAAAGGGCCTTACAGAAACAGATGCTTGGTGCCAGAGCCATGGGCTCAAGCTCAATGCCAAGAAATGTATTGTTATCCCCTTTGGGAAAAAACATGTATCCATGAATTACCATATAGGTGGTAGTACACTAAACACAGAAAGTGTGATAAGAGACTTAGGGACACAGGTGGACAGTGGTCTCACCTTTGATAACCACATCGCCACAACAGTCAGGAAATCCTTCTATGTGGCACACCTCATCACGAAGGGCTTTTCATCCAGAAAAAAGGAGGTCATTGTCTGACTGTACTCATCCCTCATTAGACCCATTATAGAATACAATGCCCCATTTGGTATGTACCTCTCAAGACATCTGCAACAACTGGAAAGGCCTCAGAAATACCTCACTAAAAGAATCACAGGCCTAAAGCAGATGCCCTACGCTGACCGCCTTAAAAAACTCCAGCTATACTCTGTCACATATCGTCTACTCAGAGGTGATCTCTGCTTAACATACAAGGCCATGTCAAACCCAGAGCTGTTGGACATGCTACACTTAAAGAAATCCCAATCCCTCAGAGCTACACGCTCCAGGGATCTAAACCTTGTCATCACAATAAACAAAACATGCTGGGGGGATAGGTTCCTGACCCAGAGACTCCTCAGACTCTGGAACAGACTGCCCATACATGTCAAGCAGAGTGCCTCTTTGGACCTCTTCAAGAGGAACCTTGACGATTGGATGGGAGAAAGGAAATTCACCCCGGGGATCATGTCAGTCACCCTGCTAGACAGGGGTCCAGGAAAGTAAATAATGTGGGAAGAAATAGCCAGGGAATTGTTATGGCTAGGCTTGTATAGGCCCTAGGGCTGATAGCCTAGTACCAACCTATGAACCTATGAACCTATGAGGTTGTCTAGGGGGTTTCTATACTCACGACTGTATTTATGGATTATGTTACTTTCTTTCCTTTTCTTCAGGTTCATTATCTTTCTTTTGTTTTTTGGCACTTTCAGGTGCTGTCTGAATATTCTCTGGTTTAATTTCCACAGTTTTGAAATGCTTCTATTAAACGAAGCAAAGAAGTCATCTTAAGACTTGAACTTTCACTATGTTTGGATCTGATAAGGTCAGCAAATATGTATGCAATCCCAGGATTACAGACCTTTGCATATAGTTGATTTTAAGGGGGCCAGTACCGCCTTCAGCCCGAGGTATATGTAATCCTGATATGCACTGATAGAGTGAGACACTGCCATTGCAGCCAAGAAGTTGGGAGATGCAGTTATAGGGAAAGCTCTCAACTGCAAGTGCAGTGAGAAGCGGTTTACCACCCTGGACTAAAATACCAAGCAGGATTCAGTACCCCCATTTTCCAGATCCGATATACTGCACAAGGGAAACTGACCAATCTAGGATGCCCAGGATAAAGCAATTTACCATCAAGAGTATAAAGTGCCACTCCAGTCAGAATAAATGGGTAGTGGTGGGATGCAATTATGTGTTGCCCTATGGTAGTATTGGCACTAGGTGGAATGCAGGACAGGACTGCTGCCTGGGTGGAACAATAGTGCAGACTATCTAAATGTGAGTGTTGCACAAGACACCGTAGTCCCCAGAGTCAGAATCAGGCAAGAGGAAAATGTGCTTTCATCCCAGAGCCCTTGAAGGGCTTCTTCAGACAATAAGTATGAGGGGTTATGGGATAGTTTGCTAGCCCCCAAAAAGGAGGCCACCTAGAGTCACAGTTCTTAGCTGTGAAGAGGGAGACGTGGTATGTATAAGCATGGCCATGCATCACCATTCAGGAATACTGGTTAGACAACTGTAGTATGGCTGCTGGCCAGGTGATGGACCACAAAAGGAGTCTTAAGAAGATTTTTTTTAAATGAAATGCTATCCCTTGTATTATTAGTGTTTCCAGATGTGATATCCCATCATCACAAATGTGCACAACAGAGGATAACACTATTTCACCATTTTAGACTCTCAGGTCAGCTTTTTTGAAATATGCAGTTAAAGAACAAGAATACATCAGATAAAAAAACATAATCTTTGCCTTATGAATTTGCAACTACTTAGAAAAAACCTCCTGAAATGCTACAAGCATACAGTTTTAATGTTCTAAGCATGCAAAAAATATAACCCCATTAGTACATTTGGTTCACTGTGTTCTGTATTTTTGCCTCGAACACCCTCCCTGCCAGCACTGTCAGTCACCACTAATTGAACTTGGGTCTCCTGAGCAGTAGTCAGGGCTTTCTTCCTCTGTGACACCTGGGCTGCCATCACAAAGTTTTATTGTGGGATATTATCTATGTAATCCACATACCCCTAGTTTTCTTCCTAAAAGTGCTTACAGGTTTCATCATCTGCCCCACACTTTTTTACATTTCTTAAATACTGTGTCCCATAATTTGGTGAAATAATTTCATTATGAATTCAGTATACTTTGCATAGCATATTTATAAGTACTGGAAATGAATGAATAAATGATAGACTTGGAATGCTTTAGCAGCTGATTGCCTTTACTGAAGTGTTAACAGGCGTTTAATTTCTTTACCTTCCTGCATGAATTAAAGCAATACTTTTAACATGCTTTCCACTCATACAGTCTGATAACCTAATTTTTTTGTTGATATGTTTAAGTACTCTGATTTTGTTTAAAACAGAACACTTTTCACTTTTCACAGGCATGTGTGGAAGGCCTAATAAATGAGGTACACAGCGATCTCTTCCAGGAATGTACCTGCAAATACTATCATCTTGTAGGAAACAGTGCCCCGGATCATTTTCAGTCCTGCACACTGACAAATAGACAAAAGTGTCTTAATTTTAATAATAACTAAAAAAATACTTCTGTCTACTGGAACAGTCCTGATTTTGGTAAATCTAGTCATACAAGTACTTAATATATAAGGAGATCTGTTTAACTAAAGAAATTAACTTCCTATCTACACACAATGCTAGCCCATCGATTTTGGAGTCCATAACTGACACAGTGGGATGAAGAGAGGGACAGGTAATGTTTTATGACTTTTACTAATGTCAAGCAAAAAATTGGCAGTCTTAGTATAATTTCATTATACATATATTTAAACTTAAAATAGATTCAAACAAAAATGGACAAGCATCCCTAGCAATAAAATAATTCAGTAGCCATTAATTTAAAGCAATTTATTTTTCTGCATACAGTATTAATGTTTTTACAGAAACAATTTCAAAATTGTTTGCATCACCCAGTTATTGTCTTCTCTTAACTTTGTAAGAACCAATACCCATAACTGTAGGAGATTCCCCGTTATCTTCCTTCATATGCATTCTAGACCAGTTATCAGTGTGACCCCTTAAACATCATGTGCAAATTTTTTACCACTTCTTTTTGCTGTAATTATGCTCTCATTGTTTAGAAATAGGCTGTCTGATTCTGAAATATATAGTCTTTAGTTACTTCAGTGGACTTATATTTATTATGGTTAATAGTGTTTATATGCACTGTATGCATAGCAGCTATCCAGTTATTTCCTGATTATGTGTGCTCACCCTGGTACTGCTGGCAGAGAGTCAGGCATGACATACAGGTGGACTTGCATGTCCTTGAGGTAGTCCAGTGCAGGACTTCCACCTGTAGAGTGGCTCGACTGTCATACATGCATTTTCCCCATACAATAAAAGGACAAGCTTGTGGGGCTACTGGTCCACCAGGGAATTAAATGGGACTCTATGGAGTTTGGAAGATGGATCACACTACACTGAACTGTGCATGTTCATAATCCTTAGATCTCCTCCACTGTCTCCCAAAACCTGCAGCACAGTTGTACCTCTATAACAAAGTTCATAATACAGGCAGTCTGGCTTCTGACCAGATATTGCCTATGGTACCTAGACCCACATATAGGTGGCTCTTTCAACTTGCTGAGAAGTCCATTAAGTTCATTCTAACAGTTTTCATTCCAGCACCAATCCAGCCAATATGTGGTGCACAAATGCATATTTTTTTCCCCCTTTAATATTTTTCTACCCTCTACCTACTAACTGTCAAGCCTACTCAACAGAGTACAAGCCAATTCATTTCCCTGGCAGCAGGCCTCATCCTCAGATCTGCCAGGGTGAGAGAGTGTGTGTGTGTGTGTGTGTGTGTGTGTGTGTGTGTGTGTGTGTGTGTGTGTGTGTGTGTGTGTGTGTGTGTGTGTGTGTGTGTGTGTGTGTGTGTGTGTGACTGAATGGAGGGGGCATCATCTGGATAATTATTGGGGGTGTTTGTGCTCTTGCCTAATTCTGACACTTGAGAGAATTTGTATTGTGTCTATAACCCCTCCAAATAAGACTCCTAGTGAAATCCTCCAAAGCTAACTACAAATCCAAATTAGTTCTCTAAGGATAACCACAAGGCGTTCTTTAGTTACATCAGTAACCTTAAAGGTAAGGCCCAGATCTGCACTGAACTCATAGTTAATGGTACTACATATACAGAACCTGTGGATATAGCAAACCTGCTGGCTGGCTGACAGGTTCAGTGAAAACTTCACTCCCCTGTCCCCGCCACATATACCCCAAAGCATCCCCAACATCTGTCGCCCACCTAGTATCTCTGAGGAGCAGGTCTTAAATGTCCCCTCTAAGGCCAAAAACACATCCTCTGTGGGACCAGACAACATCCCAGGCTGTGTTCTACATGGGTTAAAACAGGAATTAGCATCACCATTGGGCACACTTTTCAATCACAGCCAAAGCACTGGCTTTATTCCAGTGGAATGGAAAGCATTTACTGTCACCCCTTTGCACAAAGGGGGTGCATCCACGGACCCTGGCAACTATAGACCCTTTAACCTGACCAGCCTTATCTGCAAGGCCATGGAATGAATCATCATGGACCTTATTAACAAAGATATAGGAAATCACCAAATGCTCGACCCCACCCAGTGTGGGTTTGTCAAAGGGAGATCATGCCTGTTAATCTTGGTGGACTTTGAGACAGTCACCAAAGCACTAGATGAAGGAAAATCTGTACATACAGTCCACCTAGACTTAGCAAAGGCCTTTGACACAATCCCCCACTCAAGGATCATTGATAAACTCACCCAGCTGGGTATCAATTATTGTCAAGTGGGTTGCAAACCGGCTCACTGATAGAACTCATACAGTCAAAATAGGGGACTCCACCTCCTCCTCCAGCAGACCCTTATTCAGTTGTGTTCCACAGGGATTGGGTCTAAGACCCTTAGTGTTCAGAATCTACTTCTTCAAAGTAAAGGCTAAAAATAAAGTACTCTGGCTGACAAAGTTTGCTAATGACTGCAAACTGGGAGTGAGTACTTAAACCCCTAGCGATGTAAACATCCTGCAAAAAGGTCTTACACAGACTAATGACTGGTGCCAAAGTCATGGTCTTAACCATATTGCAAAAAAAATCCATTATCATCTCCTTTGTCAAGGGTAAGGTTCCGGCAAACAACTACATCAATAGTTATACCCTAAGCAAACAGTCATTGGCGAGAGATTTGGGCACACAGGTCGACAGTAACCTTAACTTCGATCACCATGTCACCACAGTGGTCAGAAGGGGATTTTATATTGCTCATCTCATAAGTAAGGTCATTGCCTCCAGAAAAAAAGAGGTTATATCACTCCTGTACTCTTCCGTCATCAGGCTAATAATAGAGTACAATGCTCCCTTCGGTATGTTCCTTTCCAAACACCTGCAGTATTTGGAGAGACCACAAAGGTTCCTTATAAAGAAAATTCAGGTTCTTCAAGATCTGTCTTATGCGGACAGACTGAAATCATTGTCACTTTACTCTGTGTCATACAGACTGCTCAGAAGTGACCTCTGCCTTGCATATAGAGCAATCTGTGACCCAGCTTTAATGAAAATGCTGCACATTCGCAAGTCAGATGGCACATGGATCACTCACTCAGAGGATCTTAATCTGGTATGTGACATCAACAGAACTTGCTGGAGAGACAGATATGTCTCACAGAGGTTGCCCCACCTTTGGAACAAGCTTCCTATTCATGTTAAACAAAGCCCCTCATTGGGCCTGTTTAAGTATAATTTGGATGATTGGATGGGTAACCGGAAATTCAAACCAGTGTTTCCACCTGTGTCCCTCCTAGACAGGAGCAATATGTGCTGCTTTTAAGGTCTGCTTGAACCAGATACCCTTGGGAACACGGGTTGAACTTGGCAAGGCTTGTAAGTGCCCTGGGGCCATTAGCCTAGTAACCTCCTATGATAATCCTACTGGGGATGACCTACTTATTTGCATCAGCATAGGGACTACCAGTGCCTATGCATAATAAGTCACACATTTATGGGACAGTAGCTACTGTCACCAGCTTGGACAGACATAATGAGCACCCTGTCTAAACTGTCCCATTGCTTTTACTGATCATCATAATTCTGCCCTATGATACCAGCACAGCTGGCATAGCTGGCCAGGAACCACATCCTTCTCCCGAGGATAAACATTGACCATCCTCCCTGCTGGCATTGTTAGTTGCCTCAGCCAGTAATTGAACTTGAGTTTCCTGGGCAGTAGTCAGAGCTTTATATGTCTATGCCAGCAGGCTGCCATTACATACAAATATGATTTACTTCAGAATATTATGGAAGTAATTCTCTTATGCCTATTTTTCTTTCTAAACGTGATCATTACATGATAGACAACTACTTATCACAGTGTTATATCTATGTTATTATACTGTATACCAAACACAGCTCCATTTTGCTGTTTATTTTTTTTTAAATAGAAATGTTGTTGTTGTTTGTCTTTCGGCTTTTCCCGGTTAGGGGTTGCCATAGCGAAACTCTGGTCTGCTAATGATTGGCAGTAGATTTTCACGAATGCCGAGGTGCCAGCTCAATGTCCAACCTTCAATGAAGGCACGCCCATTTTTTTTAGAATAGAAATGCATTTAGTTATTTAATGATTTATTATCTGCTGACTGACTGAGTGACTGATTATGTTGCAGTCTGTGTCACTTTATGTGTTGAACTCTGCTGCAGGAAACATGTTTACCTACTACAAGCATCATCAAAATATGGGACCACATGACTCTGAATCAGGTGGTAATTGGACAGCTGCTCATCCTACAGTAAATACAAACACAAGTTTATTACATTTAATATAATTCAGGTAAAGAGACTAAAGTAAAAACTACATATTTTTGAAACAGAAAGACCACTTTATATAATGACAGAATAAGAATTACACATGATGTTTAAAGAATTGATCTGTTCTTTTGTTAAGTTGTAAAAAAAGTTAATTTGGTGGTTTAGAAAGTAAACACCAGATACCTTGCAAAATACACATAAGGGTTTGTATAGTGGGAGTGCAGGGTAGGATTAAGAGAACTGGGCTTCTTACAAGTTGCAGCCTGGCCAGAGTCTTTCAGATTCCCACTAGTAGCTAAATCTTGTGATTTTGATTCCTGGGAACCATTTTTAAAAAAGTCAGAAGTTCAATACCATCAGCCCTACACTTAGCAATAAGACCTATAATTTGGCACAAATGAAAGATTATTCTGTAGCCTCTCGTTTTGCATGTAGTCAAGGGCAAATTACATATATTAATGACCTTGAAAGAAATCATTTCTTCTATCAGTGTTGATTCCAATGTTTCAATGTGCATTCTTGTATTGGTTAAACGTATAAAACTCCCTTCCATAAAGGGAGGATATATGCCTGCTCTAATGGCTGAAAAATATTTCTGGTTTTCTGACATTAGTCTGTATCAGCAATTAGTCCTATATGAAAACTCCTCTGTTTCTCCCATATTGCTGATTTACAAAAACTCTGCCTGTATCTTGATTAGATTGATTAATTGATACACTCAGGTTGAACAATAGAATGGACAGTTACTTCTGGCGGCTGACTGGCAGAATTAGTTACTTCTGGCTGCTGACTGGCAGAATTAAGTCTGTAGGCTTTACCAGACTCAGACCTTTTCCTCTCAAGCTTATTGATCTTTTTGGCTCTCAAAAATCCCCATGTTCCCAACATTGTAGAAACACCTTATCTTAATTCACATTAAAATTATTGAATGTTGAAACATCCTTTATATTGATACTCAAATATTCAAAACCTTTTAAGAGCTGCCATTGAAAAATCATTATCTTCAGAAAGCGTGTGCATGTTTTCTGTACCAGATCTCACAAAAAACTGCATTAGAACATTATAAAGGGGCCTTACTGTTTTCCTATGCCATTTGGAAATTTGGAAAAGTACAAACCACAGAGGAACCTTTTAATTAGCAAATGCTGATCAAAGAACAGGCTATTGTATTTACAGATATTTTTCTCAAATTATTTGATCTTCTCAGTTCCCAGAAGAGGTGAAATGAGTATTATTAGTTGTCATGCAAAACAGGTCTTGAAGCTTCTCTAGAGCCCTAAATATATTGCAGAGGTTATTGCCCCCCTACAAAAACATTGAAAAATGTGATAAAATCTAATCATATAGAGAACTACTGAAAAATCTGACAATATTGGACCACAGTTTGTCAATGTTTTTGCAAAGGGAAGCCCCCTGGCATCCCCCACACCTCATGCTAATTATGTATACCAACTCCAAGGTTGCACAACAACTGGGAAAGGGCATAAACCCCTTTCCACAGTATAACTTCAATTTTATCAATATTTTGTGTTTAGATATTTTGACTGTCGATCATTTGACGATTGATATTATGCTGTTTAGATATTTTTAAATATTTAAGTAGACCCATATATATATATATATATATATATATATATATATATATATATATATGTGTGTGTGTGTGTGTGTATGTGTTTATATATATATATATATATATATATATATATATATATATATATATATATATATATCTGTGTTTGTTTATATACATATGCATATATACACACACACACACACACACAGACACATATCACACACTTATATATAAACATATATACATTATGACACTTTAATATAGCCAACTCATACATGTTTTTAGGAGGTAAAAAATAAACTGTCGTATCTGTTGATAACTAACATGGACAGCATGAGTCAGGATGAAATAATGAGACAATTGATGAGACAATAATCTGACTCAACAGTGCATTGATGCCTGATTCACTTTACATAAGCAAACTGATAATAGGTTACACCACACAAATTAGGAATAATCCTCCCTTTTGTAGTGATCCCTGTTTATAGTCATGTTCTTTTATTTTTTGTTTTTGGTATGTTATGGCCATTGAAATACAACATTTTAACACTAATATTGCCTTCTTGTCTACTGTACTTTATCCTTCATTGTATACCACTATTATTTCCACTTGGTTACCCAGTGATACAGGAACACACAGACTGCCCTTTTTAATGTTCTTTGCTGGGTGTAGACTTGATGCAGGACTTTTTGTTTTGGGTACTTGCACACTGTGGCATAGGAATGACACTATATTTCTGATGTACTATACAGAAGTTCCATCTTCCTGTTATGATGATGCTTCTGGCCTATATTAAGAGGTGGTCTTCTTGAGATGTCAGACATTAGAATTTATTTTTTTTATTAAACATTTGCATTATTCTTACCCCTCAAATAGTAAAAGCTCATACATATCTACTCATTGAGTGATAATTATGACAATGAAAAATCATGTTTGCTCTGTCATTATGAAAATAATATTTTTTCTCTTTGCTTTTTATTCTTTAACTTATCATGCGCAAGTTCACCCATTTTTGCATTCCATCTCACTGCAAAACTACATTTATCTTATATACCATACCACAAATGTCACTGTGTAAAGATATGCTAGTGTAGTTTCTATTTTGCATTTGCTTCAGGTAGGTATATTAATCCCAGATGTTAACTATACATGTGTTATGCTTTTAGATGTATTCATCCATATATCATCTGCCAGATGTTTCCAAAAATACCTATGAGCACTCAAAAATATCATGCTTCTGAAATTCTCCCCCATTATCACACCTTGATTTGGATTATTTTTTATACAGTTTTGTATTTCTTATTCCTGCTAACTGGCACCTTTTCATGGATTGTTATCCAAGCGATATAATGTTTGTGAACTCAAAATATTTACCTATATATAAATCATATGCATTCTTTACTTAGTGTGACTGGTTTCATGTGTCTCATTGTTCACTTTTAAGTCATGAATCTGTTTTATATTTAATCTCTCCATCTATTTAATGTTTCCCTATTTCCTAAATAGTAGCTTATATAAAGCTGTCTGTTCCACAGAAAGTAATTGTTTCTTTGCACCATTTTGTTTAATATGCTATATAGTTTTATGCTGTGTGCAGATGGTGTTTTGTGTTCTTCTGAATCTACCCCTTTTTAGATATTTGTTATGCTAGTACTGACTATTGCAGTTGAATTTATCTAGCACTAGAACCTCTTTGTTGGCTTCAGTCTTGCACACTTACTCTTTCAACACCTGTCACCTTCTGAGTCCCACTGTCACCTTAATTATCAACAGCAGTGACTGCATTAATGCTGTCTTTCAGGGTTTATTTGCACACTGAGAACTCATAGAAGGAAAATTTGTTTTGCTATTTGTTGGAAACTTGCTGGCTAGAAAGATGAACAATAACCCTGCTTATCATCACTCTAAAGGTAATTGCTGATTGTACTGCATTCCATGCCCACCCTTGGGCTCAGCTATCTATGTATTTTAGGAAGGGTATATAAAAGTTATTATTTTGAGGTACCTGTTCTTACACTTACAGGCTACTGAGGTCACCATTTTACCACCCCATATGTCTTTCTTTGTGAATGTTCTGTACGATGCTGCTAAAGCCTCTTACAGCCGACCTCCATATTTATCTTCTAACCAGTCTGGATAGACATTTTACATCACATGAAATCTAGATTTAGACTAAGCAATATAATCTAGGAAACTTTACAGTATGTCCTTAGAAAACCCATGTTCATTACACTGAGACTACACTGTGCTGTCATTGAAGTCTGTACAACAGTATAGTAGAATTCTGCAAAAAAAATCTGGAAATAGGAAGAGCATAATTTGTGATTATTATGTGGAATACCATGAGTGTGCTGTGAATTCGGGAAGAAGATAAAAGTTGTTAAGCATGTTTCTTCTCATTCTAACTCATGTCACTAACTGCCACATAACTCTTAAACCTAATCATGAATGTAACACGTACTTACTGGCCCACAGTGGCTCAAATATCATCAATACTTTCCCAGTTTTTCATAATCTGTATAATATTTCCCACTTTGACTTCTTAAAAACCAAAATATGTGCATATAAATATAATTAGCAAAAAAGTACTCATAAAAAGCAAAATCAAAGTAAAGGCCTGCCTTAAACCCCAACTGTCTCTACATGCATTACTGCTATGTAGAGAAATCCACCCTAATCCAGCCACCCCCCCCCTGCTCACTCCAGGTATCCAAACAAAAACAGCCTAACGTGTATTATCATTAACCTTTGATTTATTTGTAATAAGGTGATAGAACTTCATGCTTTTGAATCTCACTGCAACTCTAACATCCTTACTATCACTGAAACCTGGTTAAAACCCAACATCAGTGACACTTAAATCCTCCCAGCAGGTTATAGTACACTCGGAGCTTACAGTAAATCCAAAATAGGAGAGGATAGCAATATTATACCAGAAATAACCTAAACTTATCTCTCCATCAGAAGAGCCACTCCACATTTAACAATGCAGAAATGCTTATTAGTTTACTTAAGTTCAACCCATATAAATGCATATGTGTCATAGCTTTATACTTACTCCCCAGGAAATAACAGTAGCACTGCAGAGGATGTACTATCCTGGGTATCCTCCAGCATAACCCAAGAAGCTATCATCTAAGGAGACCTAAATATTGACTGGAGCCTTATTAAAACTGTCACCACCACAACTAACATCAATCTATATGGATTCTCTCAGCTCATTGAGGAGCCAACCAGATATGATAAGTCTACCAATAAAGCCTCAACAATAGACTGGATACGCTCAAGAAAATCTGTCGACATCTCTAGCAAAGGCGTTCTATTTGACAACCTAAATCACAACTTACCTAGCCTTGCAAATAGGCTTATAGCCAACAACACAGCAAAATAACATCAAAAGAATGTGCATAACGTATCTAAATTCTTTGTGAACTCTTTCATATGTACACTTAAACAATACAACTAGAATAAAGTAAAATATCTTCATCTTGATGAGACCATTAATGCAATCAACAAAACCATTGCCAATATTCTAAACAACTAAGATCCTGTAAGGAAAAAAAGGGTTAAGATGAATCCTGCACCTTGGCTATTTAAAAATTAAAAGCAACAGATACTACTTAAGAGACTTGGCTTGGAAATCATGGCACATCAAGAAATCCCAAGAAAATCTAATACAACAAAGACAGTTAAAAAATAAGACAAAACAAAGTACTAAGTATGACAAAAACACCCCTACTGCAATTTACAGTTAGCACACTAGCACACTCCTAGGTCTACTTCAGTATACCGAAATATCACTTACCCAAAAGTCATATCATTGAGACGAAAAGGCCGACTGCATGAGAACACCGACATCCCAGAACTCAGACTTACCACAATAGGTAAGTAACCGCTTGCCCATCTGAAACAAAAATGTAAACTGAAGTAAACCAAACCACCCATGGTGGGTCTTTGCCCCCCACACCCCACTAACTAAATATACCAACTCCCACATCGCACTACCACGGGGGTAAGGGGCAAAATTCAACAAGATAGCCAAGTGGTTACTTACCTGAAGTGGAAAATCGTCTTCGTGTGGTCTTCGACATTTTCATCTCAGAGTTTTGGTATTCGGTTAAGTGAGCATTTGGATTTCTGAAGGGGACCCACACCCTCAAGCAGTTCTCATTATCATTCCATATGTTACTAAACCCGGGATACAGCCCACAGTCCAACCACTTTCCATCTGATACTTTTGCAACTAATGCAAATAACTTTAATAACTGCTTCTTATAAACTGGCCACATCAACCATCCTCTGCCTCCTCCACCTAACCCTCTGCACTAACAAATACTACAACCATTTTAAGCTTAGCCATGTATCCCAAATCTCTGGCAAGTTCTGGTACCCTTGATAAGTGTAAGCAGGGGCTTAGAAGATGAAACATTTACAAGCAGGGGCCTGGGAGATGAACCTGGCCTGTGTCCATTAGAGACAGTGGTGGTTCAGTGTTCATAGTTTTCAATCTCTGCTTTAGCCGCACTTTAGTTTTGTTACTGGTCCATTAGAGACATAGGTGCCAAACTAGGGATGAATTTCCTGTTCCCCATCCAGTTGCCCAAGTTACACTTGAATTGGATTAGGGAGGAACTCTGTTTCACATGGATGGGTACCCTGTTCCAGAGAAGGGGTAGTTGTCTCTGGGATACATACTTGTCTCTCCAGCAGGTCCTATTTATATCACAGGCAAGGTTTAAGACTTTAGAACAAGTAATTCTGGTCCTGTTTGTTTTGGAGATATGCAGTAAATCCATTAGGATGGTGTCTGATAATGCCTTGTATGCTAGGCATAGATCTCCCTTCAACATTCTGCAGGAGACAGAATACAGGGAAGGGGCCTTGAGGCAGTCTACATAGGACATGTTACTTAAGCCCTCTTTTTCTTTAGTAAGGAACCTCTGTGGGAGTTCTAATTGTTGGATGTACCTAATTAGGTACATACCAAAGAGGGTATTGTACTCAATGATAGGCCTGATGAATGCTGAATATAGTGGAACAATTAATTCCTTGGATCCAGATGCCATACCTTTGTTTATAGGTTGCACAACATAGAATGAATTCCAGACAAGTGTAGACACATGATTGTCAAGTACTAGATTATTGTCTATGTGTGTCTCCAAGTCAATGACTACTGTGTCGACTCTTGGGTGTGTGTTGTCAATATGATAATTACAAGGGGTGGATGACTTCATGAAGGAAACAGTTATGCATTTGTTGGCAATTAGTTTTAGTCCATGGCTCTGAAACAAGTTATTTGTCTGTGTCAGCCCTTCCTGGAAAACATTAGTGTCAGTGGGGGATTATATGACTGCTCCTAATTTGCCATCATCTGCAGATTTGGTCAGCCAGAGGCCCTTGACATTGGCCTTGACTTCAGAGAAGTAAATGTCAAATAGGAGTGGCCCCAGGACCAATCTCTGAGGGGCTCCACTTGTGACTGGTCTCTTTGTAAAGGTGGATTCCCCAATTCTAACTTCCTGTGTCCTGTCTGTGAGCCAGTTGGCTAGCCACAGGATGACATAAGGGTTTATACCTAATGTCTTGAGCTTGTCTACAATGCCCAAGTGAGGTATTGTGTCAAATACCTTGGCAAGATCAAGGTAGGCAGTTTGGACTGTATTGCACTCATCTATTCCTTTGGTGACCTTCTCAAAGAAGTCCATCAAGTTAAGTAGGTATGATCTGCCCTTAACAAAACTAAATTGGGTTGAGTCCAGTATCTTAAGGCTTCCTATGTCCACACCTTTCAGCCCCAGAACATGGACCAAAGCTCCAAAGGTGGTGTTGTCTCCATATCCATAAAGGATATGCACACCCCCCAGACTAGTAGCCCAGCATAATGCATATCACATACTTCAGGTATAACTAACATTGGGTAAGACAGCGATTCAGGTCATAGCCTGCTATAGGTCCCCAGCCATGTCTAAAGACTCTCACTCCACATTCTGAAGCACCCTGGAAACTATTAAGGTCCAACCCAACACTCTCATACTAGGTGACTTCAACTACCCCTCCATCAACTGGGAAAACTACTCATGCACCAATACACTGGCCCAATGCTTCCTGGAATTCATCAGTTCCAATGCCTTGGACCAGCTCATTCTTACCCCCACTAGAGGAAGCAACATTCTTCACCTGATTATTACTAACATGGGCAACCGTTGCTCTACACCAGTAGTCAATTCCTCCCTGGTTAAATCTGACCACAAACTAATCACCATGGAAATCCACATCTCACCCACACACACCCCCAAAAGTAACCACCATGAAAAACTTCTTCAAAGCTGACTTTGGACTCCTAAAAACAGGGGTGGCTAACTTCATGGCACCCATGTCAATGGAAAATAGATGCATGGCTGCCAAATCATACACCAATGCACTGTACGAACTCGTACATAAATGCATGGAACTAGCCATAGTCAACAGAACTAAGACGCTGTCCTCCAAAAAAGGAAGCCAATCTGGTGGTCTCCTGCCATTAATAAACTCTGCAATAGAAGGAAGAAACTGTTTCAGAAAAAGGTGAAGTCCCAAGACTGGAAAATTAGCCTCAACAAAAAGTTGAGATCCCTCATCAAAACCTCTAAAGCCAGATATGAAGGCAGAATTGCAGCAGACACTAAAAACAACCACAAAGCCTTCTATAGTTATATGAAGAATCTCTATGGCAATACCGTGGTTTGCTCTGAGTTACTGCACAATGGTACCTCCTATACTGAGCCAACAGATATTGCCAACATACTGGCCGACAGATTCAGTGCCAACTTGTATGTACCTAGTTTCTTTGTTTTTGGAGCTTTTCTCCCCAGGACTCCATTGAAAACGGGTTCATTTTGGCCCAATGGACTATCCTGGTAAACCAACTGCAAATAAATAAAATAAATAAACTTTACCCCTCTCTCGCCCCCTAAAGGACCAATCACAATACTGGAGGAATGCCAGGCAACCAGCATTACTGCAGCACCGGTTAAGGCTGCATTGTCCAAGTCCAAGAATACAGCTTCCATGGGACCCGACAATATCCCATGTTCAATGTTTTACATGAACTACAAAGTGAACTGGCACTACATCTCTTTGCTCTATTCAATTACAGCCTCACCTCAGGCTTTGTCCCTACTGAATGGTGCACTGCTACAGTCATCCCTCTCCATAAAGGGAGAGTGACTACAGACCCTGGGAATTATCGCCCCATTAGCTTGACGAGTCTGATATGTAAAGCTATGGAGCACATCATCATGGACCTAATTAACAAGGATATAGGGAACCTCCAAACTCTAGATCCCACTCAGTTTGGTTTTGTGAAAGGTAGATCATGTCTGCTCAACCTGGTTGACTTCTTTGAGTCAGTTACCAGAGCTGTGGGTGAGGGGTAGGCAGTTCATACTGCCTACCTCGATCTCACCAAGGCCTTTGCCACCATTCCCCACTCAGGAATTTTTGATAAACTCACCAAACAAGGCATCAACCCCTATATCACTAGGTGGATTGTAAATTGGCTCACAGATAGAACCCACAGTGTGAAAGTAGCGGACTCCAAGTCAGATTGCCGACCAGTCACGAGTGGAGTCCCACAGGGATCAGTTCTGGGTCCTCTCCTGTTTGGCATCTACTTCTTGGAAGTCCAGGCCAACATGGAGGGACTCTGGCTGACTAAGTTCGCAGATGACTGAAAGCTGGGAGCCATTATTAACTCCCCAAATGATGGAGATATCTTACAGAAAGGCCTCACTGAGACCAATGACTGGTGTTGAAATCATGGCCTTAAGTTTAATGCCAAAAACAATGCGTCGTCATCCCTTTTGGGAAAAACTCAGTTCCCACTAATTACCACATCGATGTGAGCCCACTGAAGGCGTTATAAGAGATTTGAGGATACAGGTTGACAGCAACCTCTCCTTCAGAAAGTCCTTCTATGTGGCACATCTCATTACCACGGGTTTTGCATCCAGCAAGAAAGAGGTCATCATCTCTCTCTACTCTTCACTCATTAGGCCAGTCATCAAGTATAATGCCCCATTTGACATGTACCTCACTAGACACATGCAACAGCTGGAAAGGCCACAAAAGTACCTCATGAAGAGGATCCTAGGCCTTAAACACATGTCCTACATGGAGAGACTCAAAAATTCCAGCTATTCTCTGTCTCATATCGTCTACTAAGAGGTGATCACTGCTTGACTTACAAAGCCATGTCTGACCCAGCTCTGTTAGAAATGCTACATCTAAAGAAATCCTAATCCCTCTGCACCACATGCTCCAGAGACCTCAACCTCATTACCACAATCAACCGAACATGCTGGAGGGACAGGTTCATTACCCAGAGACTGCCCATGGTCTGGAATAGACTTTCCATAAATATCAAGCAGAGCACTTCACTGGCCCTCTTCAAGAGAAATCTTGATGAGTGGATGGGAAATAGAAAGTTCACCCCAGGGATCACTCCAATGTCTCTCCTTGATAGAGGTACTGGGAACTAACGTCAGGCGGCATGCTGCCAGGGCACTTCTATGGGCTAGGCTTGTAAAGGCTCCAGGGCCATTAGCCTAGTATGCACCTATGAACCTATGTCATTACTGATCATTTCCATCATAGTTCTTTTCATTGCTTTACATATGAGACTAGTGAAACCCACTTTTCACTTCACTATGTCACTACCACCACCATAAAAAAACTCTTAAAGCTAAAAATAACTATCCCAGCTGTAGACAATTTCCCATCCAAATTTATCAAAATAGCAGATGAAGCTCTATTTAACCCCATATTACTTCTAATAAACAAATCCAGTCAGGAATCTTATGTCCATACCATATGGCAAAAAAAGGCTACATTTTTCCCCTCCATAAGAGTGGACACTCTGTTGACTACTCCAACTTTAGACCAATTGCAATCATATCTACTCTGTTTAAAATCCTTGAAAAATGCATTAATTTCCCACTACTGCAATACCTAAATGCTAACAGTCTTCTTTCTCAACATAACTTTCGTTCTAATCTGAGTACCACCACTGCCGTACTTCACTTTGCTAATGCCATTAGCAAAATAGAAACACTGGCAATATGGCAGATACTCTCTATTTATTTATCTGTCAAAAGTTTTTGAAACAGTCTCACATCACCATCTAGTGCAAAAACTTGCATCTCTATGTCTTTCCCCCTTGTCAGCCTCCTGGTTTAATATTTATATGTTTGTGTCTTTCAGCTTTTCCCGGTTAGGGGTCGCCACAGCGGAACTCCGGCCCGCTAATGATTGGCAGTTGATTTTTACGTACCGGCTTGCCAGGCCTGACACACAACCTTCAACGAAGGTACGCCCATTCACGCATGTCTCCACACAGAAGACGCTCTAGCTGAGAATCCATCCGGACAGCGTCTTACTGTGAGGCGACAATGCTACCACAGCACCACCACCACCGCGTCCTGGTTTAATATTTATATATTATGTATTATATATTATATGTAATATATAAATAATATATTTATATATTTCTTTTATTCTATTTATTTGATAGCAGTTAAATAGTAGTAAGAATATTCTTTGTTTCTACCTATAACTGTAGGGTTCCTCAACGATCCATATTTGAGCCTCTTCTATTCAACATATTCATAAATGACCTATACACTGCTGACAAGCATGGCACACTTATATGGTATGTAGATGATTCAGCACTTATATACACAGCCTCCAATTTACAAACACTACAGAAAGTTACACAGGAGTCCTTTACTTCAATTGATACCTGGCTTGACAATTCTGAACTTCTAGTTAACCATAAGAAATGAAATTATTATTTTCATCATCAAAACACTCTCCCAAAGTAAAACACATATCAAAATTAACTCATTAGACAACACATTGCTCAAACAGGTACCCAGCACTAAACCGTTAGGTATCCCTATGGATGACAACATGAAATTCAACCAGCATTTCTTATCAGTTATTTAAAAAAAATAAAAAACTAGACCGTTTTACAGGACAAAACCTTTTCCTATAGACAGAACTGGAGAGACTATAGCAAAATCTTACCTACTACCAAGTCTACTATATGCCTCCCTACTTTTTACTAACTTTCAAACACCCATACAGTCTACGTTGGAACAATGCTTTAATAAAATTGCTGGCTTTGCTGCCGACTGCCAATCCAGAACCTGTCACTGCTCTGCTGTCAAACAAAATTAACTGTTTGTAACTCCCACATCATCTCCGTTTCACTTATCTACAAACAACTCATAGTCTCTTATACAAACCTGAAAAGCATCCTGAACTCAAACTCATACTTCATCAGTACTTCCCAACTAAAGCTCTTTGCTCAAAAAATAAACTACGTCTGTCTGTATCAATAGCCCAAAACACAGCAGGAGGCTCATTATACTCAAATTATATATGAACACCCCACCACAACCTCTCCAACATTTTGAAAAGCAGCAAATCATTAAAATAAAACTAGGAGAACATCTTTTTGTAACTTAGCTATGCAACTGGACTATTCCTGGATAATCAACAAACTACCCCTCCTATCCTATTTTGCCTAGCATCTCTCATTAACTTCCCTCCTATCTTTTACCTCAACCCCTCTCTTCAAATAAAACTATTCACTTTTAACCTTAATACTACCTACTTTACTTCAATCCAGATTTAGTATTCCACTTACTCCGGTATTACTCTCAGCTATTTACTCTACCTTATATAGCAACAACTAGACAGGGAAACAATTGCATCTGTGAAGGGTTTACTCTCTGTGTATATTATAAAGCTTTTCTGCAAAGCTTACGGATTTCTGTACCTTACATGTTATGACTGTGATACATCCTTTCTGTAATTTTGCCTTATGTGTTAACTAACTGCTAATTTTATTATAACAGCACTCATGCTATTTTAGCAGCTTTCTCCCCAGGCCTCTGCTGAAAAGTGGCCTTTCTGCCTAATTGGACCCCCTACGTCAACAAATGTAAAATAAGTACATAATGTAAGAAAGGTGCTTAATGAAATTTGTTAAGCACATTTCAGCGCTAGTAAGCTCTATTCTCACACTAGAGCATACACACAGGCCACCACAGAAAAGCAGTGTAAAGCTAAAAACAGCTTTAAAAGGTGTAAATACACTTAAGGCTGCCACACTTTTTTTTTTTTGTGCTGCAATGCAGGTGCAGCGGTTAGCATTGCCGCCTCACAGCAAGAGGTTCTCTGGTTCGATCCTTGGCTGGGATGCCTTCTGTGTGAAGTCTGCATCTCCTCCTCTAAGACATGCTGTAGGTGGATTGGATACTCTAGAAGGCCCTAGGCATGTGTGTGTGTGTGTGTGTATGTGTGTGTGTGTGTGTGTGTGTGTGTGTGTGTGTGTGTGTGTGTGTGTGTGTGTGTGTGTGTGTGTGTGTGTGTGTGTGTGTGTGTGTGTGCCTTCTCTGGAAGGTTGGGCACCAGGCTGGCAACTCAACACCATAAAAAACTCCACTGCCAATCATGAGCGGACAGGTGATCCACTGTGGCGACCCCTAACAGCCGAAAGAAGAAGAAGAAGAAGAACGCAAAGTGTTCAAAAGCTTCTAAAGCTGTTGCAGAATCAGATACACTTCACTTCTGGCTGCTGTCTATGAGATAGGTATAAACAAACTTCAGCTTTCAAAGCTGTAAAACACATCTCCCTCCATTTTCTTTTTTGTTTCTTTTTTTCTCTCTGTCTTGTTGTATACTGGAACAATTAAAGCTGTATGTAATACAAAGACTCGTGGTAACCCTATGTTTGTGACAGCTTTCAAAGCAAGAAAACACCTGGCTCTTCTACACTTTTTTATGCAACTGGTAAGGCCATGGAACAGATAAAGCTCTATGTACTGCAAAGAAACATGACCAGGTTTCTCTGATTACAACCAAGTTCTTATATTTTCTCAAAATGGATGACGGAAAAAGATTGGGTAGATTATAAATGATGTATAATGTTTGCAACTGGGAGTTTGTCAGTATGGTATGTGGTGGAAAATGCTTGCAACTAGGATTGTGTCAGTGAGCTTTGTTTTCATTTGTATAAATGCATGATTGCCTTTGTAGTAAGTGATGGTTTAATAAAGATGTTTCTTGTTTAAAAAAGCAATACATGAATTATTTATGTAATGTTGCTTAGGTTATATGATATATAGCAATATATGTGAAGTAAAATATTTGTTATGTAATTATAGTATGATTAATTTTATATGAATGCAAATTTGCTTATGTTACAAGTGATAAGTCAATAAAGGTGTGTTGAAAAAAATGGATGTCAGGATTCAACTACACCTCTCCCCCTCAAGGTGAATTTCTTGATGTCAGTTTCTTAAATAGATAAAAGCTTGGTTATGATCAGAGACATGTTCATCATCCTCTATATTACATTTTTTTGACTGGGGATTAGCAGCAGGGATGAGTCTATATTTAGTGGGAGTCCCAGTATGTTCATAGGTAGTAAGAATGCAGTCAGAGACCATTAAGTAGCCTAGCCCAAATTCCCAATTCCGCCACAGCCCTGTATGGTTAAATGACTTGCTTAAGGTCACTTCATAGGCAAATGAAGGCTGACAGAATTGTACCTCATACCACTGGAAGCATCTTGCTAACAGTTGAAAGCCTTAACCTTCTGTGCTAACTACCAGGCTCAGAAGACAGGCCTCAGGGGATTTGAATCCATTACCCTATTCAGTGATGTTCTAGCAAATGCTGTATTTACAAAGTGAGGCATGGAAGCTAACAAGGCAAGTCCCGAGGAGAAAAAGTGTCAACAAATATATATGTAGGGAAATAATAAGTACATTTGAACCAAGCAGTACATAAAATAATGGACATGATCTTGTGATTAGACAACTGTTAGGTAAGTAAAACATACCATAAATGCAAAGCCTTACTAACACAGGTATGTCAGCTACAAGACTATGTGACTAAGGCACATTATAAAAATATCTAATAAGGTGACAATATGAAACGTTAGATGCTTCAGATATATATGTGGGTTTATTTGTAGAAGGTTTGCTGTGCTCTCAGGATGAAGAGATGTTACCATCTTTTACATGCTAAAATAATTAAAACAGAATTTAGGAAAATGGTACATTAGGTAGCAAAATGATACAGACAGTATCTTGTTGGCTAATCAGGGATTGATTCTTCTATCAAAATAATACATTAATGGTAAGCAGTTGTTTCCTAACTTGTAGTTCATCTTATTACAAGATAAGTTCAAATCCAGTGCATAGAGAGATGCTCCTTTAATGTATGCTTAAATGCATGCTTGTCTGATACGCACCTAGGAGTAAAGAGGATTTCCTGCACATTTCCTACATAGTTAAAGTATCTTGAATCACTATTATCTATCTACAGACAGGGAAACAGACAAAACAAACAATAGATGACATAAATTTACATTACAGTTTGTGATGGCTGATACATAGCTCTAGGTAACATGCAATAATTTATGAGTTAATCTTAATTTCACTGAGGAGAGCTTCTGATTAACCTCCAGACACTGAAAGGAGTTATGAAGACTTTACTAAATAATGAAATTCAGAACCAGATTCAGATATCCTGTTACATCCATGCTCAAGTCTCTGGAAGATTATTGACTGCAAGTTTCTATAAAGATGTGCTGAATATAGAAATGCAGGTAATTTTGAACAAGTTTTCTTGGCCAGGCTTGAAATGGTCTGCAGACTGATTGCTTAATATGTACATATGATCCTATGAACAGCCATGCTTCTAGTAATAGTTGTAATAGTACAATGTTAGTATTCAAACAAGTTCTGCCATTTTTAAAAAAACATAAACTATATAATGTTTGTATTTGTTTATTAAATGAGTTGTCGGGCTCTGCAGAGTCCATTTTCAGTTGTTGCATAGGGAGAAAAGCTTCTAGTTAATATAAAAGTTATATCAAGTGCATGCGCACACACACACACACACACACACACACACACACACACACACACACACACACACACACACACACACACACACACGCATACACAAAGCTTGCAAGTCTTTGCCTAGTATAAAATAAAGCCTTGTGCAGAGGTGCAAGCTGCAAAAGACTGTACCTTAAGCATTCTTATGTACACTATACACTATAAAACTGCCTATAGCAGAAAACAGTAATGCTCTTTCTCCAATAAATCATTAAACTGATGTAGCTTTTGAGATCTTGGTAGTTTCATATATTTACATAATGTAAGGAGTGAGATGTCTTCCCTAGATCTATTTTTTTATTAATGGTAGCCCCTAATGAATGCCTTTGTGATCAGCTGTGTTAACATCGATAGCATAACATCAAAGTAACACAAAATGAAATGTTGGCAGAAAGGTAGAAAACTCACCTACATAATACACTCCTTACAGAATATTAGCAAGCACAGCTTAACCATTCAGACAGTATGGTAGATCACTCACCAGCCAAAAGTAGCAGCATCCTAATGCTCATTAACTACAACCACAACTCCTCAGTGTAACATTGCTCACTTAACTTACACATGGTTAAAATTGCGAACCCAAAAATTGGGGAAAGAAGGGAAATACTACCCTGTTAAAATAGGCTGACCCTTTTCCACCTGACCATACCAGATAAAAAGATGGGTTAGGTAGGAGGGCAATACAAATCTGCAGTGACAATGAGAATGACCCTTCTCCAGCCTAAATTTATATACTGACCCCCCCTTTTTATCTCCTCTCCTTCCTAAACAATGACTCTAATGGTCCCTCCCCCCATTAGCAACCTATTTTATTCTTAACTGTACCCTCATACCTTCTCCCCTTCTAAATTTTAACCCATTTCACCCAGTGCCAACTTGCTTGAAAGGCAAACTACCTTTGCTTGTAGCCCCTACTAAAACACAAAACATATACCATATCTGCCTTTTGGATCAGCTTTATTAAAATCTATAGTATAACATCAATATAACACAATACCAAACTTACATAATATTAACAAATACATCTAAACCAATCTGGCAGCATGGTAGACTGCTCTCCCACCAACAGTAGCAGCATCCCAATGCCCCTAACCACAACAGCTCTTCAAGCAGTGTAGCACTGCTCACTTGACTTGTGCAGGGAGCAAATTGTGAACCCAAAAAGGGGTGGGGGAGGGCCCTACTACCCTATCCAAACTGGTTGTCCCTTCTTTCACCCACCAGACTGTCTAGCAGCCTGTTTCCCCTTTTTTAAAATCCCAACCAATGCTATCTTACCCAATACATCCTGCAAAAATAATGACAACCGAACATTAAAAATATCCAAACTAACATCACTAAGGTGAACTCCATTACTATGGAAGCTCATATGGCACCTTTATCTGCAAAATTACAGTGCTGTACAACTACAAACCCCACTTGCCTACCTAAATTAAGATTAAGAAATGTTCTATTAACCTCCAACACAGTAAATGGTGGGAGGTTTGTATAATGGTTAAGGTGTTTACCTTAAAGACACAAGGTATAGGGTTTGATTCTCATATGGGGTAATTAGCTAGGCTTAAAATGGCCCACAAGGACAGTTAGCCTAGTACTAACCTATGAACTTAGATGCTGCCTTATGCACCATCCTTGAAATTATTGCTGACTGTATCACAATTGCTCCTTGAAATCTTTGACACACAGTAAACAAATCCTTTATTAACAAAGTAAGCAACTTCCTCTTCAATATAACCCCAATATCTTTGGCACTCAAATGTATAAATTTACCAAATGGGTCCCCATATTGCTTGCTTACCTTCTCCAGAGCAGGAAATGAACTTGCCACTGCACTGGATCCAAACAAAGTTTTCAACCTCCAAGTTTCACCTCTGCTTTTCTAGCTACACAATAAACAAAACTGTATCCTAGCATGACAATCTATTTTTTACCTTAAAAAGAAACACAAAACTAATATCCACATCAACCTCAGAAATACCCAACTACCTTACCTAATGTAACTCCCCAAAAAGCCCTAGAATACCATCTGACAGCCCTTTTAATCACATCCACAGAGCTCTCTTCATCAAACAAATCAGATGCTCTCCCTGTCTTTAAAGAATGAGTGGCATATTTGTTCTCATTTATATCCTGCACCTCTGAGGCACTTTGATCTAAATAACAAAAGCCCTGGAATCTATCTGCCTTCCTCAACCATCATAAAAAAGTATCCCCTCTAACTAACCTCTTGCTACAAACCTCTCACCATGCTATCCCCCACATCACAGGGCATAACAAATGCTCACCATTCTATCTTGGAAAGAACCATCCACCTAACCTTCTAGTCTTTGAACTTTTTAATCAAATCAACACTCCTGTTGAAGTAATGTTTATATCTCCCCAACCTTTCACTTACCCAAAATGCTCCAGCATATATAAAAACTGATAAAGTAGCCTACAATACATAATAATAATAATAATAATAATAATAATAATAATAATAATAAATAGCCACCTTGTGCACACCCTGTAATATCCATTAAACATTTAAAACCTTTAGTGGAAAAGCTGTGAGGGAAAGGTTTGCTTTAGCTTCCTTGTATTTTGCTAAGAGCTTTCTCTTGTGAGGCACACATAAATTAAAATTTTCCCCACCCTTGCACCCTGCTGCTGTTGTGTTTTTAAACTCAACTCTCTTTCTAGTTGCCTGCCCCTTATGTTAATTTGACCACATATCTCCTCCCTCTCTCCATTCATTCAGTGCTGTAAGGACAACATTATCATTTTGTAAAATCACTACCCTTCAATTATTTAAATGTATTAGTCATCCCACTGGATTCCATAGAACAAGAATGCAAGTTCCCACTCCCTTCCAATTTATCTTGCTAGTTTAAAATGAGTTGCTCTCCATTTAGATAGCTAAAGCTTAGTTACCTCCTCTTTCATATCTAACTGCTTAATGACCACTGCAGCTCTTAGGATATTAACCCTTTTTTCTATCTTTCCCTTAAAATCTGAAACATCTACTCCAAGACCACCGATTTTTGGAGAGCCCACATTCTGCCTCTCAGTAGTCATCTTGAGATTAGTGCTTCTGTTTTGCTTCTGGAGAGACAAGGAGCACAGGGACTTTATTTCCTCGATACTGTAGATCACGGGGAAGCCTAATAACTGCTTCATAGGTGCCAGCTTGGAATTTGAGCTAATATTTTGCTCCTGGTGAGAGAAGGAGCAGAGTGCATTGATTCCTGACAGTTTCTGGCTGGGCAGTAAATATCTTTGCTTGGTGTTTCTGATAGGTGTGGTTGCTATTCAAGGCATCTACCAGGAAAAGAGTACAACAAGCCTATAGACTTTTGAGTCATCTGGGACAAGACTGTGGATTATCAAACAGGTCTACTTCTCATCTTGAGATTGGTGCTAATGTTTTACTTCTGGTGAGAGAAGAAGCAAAGGAGCATTGTATCCCAGCACTAGTAGTAGCTGGGAAGTACCCAGTTAGATAGCTCCCCCCTTTTCATCATTCTTGACAAGCTAATTCTTAATTGTCAATAAGTACTGCTTGATGTTTCTAACTTCAGAATATCTGCCTAAATACTTCATCCATAAATCATCAGGGTCTATTTATTATTTTCCTGTCAAGTGTTTGGCAGTGCCCTGTATAGACACAGACACCTTGAGTGACATTTTTCCTGTAAAAACATGATTGAAATTTCACCAATATCTAGTCGCACACAGAACAGCTAGTTTGCAGCGACAAGCACTGGCCCCACAGTTGCAATCTGAATACCCTTGACATAACTTTATATTCTTACTCCAACTATCTAATCAATAAAAGAGGGTCTGTTGCCATGGATATTAACTTTAAAACTATTTCCTTTTCCAACTTGGTGGATATAGGCATCCTGAGGCAATGTAGAAATTGTGTCATGTTTACTGGCAACCAGTTAATTTTCAAACAAACTGATATGTTATGTGAGAGATGTATTTACATAATGTCACTGGAGGCAAAGCTGTCACATAAAAATACTCCTAATGTCAATAAGGTTGTCAGTAGTGCACACGATGCACCCATCACACACAATTCCAAGCAGAAATATACACCCACATATGCTGAGCATACCACTCAACTGTCCAAATTTTTGCAGAACATTCAAATTTTTGCCTCATATTTTTGGTCTACTCCTCATAAAATGTGTGGTTTTCTGGCAAATCACTGGGATGATCTGAGGATTGAACTCACTAAATAATGTTACATTTATGTTTCAGACTTTAAATCTTTCAGAAAATGTATGTTAACACAAACTCTGTTACTTTATCAACTTTCAAAGTTTATAAGCGCAATATTTAAAATCTGTCCCTATTTCTGGGCTTTTGTCCCCACATTTTGTCAAGCTTTGCCCAGATTTCTTGCATTAAGGGGTTGTGAGGTGTCATGCTGAGGTGGTTAAAGGTAACTTTCCTAAACCAAAAAGACCTCCTAGCTGAAGTACACATAACAATTACCGTCAGCAGCCCTGAATGCACTCTTTCAAAACAACACCTACATTAACACATACAGCTATATGTCTTGGAGGCTCTAATTCTAAGCTCATAAGGCAAGCAAGCCGCCACCCATCCAACATCCTGGTCATTGGAGACTCCATTGTGAGATACACTGATGTCTCAATATCCCTCTTGATAGGCTGAGTAAGGAGAAAGTCATGGTCAGTTGCTTATCAGGGTCTAGGATCTACCACATTATGCACACATTCAGGTCATTGGACTACAAGTACCAGTATGACTCAGCCATAGTCCATGTGGGTGTAAATGATCTGAGATGTACCTCACTAGACTATATGAAGAGAGACATCATGGAGCCCTCAGAATATGTGTCTCAGGTTGGTATGAGCCTAGCACTGAGCATCATTTTACCTATTCCAAGGATGATATCACAATATGAACAAAAGAAGACTGACATTAATAATTGTCTTATTTTCTGGTGTCATTTAAGGGAGTGCAATATTTGTCAGCATGGAAGGAGATGGTCAACAGATCATGCTGCTTTTCCAGGGATTGACTGTACCTGTCCCCTCTAGGCTTCTGAATATTGACTAAAATATTGTCTTCCCCCATAGTGCCTTTTTTAGGCAACGCCAGATTGCAAGTACTTCCAACATAGCAAATAAAAACCAAGAAAATCTAAAGGTATATAAAAAAAAAAAATATATATATATATATATATATATATATATATATATATATATATATATATATATATATATATATATATATATATATATATATATAAAAAATGGGTCCCCTTCTGTTTGTCAAAAGTACACTTCATCGACAAACAGATGGTTAAAGTGTTTACCTTACAAACACAAGGTCCATGGTTTGATTCTCACATGGGGTAATTGGCTAGGCTTAAAATAGCCCACAAGAGCAGTTAGCCTAGTACTAATCCATGAACCTATGAACTTAATTGGCCACCATTCCGGAAACCACCACCTGATGACATATGCTCCTGTGCCGAAAACTCCAGTTACATCTGTAAACATCTGTAAACAATTCCTATTCTAATGATGACACCCAGTCTCCTTGCCAAATGTGGAATAAACTCTAAACAGATTGACATACCAATGCTTACTTGCTTACCCTCACCCAGTGATGATACCACCTTGCTCCAATCAACAACTTAGCCAAAGGTCTTGTGAAAGTCTTATCTGGACCCACCATCTAGCATACAAAAAATAAGCAAGCTTCCTTAACCTCTTTAATCCTGTCTCTATCTCTGACAACCAGTGGCTAAACATTCTCTCTTATTTTATCCACATTGTCTCACAGCAATTTGACATCTCTGCTTCTGTATCCACTTCTAAACCCAAAAATGGAAGATACTTCACAGGAACCTCCAATTTTTCCTTTGCAATTGGCCCCACTAGCTCTGCACACAATTACTCAAACAACCTCTCACCTGCTTCTACCTCTTCTTTTCCCTCCCCATCTAACAAAAAATCATCCAAACAATGAATAGCTCCCATAAACTTGTCCATCTTCTGCCACAAACAGTACAATGATGTACTACACGTTACAAAAGTAACACAGGTAGCAGCACAGCCAGTGGGCATTGCCTTGTCAAAATAAAATTTACTACCCGGCTGCATACCCCAAATCGACTGTTTCTGTTCCTTTACTGGCAATACTCGAAAGACCAATTCTATGTCTAGCTTTGCCAACAGAGGGTCTTTGAATGATCTAATCACCATCACAGCCTCACCCAATGAGGCATATCGCACCCTAGCATCTATCAATTGACAGAGTTACCCTCTGGAAAGGACAAGTAATGGATGAGATGAAAATTCTCTGGGGATTTTATAGGTAGTGAACCTAATGTAGATACCTGAAATGCAGTAAATGGAGGGACATCAAATGGCTGTAATAATATACCTGCTGCCAACACTTTGTACAACAATGCCTGAACTTGATACTTAATAGAGAAACCAAATCTAAACCCCTTTATTAGCTTCTGTATCTTTAATCTGTCTGGGTAGCTGATAAAATGCAACTCCAACCTACTCACATTAGTAGGTGAATGCCCCAGCCCTCTGGTTGGTTCTGGCATGAAAAGGTGGCCCCGCCCTACTGTCACTATACCTCCCCTACCTCTTTCCGAACTTCACCACTGTACCCCACCCCAGTATCATTACTTCTAAACAGTCCTGAAACATCCTTCTTCCAACACTTATTAGCAAAAGGCTGACCTCCCACAGTGAGTACAAATGTGTGGAAACCTACGTGATAGAAGTACAACCTCCTGCATTAAACACACAACAGGCTTAACCCTTACCCCTATTCCCCCCTCTTCCTTAACTGTATCTCCGAGCCTATCCAGCATAGTCCCCATCCAAGTATCTGGATGTCTGTTCTCCCACACTAACATCTCATCCACCACCATGATCATACCAAAGCCAAGAATTTACACTATGAAGCCTCTGTGCCTCCATAATCATTAGTAAATAGTAAAGTAAAAGCAGATTTTGCTGTGGCTCTTTCTCCATGGTAATGGCCATAAACAAAATCCAGCCAATTGCTCTCCTCTTCAGTGCTGCTGTGAGGCCCTTATCCCTGGAGCAAAAACCTCCACAAAATCCCTGCACCAAATCTTCTCTTTCATCACTTACTAAATATACACAGTAATGAAAGCTGATCTACTACATGTCCTGCCTGCTGAAAATGTTAACTGACCCAAACCCAGGTTTACACATTCCACTTGACCACTTGTATCTGAAACTCTCACCTCAGGCAACAAAGGAAAGTCTCTGTCCCCCCCCCCCCCCCCCCATATGACCTACTTCTGCACCCAGACCTAAATCTTCTTGAAATGCAATATGATTCTCACCTAACAGCACTACTGGATTTTCCCACCTTGCAAACTCTACAACCTTCTCCTGTCACCTACACGCAAATCATGCACCAAAGTAAGCAGATCAACATTTGACATTATAGCAATCTCTCCCTCTTTTTTATCCCTCAGAATTAACAAGCTCATAACTTGTATGTTTCTGCTGCTTTAATGATGGATCAACCACTCTCCCTTGAGACCTCCAAGTCCTTTTGGCTTTACCATCTGAGGCCTCTCTCACTGGCTGCTCAATCTGACCATTTCTTCTTCATTTACCTTTTTCAGGCAGGCCTGGACACCATCCTACAGTGCCTTGCTTTGTGTCCACACTCTGAAATAATTTGTCAGCCTGTGACTTTACCCAGTTCAAAAGAAGGTCTTCCTCATATGCCATCCTGAAACAAAAGAAAAGCAGATCAGTGTGACCCTAGCACACACAATCTTCCCTGCTAGATTTAACTACTGTGGTGTCCTAGATGTGTGCATGCCTCTAAATTCAATCTACCTACCGGCTACTTTCACTATAGTTAAACTGCAACAGTGTGCTGATACCTGTTCACTGGGCCTATCTGCAAGCTGCCTCACAGTTTAACAGGACACTTTAAAAGTTTCAGATTTCTAGTGTCTTACAAGCACCCTGTGTAGGTTTACATTAAAATATCTTTGTATTCCTGAAACTTTGTACAATACTAGCTGAGACTCACACTCTAGGACCTACACCCCCCTGCATTTTTCTTGCAGGACTTTAAATCTTTATTTGTACTTAGGTAATCTTAGGTTTATTTATTATTATTTATTGTATTTTATTTTAGGTTTTTCAGGTTTCTGCTGACTCACTCCCATTAACAGTGTTGTCTGCTCTGAAGTGATTTCCTTGGATACTAGTATCTCATTACAATAAATACCATAGACCTGAATCACTATCTGACTCTATTAGTGACCATTTCCCTATCCAAGTACTTAGATACATCTCCTGTACTACTAGTACTCACAAATATAAAACTTTCCGTAAACTGACCAACTTCAACTCAGAATACTTAAACAACCTCCTATCCTCCATTAACTGTCTTCACTCTTTTCACTGTTTCTTAACGGTGCTGTCCTACACTTCAGTTCAACTTTCTTAAACTTATTTCTGGGATACCTCAATACTTTTGCACCTCTTCGAACAACAAGAGTTAAATCTCAAATCTCCCCTTGGCTTACGAACACCACTCATTCCTCTATCCATGTTAGAGATCTTGCATGGAAAAAATGGACTAAATCAAAATCTCCTTCTGATTTACAAAAATATAAAGAACTTAGAAACAAAACTAAAAAAATGATAGTATCTGATAAAAGAAACTTCTACTCACAATCCACCTCAATCACAATAGTAACCCTAGGGACTTCTGGAAGTCAGTTAACCACATATTACATACTGGTAACCCCCCCAACCCTGATCCTAATCTGTCTCCCTCTGAAATAGCCACCCAGTTCAATTCCTTTTTCATCAACACCATCAGTAAATTCAAAACTAAATGATCTGAAGAAGTCTCTGAATCAGCAGTGACAAAAGCACTTATCTGATTGTGTGTATCTTGATTAATAAAAGTTTTCATTATACTACAGTGGCTTGTGGAAAAAAATGGATTTTTTACATCATTGTGATCCCCAGCTCTGCTTGTGCTCACTTTACTTGCTATTTTACACATAAAATGTTCAAATTCCTGCTAAACACCCCTTGTAATAGCCTGATGTTACTGGAGTATGTCACAGGAATCCTCATAAACTTATTTCTGGGATACCTCCATTCACTATAATCGATAGAATCAGAGAAGTAGGGTTTACCTTCCTTTTCTCTTTAGTGGGACATAGAAGAAATGACTGGTTCTAATTCCCTCTTGCTGTAACCTCTGTCAATGAATTTCATCTCCAAGCTATCAAGTTCTTTTAAAAAAGTATTGTCATCTGCTATAAGTCTAGATGTCCTTAAAGCTTGACCTTTCACGACATTTTGAACACATGTTGTGGGTGCATACTGTGTCTATGTACATACGTGTCCGTATAGCACTCCTTCTGAAAATTTTCTGTAAGGAAAATCCCAGTTTCTTTTCTTATTATATTAACATCAAGAAATTCAATAGACTTAGGAGAGCTCTTGGCAGTAAATTTCAAAAATTGGGTGCTGTTATTGATGTCAACTAAAAATGACCTAAGCATACACTCTCCCCCTTCCCACAATAGAAAGAGGTCATCTACAAACCTCCAATAAAATGCTACCACATCATTTAGGTCCTCCTTTAAAATATGGTGATGTTCCCAGGTGGCCATGACAAGGTTGGCATAGCTATTGGCACATGATGTGCCCATAGCTACGTCATCCAATTGTCTATACAAATGTTCAAACAAAAATATGTTGTTTTCCAAAATCAATTCAACTAAGAAGCACAAAAAATCAATGGTTTTCATATCATAAGTACCATCTTCCACTAAATATTGTTTCAAAAATTCTATACCCAAATCATTAGGGATGACGGTAAATAAAGATTGAACATCCAATGTTACCATCAAACAATTCTCAATGGGCACTCTATTCTCAATATGTTCATACAACTCCCTCAAAAACTATTGGGTATCCTTTAATATATGCATTATTAGCTAAAATAGGTTTAAAATGTTGTTCCACATATATAGAAAGAGGCTCAGTACTCCATCCCCGCCCCGCTACTATTGGCCTCATTGGTGGGAGGAGAGGATGTTTGTATATCTTAGGTAATCCTTGAACTATAGGAATGAGTGGTTCATTAACAATAAAGTAATTATAAAGATCAATATTGATCAAAGGGCATTGTAAGCATTCAAACAAGGCATTGCAAATCCTGCTACTATAATATTTAACATATTCTAATTCAATAGATTCATAAACAGCAGTATCATTTAACATGGACAGCATAACATCTCTGTAATAAGAGTAATCCATCACAACAAGAGGTCACCCTTTGTCTGCAGGCCTAATGCAAATAGAAAAGTCACAACATAAATTATCAACGGCCTCCCTTTCCCCTTTACTTAAATTAACAAAGCATTTTTCATTGGTTTTTGTTGTCATATAAATTATATGTCTTTAATGCAAGCTTTCTCAAACGTTTCAACTACCCCGTTATTTATAGGCACATAACTACTCTTTTTTCTGAAGGATGTCATATTAGTAACATTATTGCCATTAATAACATTAACATAATGTTGTAATTTCAACATTAAACTTCTAGTGAAAGATTTGAACTCAATAATATTATCAGTCAAAGTCATTTTAGCAGCTGGTATGAAAGTCATACCTTTATTTAAAATGTTAGGTTCATCTTTAGTCAGGTGTCGTTGCGAAATGTTCCATACTAGTGAGCGTTCCTCACTTGCCACATTTTCTTGATGGTAAGAGCGTTGTTTTCTTCTATGGACGCCTTCCGTTTCAAATGGCCTCTGTTCTGTGGCCGCTCGTGAAAATGTATGGAGTGGATGGGATATGGTATTGTCAAATTATCTCCCAAATCAATGGTGAAGCATGCATTAGCAGTGTCGTCAACACTAACAACTTGATTACCTTGTTTTCTTCGTACTCCTCCTGCAGGAAAAGATTTAAAAGTTTCTACTTTACCCGCAGACACTATCTGAGCAGTCTGTGAAGAAGGCAAGGCTTCCTGGTTCCCTGCAGCAGTAATTAGGTCAGTTGCTTCGGTTGTTAAGGTGGAACCAACCTCACCAACATGAGAAGTATCAACAACAGACGGTTGATGATTGTTGCCCGAAGCAGTGGCAAGATTGGTAAAATGTTCCTCTCTCGGCCAGTCAAACACTTTGACCACTAACAAAATCATTAGAGTCTCTCTGAATATTTTACTTTTTATAATTCAATAATTGCATCTCATACGCATTTACAGTCTCAAGGATTTGGTCCACCTTAATATCTACAATTGAAGGTCGATACCTCTCATACAAGTCAGTTTGAATTTTGCACACATTGGATGCTAATAAATCCTCCTCTGGCTTAAAAAATTTTATCAAAAGTCGCATATAGTTATTACTAGTCTCTAAACTGATCTGTTGACATTGTACAAGTAAATTCTTATAAGTATCGCCGTACGTAGGCATATTTAGCATCCTCAGTCCACGAGGTATAACACGTAAGTTGAAACAAGCCTCAAAGTGAAATCTTTGTAGTCCCAAATGGACGAGTTTATGAGCATCATTCTCTAACTTATACAAGTCTCTTTTTAGGGCAACCGAGTCATACTCACAATTAGCCTCTTGTTGTACAGGTAGTTCTGTGGGTAAAATGTTCAGACATGGATTCTCCTTATTTTCAATAAATGTTAGCAAGTTCCTTTGCCTTGTTGAATTACTGCTGCTAGACCCAGGCATGAAGTCCATCTCTGGTGCCAAAGTAGTACCTTTTGCCATGTCACTACACCACAAAGCAGCAAAAATCACAATGCCAAGAAAAATCAACGTGGTGTAGGTAAACCGGTCCTCCAATAACACAATAAATACAAAGCTAAATGCAAGGAGGTACCAGACCACAGCAGATAAAACCATATACATTTATTCCAAGAGCAAAAAGGTGAGCGCTTTCGCAGCCAAAGCTGCTTCATCAGACAAATTATTACTTAATTTCCTGTTATTTAAACAAACATCATCCAATCATAAAACAGTCTCAATTAACATATATTTATACTCAGTAAATTGCTGCCTTCTAGCTAGCTCCAGATCTCTTTTTATCTCCACCCTTGCTTCTGATTCGTCTAACTCTCACTCTGAAAAACACCCCAGCACCCCCAAAAACACCTTTTCTCTTCAACCTGTATCAATTGCCTATATCAAAAAACTTCTTCAGAACTTAAAGCCATGCTCTCCATCTGCTGACAACTTGCCACCATAGTTCCTCAAAATAACTGCCTGTTCCATTGTGTACCCCATATCTATTCTGATAAATCATTCAGTGTCTGAATTTACTGTTCCATCTATCTGGAAAAAATATATACTATCCCCATCCATAAAGGAGGAAAATCTACAGAAATTTCCAATTTTAGGCCTATAGCTATTCTCTCTCCACTCTCAAAAATCATGGAAAAATGTGTCCATGCACAATTATTATACCGCCTATTACTAGAAATCCTTTTAACACCTACTCGGCATGGTTTTTGACTGAACCATAGTACTCCCACCACTCTCGTTGTTTTTACCAATTCAGTTGCACAATCCTGGACTTATCAAAGGCATTTGATAATGTGTCTCATCCTTTGCTCATTTGTAAACTAACAGAACTTAATCTGTTCCCATCCACTATCCCTTGGTTCAGCAGCTATCTGTCCAATAGAGAACAATGTGTTAGACTGCTTTCTACACTGTCTCCTCCTCTGCCAGTCACCACAGGTGTGCCTCAAGGCTCCATCTTAGGATTTCTTCTATTCAAAATTTTTACTTACAATCTTCATAAATCCTGCCCCAACCCAACTCTCATTCAGTATGCAGATGATTCTACAGTCATCACCTCCTCTGATTATTTCTCAGACCTGCTTTCCAGAACCCAGCAAATTTTCACAAATATTGAGACCTGGTTAACCAATAACCAGCTAATACTCAATGCTAAGAAAATGAAACTACTTCTATTCCTGCCTAAGTCACGCTCTCATAACACCTCAGCCTTCACTATCACCTTGTTAGAGAACACCACCATCAATGTTGAATCCCATACCAAACTACTAGGGGTCATAACTGATGATAAAGTTCGACCTTCACATAAATTACTGTATCAACAATACTAACCAAAAGCTTGGCTTACTATATCGTAACAAAATATATCTCACACCAGAGGCAAGATGGTTAATCTCTCTTGCTTATCTCTTACCTTGTCTCTTCTATGGCTCCCAAATCCTCACTAACCTATAGGCAACACTACTGAATAAGATGGAAAATATATATCACAAAATAGCTAGATTTGCCACCAACACTCAACCTAAATCCCATCACTGCCTCGCCTTGAAAACACGGAAGTGGCTTGAGTTCCCCAATCAACATCTTTTCTATCAACTTAATATTATCCAGTCCATCCTCTACAAACCATCTTTCTACCCTAATATTTCCAGCATCTTAAATTACTACCTCCCAACCAGAAAACTTAGAAGCACCAATCAAAACCTCCTTGACATCTATAAACTTAAAACATCAATTGGTGAAACCCTCTACAACTGTCTTCCCTCTATTCACTGGAATAAGCTACCTTTAACAATCAGATCTATTACACAGCCCCACCCATTTAAAATCGCCCTAAAAGTCCACTTTACAAATACCTGGACTTGCTTCTGTACACAACCCACCGTGAACTTATTCACCTGACCCTCTTTGCATGCATCCCATTCTCAATTCATATATAATTCTTGTTACAGAACTTTAAATATTAATACCATTTTCACTTAATTTCTCCACTACAAATATTTACCTCCCTCCCTTCTTTTCCCACTTCTAACTACTACTTCTCTCCTCTCTTAATAACAAATGAAAGAAAATCTCTAATGTTCCCTCTTTTACCCATAGCCACCCCCATTTTTTGTTTTCTCTATGTACTTTACTTTTTCTATTACCTGCTCTAACAACTTCCCTTCTGCTTCTGATTACTGATGAACATGCTGTTGCTTGTAAGAACTAAGATTTGATATACAATATTTCTGTACTCTTTTCTTAAACTCTGAGTTAATTCTCATTACTTCCTCTCTATATGGTTAAGTCCTTATGTATTGGAGATATATGAATGACTTACTTTAACATATTGTTTTATTGCCTTTCTTGTAAATAACACCTGTAAACTCTCATGCTACAGTTAGGAATGCCAAGCATTCTAATGCATGTTTATATTACCTCATGTATACTGTATTGTTTGTAAACATTTTTATGGTATATGTAATACTTTGTGGAGCTTTTCTTCCCGGGCCTCTGCTGAAAAAGAGTGCAAGCTCAGTCAGACATTCCCAGTCAGCAAATGTCAAATAAGTAAATAAATAAATAAACCACTCACCCCACCTAATATTTTTATCATTTACTTCTATCACTTTCTCTCCCTCCTGCCTCCTTTTCTTTTTATACCAGAGATTAACTACCCCAAACCTTGCTTTCTTAAATATGACAACCCCTCTACTCTCCACCTATCACCTACCATAACTCAACAAGTAACCCTATAGCCATCAAAAGTGCTAGAACCATTGACTGCCCCCCTACTCACTCTAGCCCAGAAATATTCCCCTGCATAACGCAAACATATCTCACAAAAACCTTAATTTACTCAGCTGCCCTGGCTTGTCTTGTTATTTTTTTAATTAATATTCTATATAATTTTCATCCCATTCCCCAACATTGTGCTGCATCCCTATCAGGTCTCTGAAATATCACTGCTTTTATTTAAATTTAGCTCTGTCTATCTGAATCCATAACAGAAGTCAAAGACAGGACTTACCGAGACTCTATTTAATGCTAGTCTTGTACTTATCTGACTTGTGGCATTAAATGGTGAATCACTAAAGCAATATTGCCCTAAGGAGAGTTATAAATTTCTTTTACTGCAGCACTGTACATTAATCCACATTCTCTTCCTCTGTCAATATCTCAAATTAAGAGTACCAGTTGCAGAATTGCTGCTGCCATCAGCAACCCTTACTAACCTACCTAGCTTTACAACAAAACCTCACATATAAATCCAAACCAAAACATTCATAAAAAGCAACTACAACTCCTCATGTAGGCACTAAACTACCCAACTGTGCCCTTCATCATTTCCTTATTTTCACTCAGTGGCCTATCCATAACTTTCATAAATTACTAAGCCTCATTTATTAGCCTTTGTTTTTTGTTTATTTTTTAAATCTAACCTTTATCATTCTTAATTACTGAAATGAACTACAGGCAGCCTGTGAACTACTCACTTGCCACGGTAACTAATCCAAGCACAGGTTGCATCATGTACATCTCTCTAACGTGGCAATGCAATACCCCACAAGCCTCATATTACCCCATGAGGCTTAATCAATGCCAACAAGTAGAAAACCACTTTAAGCTCACTAAAGCTAAATATTTAATACTAAAAGAATTTTAAGTTAAACTTTAAACCTTACCAGACTACAAAGCAATGTATTTAACACTCGAGGGTACATAAAACCTACCACCCACATTCCTTTACTTAAACAAAATATCCTGCCAAACTGAAAACCTGATTGGTAATAGCAACCCAATTACCACTATCCCCAGTAATTAAACTAACCAAACCTGTGCTACTACATAATGCCAGAAACCATCAAAATACCCACAACATTGTCACTCCTGTCCACTGAGTAAAGAATACTCCAGAAAACCAGCTACTTAGTGATCATCTACTTATTAGAATCTTCACTAAAAGTTACATATCCTCAGTTAAAATTAAAGCACAATATACCTCACACCACCAAAAATACTTGGGACCTAAATACCTTCTGCCCCCGCCAATTGCCTCGGACACTGCACTATTCAATACAAATATGCAGTGGCAGAAGAGAACAACACTCCCCCAAACATACCTTTCTATACCAACCCCTTATCCATCTTCTCTTCTTCCTAACCCATGACTCCAATTCCCCCTTCCACTACCAAACTATCCTATTTTTAACTGTCCCCTCCTCCCTCCCCTTCTCCTCTCCTCTTCTAAATTTTAACTCATGTGGCCCAGTGACAAACTTACCTACAAAGCAAACTACCTTTGACTACAATTGCAAATTGTTTTTGTGTATTTTTTTACTAGGATGAATGAGATGCAATTAAATAGTGAGGACATTTCCATCCTTATACATCTGGGATGGTAAAGTCAATCACAGACTAGATGTAGGGGTTAGTAAATGACCTAGGATGATCTAATCTACAGATAGCAGCTTCATTAGATCCAGCAGTATATCATGATTTTTCACCTCAATTACCTGTAGTTTTAGTATCAACTGTATTTTGCAACAACTGATGACCAGAGCCTCAAACATAAGCTCCCATATCTGAAGTTAAATAGACTCATGGCTTTCACAGTTTCCAGCATTCTTCTGGTATAATTTGTATGGGCTGTCAGCCTACCAATATTATCAGACTGCAGGCTTAAGTTACAGTATGCCAAATACAATTTGATGTAGCCAGGTCAGCCTGTCAGCCTTCATTAACAGGTGTGATTTCCCTCAAGTTTATTATCTCTCTTTTATGTACATTTACTTTAATACTTGCTTTTGTAGAAAAATACTGCCATCCCCCCATAGTTTTCTTTATCAGTCTTAAGGACTCCGACTTGTATTGATTTAGGGCAACACAAAATGAATAAATGCAGAACACAGTCGACATCAGTATGAAGTCTTGCCTTAATCCTCTATATTCTCTAATTGTATAATTTACAACACCTTCTGTATTCCCCCTATCTTGAAATTGACAAGTCATGTAGAGTTTAGCTTGTGCTCTGCGTCTGTACAGATAAGCATGCCTTTTTATAATTTTGCAATGGAAACTTGAACAGATTTGCATTTTATTAGCTACTCCATCATGGAGTTCCTTGAGAACATATCCTTGTTTTCTGAATGAGCAGGAACTAATGATCACCTAAAACAACTGACTTGCCATTTATTCTGAGAATGCATACCACTAACATAGATAATTACATATAGAAAGCTTGTTGTGTAATGCCATGGATTGCTGGTTTCATGCACTAAATAGTTAGAAGAATGCCTATTTTAATTACAAATTTAGATTTCTGCTATATAATTCTCATTGATATGAATTCCTAATTTAAATCTACAGTAATACATTTGGTAGATGTTATTTTATAAAGTTAATGAGGCACTGCATTCCTCAGTGAAAGAGTTTGCAATAAAATACAATAGTTTCTATTAGTTACCAATTATTTAATAAGTACATGCAAGAGGCAATACCATAAGCAAAGTATTCATTCAGTTTGTGACATATATTGAAATATTTAGGATATGTCTGTTTGCACAGTAATGACTGCATTATTTTTATTAACGTTTTTTGTTCTTGGTTTCTCTAATAAGCCAGGGATGTAGGGTACCATATTCAGCTGAGTTCATGAGTACATTAACTCATTGGATGTATTACTTGTCTAAAAAACATTTTAAGCAGTTTAGATTTCAGTGTACACATTTCTGCAAACCTAAAGAGAAATACAAATATGTTAGTTATACTTTCATTATTACAATTATTATTTACTGCAATGCTGCATTTTAAAAAGAGGTAAAGTAAATGTGCAGAGCTTCTGGACGGTTCTAGATATTTCATACTGAAAGTTTGAATAAAATGCATTGCTTTCATCCTTGCATACATGGAACACATTTTTTTGCCTAAACAGAGGTTTCTCAATTTACACAATATTTTGAGGAAAGTAGGAAAGTGTAGGCAAACTGCAATATAGTCTTGCAGCACACTTCAGTTATTTCTTACTTTCACAGGTAGCTACTAGGTTTGCAGTCAAGAAGACCATTGAAAACCCTAATCTCATTTCTCAATTGCCTTAATACACTATCTGGTTAAGGGATCTGCTCAGAGTCATACAGTAAGCAAATGGAGGCTGAGGAAATCAAACCTTGGACTAAAGGAACCAGCTTACTAATAGTTCATAGCTTTACTTCACTCTATTAACGGCTAGAACATATGCTAAAATGTGTAAAGAAAATTACAGAAGCACTGTGCTGATCAAAAAATTGTAAACGGCTGACTGGTCCATAACATCTACTTAAGATGGAAGTTGCTGAATAATTGCAGAAAACATGGGTGTCTGCATGCAGTCATGGTGAAATTCAACATGCTGGGTATGGTACTATTTCACATGCTGTGCATGCCTGCTTGCAGAAGTTAAAACTTGATGTACCAGTGTGACGTCCCTGCACTGTACTAGTAATCAAGGAGCCTGAATCCTCACCACTGACACTGGAGAGGGACATGCACTTGGAATACCAGTGAATACACTCAGTACTACCAGATGCTGATCTCTCTGCATCAAGCACAATTTCCCTTAAGAGCACACAGGGCACACACTCAGCCCAGGGTGTGGGTGTCTCTATCTGTCTGTCTCCAGGTTCCCATTAAGGCTCCCTACTGGCAGTTTGAAACTAGTGCTTTGTGTCCCTGCCCCAAGTAGCTGACACACACACTCTGAGATTTAATTTCCACACACACACACACACACACACACATACACACACACACACACACACACACACACACACACACACACACACACACACACACACACACACCTACCTGGGAAAGGCTGGCACAGACTACCCGCTTTACCAACTTTGCCCAGACTATAAGGTTGATTCACTGCCACCAGTCAGTTACTATAAGGCTCTTAAAAGGGTATCCAATTATGCTGAGTGAAGTTAATATTAATACAAATGGTAATGCTGACCAAACAGCAAGGTTTTCAGGAGTGGCCAGAGTTATCACCAAATAAATATGTGCAAATACTCTCAAAGCTTAAATATTTTCTAAAAAGGACCAGCCACACTGAAAAGTTTAAATATATTTAATAATAAATAAAAGAACAAGAAAATACTAAATATATATTTACAGGAAACCACAGAGTTCAAATCACAGGAAATATTGAAAATAACATTGATGGACAGACTCATACATATCCAAAAAGTAAACAAAAGCTGTGTCAGTATGAATAAATTTATTATAATCCAAGCCAATAGTAATCACTTTCGTCTCTTATGCAAGAGACTTCTTCAGACTTTGGCTTTACCATAAAAAACATATGCTTTACATACTACATTAATTAACATTTTAAAACACCATTTAACATTTAAAAGCACAGTGACATAAAAATGCACAGTAACCATGCATACATTAATGCTTCAACCCCTTTCTTTTTAAATACATTACAAACTCTTCCCTGTTATATAAACCTAGAGGGAAACAAGCATTTAATTTAACTTGCCAACAATATTCTAGCCAACCTAGATCTTCTTCAACATTTACTGACTTAATATTTTGATGCACAGTGTCCAAAACTATACATTTAAAATTAATTTTACATTTCTTATCAACATAATGTTTGCTCATAGCATTTTTTGTATCTCCAGTACTAATAGCATAATTATGTTCATAAATTATTATGTATAGCTCTCTCTTTGTTCTTCCCACATAAAATTATCTACATTCTGAACACATCAATAAATAAATAACATTTTTTGATTTACAAGTAAACCTCCCTGGGACTTGGACTACTGTTTTCCCCACTAACAATTCACTACTTTTAGTTAATAAATATTGGCAATAGTTACAATTATAACATTTAACCATCCCTTTTCTTAACTCAGCTTCTTTAACTTTATTTAGTTTACTTTGAAAAAGATCTTTAAAGTTTCTAGCCCTTTTCTGTACAAACTTGGGTTCATTCCCTATTTTCTCCATAATTTCTCTATTTCCTTTTAAAATTCCCCAGTTTCTCCTCACTATATTCTTTATAGTGTTCGAATTTGTACTTTTTTGTATTGCTAATGCTGTACTATAATTTTTATGTGTTTTATCACCAACATTCGTATTGACATTATTTCCAATATTATTCCTCTTAATTAATTCATCAGTGAACAACCTTTGTACTTCATCTTGTGGGTATCCTCTTATTTCCATCCTTTTACAAAAATTTAAAGCTTCAAGCTCAAACAATTCATCATCTTTAGTTAAATTACTAATCCTTTTAAGTTGTCCCTGAACAATATTAACTTTAGTTCTTTTAGGATGCAAACTAGAATAATGCAAATACATATTATTTTGAAAATCTTTCTTATAAATCTTAGAAATTAATTTATCATATTTATATATTGTCAGTTCTAAAAAATTGATTTTATCTGCATTATAACTATATGCAAATTTTATATAGGAACAAGCATTATTAATGTAATTTAAAAAGTTATTTAACTCATTAATAGTACCATCCCACACTACAAGGACATAGTCAATAAATCTTAACATCTTGACTATATGTTTACTATGTTCACTTTCTAAAATATTGGCTATTTCCCAACCTTGCATAAACACATTAGCATAACTAGGGGCTAGAGCAGCACCCATCGCAACACCATTTGTTTGGACATGTATTTGATCATAAAACTCTAAATAATTATGGCTCAAAACTAAATCAATCTTCTCCATTAATAACCCTACTGTACTTGGGGAGAACACTTTAGATTCTAATAGTTCTACCCTTACTGTCTCCATTCCTTCTTTATTCGGAATCATGGTATACAAAGAATTGATATCTAATGTAACCAGTATATGTGAGTCAGACACCTGGATCTCTTCCAGTTTTTTTTATACAGTCATAACTATCTTTTATATAAGTCTTACCCCTTGGTACTACCCTCTGTAGATGCTTGTCAACAAACATTGACATCCCTTCAGTTTTGCTACTTCTACTCACCACTGTGGGTCTTAATGGTGGGGAATCTAGGTTTTTATGGATCTTTGGAATACCAAAGATCCTACTTATTTTTGGGTTGTTATTAGATAGATTGCTTTTAGTTTTCTCATCAGTTCTTCCTGTGTAGAACCATTCTTCCACACAGGAATCAATTAATGAAAATCCCTTTCTTACTTCTGACATATTCACAGGTCTATAAAAATTTATGTCAGATAACATTTCTTTCATTTTATTTTCATATTCATTTCTATCCATCAATACCATAGAACCACCCTTGTCAGCTTTAAAAATTAAAACATCTTCATTCTTGACTAAAGCATCTAAACATTCCTTTTTTTTTTTGTTAGATTATAATATCTAAAATTCGTATCATTATTTAACATTTCAAGCATCTGAAATTCACATACATTAAGGAACATTTCTAATTCTTTGATTAACAGTGGATTATAGCAACTCGGTTTATACATTTCACAATTACCTTGCATTTGTGCACCAAGTAAAATGCTCAAATTTAATTTCCTCACATAGTTTCTAATTTCGTTGATCATCAACAACTTATTCGCTCTTTGCGCTGGAGTGAAATTCCACCCTTTACTTAACACACAACAATCTCCATAAGACAGTTTTTTACTGGATAGATTAATAATTTTGAAATTTACAGTACCTAAGTCTTCCAGTATTGTTGTTTCCTGTTCCAGTTTTTCCCTGGACCCTTTCTGCCATACCAGTTTTTTTGTGGCCATTGCTGTTGCTTATTCGAATAATTAAAAATTTATCATTGCTTCCATCTGCCATCACTTGAGCCCACAATCTCACTTGATTGTCAATTCTTTGATACACATCAATAGCTTGATTATTTTCTGCTATTACATTTCCTTTTTGCTGAGGTTCCATTACTGACGGTTTGGTTTTGTTGGCCTCCTTTGTTTTTGGTCTAACTGCTTGTCCCGTTGTTTTAATTCCTTGCCCAACTCTGGGTTCCCTTCTTTCATTCACAGTGGTTGTCTTTGAATTTTCAGCCACATTGGTTTTATTATTTAGTCTTTCAGACCTTTGTAAAACATTTAACTCTTCCTCTATTACTGCACCATCTCCATAGGATTCTTTCATACCACTGTTACTTTGTAGCTTCAGCCCATATGCCACTGCCACACATATAGTCAAGATGTTAAGATTTATTGATGATGTCCTTGTAGTGTGGGATGGTACTAATAATGAGTTAAATAACTTTTTAAATTACATTAATAATGTTTGCTCCTATATAATTTACATATAGTTATAATGCAGATAAAATCATTTTTTTAGATCTGACAATATATAAATATGATAAATTAATTTCTAAGATTTATAAAAAAGATTTTCAAAATAATATGTATTTGCATTACTCTAGTTTGCATCCTAAAAGAACTAAAGTTAATATTGTTAATGGACAACTTAAAAGGATTAGTAATTTAACTAAAGATGATGAATTGTTTGAGCTTGAATCTTTAAATTTTTGTAAAAGGATGAAAATAAGAGGATACCCTCAAGATGAAGTACAAAGGTTGTTCACTGATGAATTAATTAAGAGGAATAATATTGGAAATAATGTCAATATGAATGTTGGTGATAAAACACATAAAAAATATAGTACAGCATTAGCAATACAAAATAGTACAGATTCGAACACTATATAGAATATAGTGAGGAGAAACTGGGGAATTTTAAAAGGAAATAGAGAAATTATGGAGAAAATAGGGAATGAACCCAAGTTTGTACAGAAAAGGGCTAGAAACTTTAAAGATCTTTTAAAAAGTAAACTAAATAAAGTTAAAGAAGCTGAAGTAAGAAAAGGGATGGTTAAATGTAATAATTGTAACTATTGCCAATATTTATTTACTGATAGTAGTGAATTATTAGTGGGGAAAACAGTAGTCCGAGTCCCAGGGAGGTTTACTTGTAAATCAAAAAATGTTATTTATTGATGCATTCAGAATGTAGATCATTTTATGTGGGAAGAACAAAGAGAGAACTATACAAAAGAATTTATGAACATAATTATGCTATTAGTAATGGAGATACAAAAAATGCTATGAGCAAACATTATGTTGATAAGAAATGTAAAATTAATTTTAAATGTATAGTTTTGGACACTGCATCAAAATATTGTCAGTAAATGTTGAGAAGAACTAGGCTGGCAAGAATATTGTTGGCAAGTTAAACTAAATGCTTCTTTCCCTCCAGGTTTAAATAACAGGGAATAGTTTGTAATGTATTTAAAAAGAAAGGGGTTAAAGCATTAATGTATGCATGGTTACTGTGCACTTTTATGTCACTGTGCTTTTAAATGTTAAATGGTGTTTTAAAATGTTAATTAATGTAGTATTTAAAGCATATGTTTTTTATGGTAAATTCATAGTCTGAAGAAGTCTCTTGCATAAGAGACGGAAGCACTTATTATTGGCTTGGATTATAATAAATTTCTTCGTACTGACACAGCTTTTGTTTACTTTTTGGATTTTTGGAGTTATTTGCTTGCTGCTTTTGTTGGAGACTCATACATATAAAGAAATACAATCTCTAAACTAAGCTTCACTATATTCCTGACTGAATCTAGGAGAATTACTGTTCCCTAATAACTTACTTGATAGAGCAAGGCACAATGAAATACATGAACAGTCTTTCTATTCAGGCTCCCCAAAACAGAATGCTCAAAACTCAGAAATTACTCCCTGTAAAATATAATATCCAAGATGACTTTCAGAATGACTTCATCTGGTCAACTGACTCTAGGTCCTCACAGTATCCCCCTTTGAAGCCAAGACAGACGTTTAGCATAGATGGCTACAATACACATCTAAATGTTTATGGCAGTGCCTGGGGCTTTTCCTCTTTTTACTGAGCTAATGAAGAAAGGTATCTTCCAGATCCACTGTATCCAGTCCTACTCAGGACTGTGGGGTACCAATTTAATGGTTTAATAACTCATTTACATGTTCCTTATTTTTCTTACAGTAAGCTAGCTGATTAATCTCTGCTGTCCCAGTATCCTCTATCAAACATATACATTTAATTCAATTACAATAATACATGCACATTTCTTTTCATTCCAGCAGGGTGCACTGTTGATACATATTAACACAAGAAAACCTCACAAATACATTTTCAGCATAAGCATCTGTACAAATCAGTTTGATATACAAATGACGTGATTATTTACAAAATTTTACATGCTGTACGGCATAACTCATACATCCACTGCTCTACTTCTCCCGGCATGGTTGGCAGTATCTTCTATCGTCACACCAGTATGATAGGATGCTATTATTCCTTCATTCTTCAAAACCCACTTTATCTTTTCCAGGATGGCATGCTGATAGATGGTACAGAGAGGTCATTATCCCACTGTACTGCATTCTTATCAGACCAGTCATAGAGTACAGTGCCTTATTTTGGCATCTATCTGACCAGGCATATGCAGCAATTGGAGCGACCTCAAAGATGTCTTACAAAAAGAATACAATGTGTATCAAACCTGCCTTATGTAGAGTGCCTTAAAGCCCTTTCTTCTACTCAGTCTCCTATGGATTGCTGAGGGTGATCTATGGCTGGCTTCCAAACCCCACACTTATGAATCTCCTACATATTCGTAAGTCAAAGGTTACCAGAAATACAAGGTCTACAGACCTGAATTTAGTCTGTGACTTAAACAGAACATACTGGAGAGACAGATATGTGTCCCAGGGACTGCCCTTCTGAAGTAACAGGCTTCCCATCCATGGGAAGCTGAGTTCATCTGTTACCCAATTTAAGCGCAACCTAGACCAGTGGATGGGGAATAGAAAATTTACACCATGCCTGGAACCCATGTTCCTTATGGAGATAGGTAGCTTATAAATGCCTGGCTCTCAATGTCCTGTTCAGATACAGGACTTCATTATTCTTTCAGGAAAACTTGGCTAGGCTTAGAAACCCCCCCTCCCCCAAATTTGTTAGCCTAGGAACAATCTATGAATCTATAAAGCTGCAGTCAATCCTGGCAGGCAGCAGGTGTAAAACATGGAAGCAGTGGTGGACATGATCTTTCTATCATTCTGTGGGCACACACTCCCATGTAAACTGCATGCCAAACTATGGGAAATTTGGAATAACATGTTCAATTTTTAATAAGTAAAGGGGTTGGCATAATGGTTAAGGTGTTCACCTTACAGACATAAAGTGCAGGGTTCAATTCTCACATGGGGTAATTGGCTAGGCTTAAAAAATGGCCCACAGGTGCAGTTAGCCTAGTACTAATCTATGAATCTATGAATCTATATGTATTTGTGATGTCAGTGGAAACAAGATGCTTCAAAAAAAGCCACATGGACACTGAGATGCTATGCACAATCTGCATTGGAAACACCCCATATGGAACAGGAAGTGAAGCATAAGTAGTGCTTGGAATAGTGTTAACTACTGCACCGCTATGCTAGCAACTAATATTATTGTAACCATTATGACATGTAATCAAACTACAACTTTGCGGAGAAAAAGCAGCTGTACCAAGTTAGAAAACAATTACAATTATGTAGAAGCAACTTCTAAATGAGAGTTAGAAAAATGTTACACTAACCTGGCTGGCTAGTGTAACTGAAGGTTTCCATGTCATAATAAGATTGTTTTTAATTTTGAAAACGTTTTTAATTTCACAGAACATCCTGCAAAATAAATGAAAGGGAGGGGAATCTTGGAAACAGGAGGAAAGCAATGGAGAATTGCAAATAACTATATGTATTACACACACACACAGTGCATTCTCATCTGTAGTACTTCATGCATCACTGGTGTTTTAATTACTGTTGTTTTTGGTTCTGCAGAGCCAGTTTTCATAGCTCACATTCTATGAGGAGTGTATCGCTGTGTTGACTTATTGGCTTTCAGAAAAGTGATGTCTGTGAGTGCTAAAAGGAAAGCATGAAAGCATTTGTTATATTTAATTTTGATTTTAACAAGCTGAATTATGTGTGGGGAGCTCCCAGGTTTGTGACTGTGTATATGTGTAACTGGAGTGATGGTGAATATCATTAACATTCACAATTCTTGCAGTAGTAAACGTTTTCCAGCTTTTGCTTTTAAGTATAAGTATATATACATATGTTTACTATTTTGTATACACACACACACACACACACACACACACACACACACACACACACACACACACACACACACACACACACACACACACACACACACTTTACAAACATTATAAAAAAATGCAAATTTTCTGCTATAAAATGTACATATTTTCAGATGCCATGCGCTATCTTAACAGCAAAGGCTAACTTGCTTAACAAGTTATTATTGCAAAACTGTAGTAGTCTACAAAACAGATGTATGTAATAAAATGGTCAGTGCCCAAAGTATTGTAAACAACCAACCAAGAAACAGTTACATTATAACACATCACCAGCAACCATTATTTAAAATTTTTTTTTTAAGTGCTATGGAAAGGACTTAGTAAATGTACAAATGTGACAATAACTCTGGTTACGAGTGATCAGTTTGGCCGCTTAAGGACTATAATGACTCAGTTGACCCAGACAAGGTAATGAAGTCAGACGATAGACAGTGACATCTCATAATGACTTGTACTATGTAATGTGTAGTGATGTGTAACAACTTTCCACACTGGAACACATAATTAAGATGTACTTAACTGTGTAACAGACATCTGTATTATTAATAATTATGGTGTTAGTGTCCAAACTGCTTAGGTAGTTTGACATGTGCATCCATGGAATTTGAAGTTGGAACACAGTTTATTACATTTGTAATATGTGTAGAACAGAAAGTTATTACATGTACATTATGATTCATCTTCTGTTTCCATGACTAATGTATTACTGATTTCACCTACATTTACTTTCAGACTTACATGATTAGCTAAGCATTTTACTGAAAACAGTAATTGGAAGCAATCTGCTTTGAAGCTTTGGAAAATATTATACAAAGTATGCTAACTAAAGTACTGAGAATCTGATTTCACTGTTAGAAACTTGTCTTTTGAAGGCATATAGCTCAGCTCTAGTCACATAACCAGTTGTCAGGTATTAGGGCGGTACTAAGTCATGTAGCATGTTATAGATCATTGTTAAACTTATAATTTAGAAATTGTGTGCACTGGATCGCTGGAATAATCATGCCCTATTTTTTCTCAACCTGCCATGTTTTGCTCCCATTGTGGCTTTAAGGTTGTTATAAATGATGTACTGTTTGCAGTTTTGGATATTTGTGGTGCAAGATGCATCCAGTACAATGCAAATAATGATGGTACCAGACTACAAACATTACACAAGGTACCTGAGGGAAGACCGTAAAACACATTTTTAAGTAGCTTAGATTTCAGTTTGAATATTATTTCTGCAAACCTAAAAGCTATGACAGCAGGCTTTCGGCCCACTATGCCTAAAACACTTTACTACTCCTTTCATTAACTCCTTTACAACTTGCTTGCTGTTTTCAAGAAAGTTGAGCCACCATTACTGGCTGTTTTTGTTTGATTTTAGTATTGTTATACAAAGGGCTGTAACTAGAAAGGTTGACATATCTCCTCCTTAACCCTGCCCATGTCTTTTTGGTGATACACTCCAGAGCCTAAGGGGAGACGTGAAGAACACCCTGTGAGTTAAGCCAGGTCAATCCAGCTGTAATTTACCACATTTCCCTGTTTATTATACGTATGGCCAAAATAGAACTGTACCTTGTATTATCTGAAATGTCAGTGGTCTTGGAGCATAGTTCATATGGAACTTTGTCAAGTGGGTTGCTTTCCACTAGGACATGAAATTATGTGATAAGGATATCTCACATTTCCTGAAAAACATATGCATGTGGGGGTTGAGAGAGTAAATTGTGTCTGCTTTGTCGGAAAAGGAGTTACTTATTTTGCCCTTCTTTAGGCTGACAGATTCCCACACAGAAGGACAATGAAGGAAGATTGGTAGCAGTAATGATCATATCCAAAGAAGATGAAGTATTGTGGGGAAACTTTTACAATCTGTATCCAGAAGACACTGAGCCTTTGATTAGGATGCTAAATATAATTAATTTATAAACATCCATGTTTAGATTTGTGAATATCCTGGGTGGGGATTTTAACACATCATTCAATCCATGGCTGGACAGTCTCCCTTGCAGGTGCTGATTCATTCCACTGTATATAAAGAGCTACAGATTAGGACAGATATAGGAATACAACAGATTAGTATAGCTTGCCATCCTATAGTAGAGTACATGATTCTATATACTTAGGGCAGAAAATAGGCAGGATTTATGGTAAGTACATAGATAGTTGCCATGAATGTTCTGTCTTCCACACTGCTTGACCACAACCCTGGTTCTAGAAGAGCTGACTGGATTTGGATTCTCATTGCCACATCTCTCTTGTATATTACTGTGATGCCCCACCACTGGACCAGTAATCAAGGAGCCTCAATCCTCACCACTGCCACCAGTGGGGAACATACATTGGGAGGATGACAAGCACACACACAGTATTTCCAGATGCAGCTCTTTGCATCAAGTGCAATTTCCCTTAAAAGCACACAGATACCACAATCAGTCCAGGGCTGGTTTCTCCCTCTTTCTCCATATCCCCAGTAAGACTCCCCACTGACACAGCTCTAGAGATGAGATCTCAGCTGAGTTGCCAAGCCAAGACTTCCAGCATCCTCTCTGTCCAAGTAGTGCATGTCACTGCCCAAGTAGCTGACGCACACACACTTTGAGGTTTGATTTATGAACACACACACACACACACACACACACACACACACACACACACACACACACACACACACACACACACACACACACACACACACACACACACACACACACACACACACACACACACACACTGGGAAAGGCTGGCACAGGTTTATTAGCTATGCCTCCTTTTGCCCAGACTATAAGGTAGTTATCACTCACACCAGCCAGCCCCTTATCAGTTGCTCTAAGCCCTTAACAAAGGGTGTCAAATCCTACTGTGTAATGTTACTATTAATACAAATGGAAGTTTTACCAAAATCAAGGCTATTAGGGGTGGTCCACAGTGTCACCAAATAAATATGCAAGTACTCTCAGAACTTAAATATCTCTAGACAGATCAGCCACACTGAAATGTTTAAATATCTTTAATAATAAATAATAAATGAACAAGACAATACTAAATATATATGTACAGTGATATCAGAGTTCAGAATCACAGGAAATATTTCAAACAACATTGCAGGACAGTCTGAATTAAATGAAGAAAAATATCTAAACTAAGGTTTGTTATATTCCTGACTGTATCTAAGAGAATTACTATACCCTAGTTCTATACCCTAGTTAACTTACTTCAGAGCAAGGCAGGTGCGTGATGAATGGGTCTTCTTTAGTTGTTGTCAGGTCCAAGACAGAATACAGAATACTGTGTCTCTATAAGAGACTTCTTAAATTAATATCTTAAATATTACTGCTGGGATAACTTGCAGAATGACATCATTTCTTGTCATCTGACTCCTAGTTTCTAGGCTCAAAACAACCATTGATGGCATCTGGTAGCATTTAGCATCTAACTGTGAAAATACATAAACAAGGGCTTTTCCTCAGATCTTAGGCAGATGGTGGAAGTTGTAAAACAATAAAACACTTCCAAGACAATACAGAAAGCTCCCTAGTTTTAGATATTGTGTCTGTTGCTGCACTGAGACTGAAAGATACATCTTTTTATGGCCTAGCCATAAAGTCATTTAATTTCAGCTATTTTTCTGAAGTTAAGCTCCTGTATTCCAGTTTCCACTGTTAAAGTATACATTTAAACAGTTACAGTAGTGCGTGTACATTTCTGTTCTTTTTCAGTAGGGTACACTGTGGATGCATCTCAAACAGCACTTTGCAAATGCCATCAAGCAGTTTGATATACACATGACATACAGTTCTAATACATTTGTAACACAAGCATTGCATATGAATCTTGTTGATATTCACAAATGACATATAATTATTTACAAAATTCCAGATAGCTGGGCCATATCATCAAACCATTTATCTTCTTTCAGAATCCTATCATTCCCCAGTTGTGAACCTGCTTTATACCCCACCACTTAACTACAGTTTTGTCATTTTCTTCCCTACTTAGTTCTTTCCTTCACCTCAGTTTCCTTGAATGTCTAAGCACTAATAACATGATTTATTATCTATCTGACAAACCCACTAATACACCTCTTCAACTGCTCATTGTTGAACATCTGCTAATGCATAAATATATTTTATGCTGTAATAATTGCTTTATTTCATATGAATATAATCTTAGCAATTAGTAATTTGCAAATATATGTGTAATTGTTAATGTATTTTATTTAATGAATGTATGTTTTTATTTACTGAATGTACGTTTAAAAATATGTGTAATATGTTAGAGTTTTTCTCCATGGGCTCCCATTGAAAAGGGTTTTTTGACTAAACCCAGTCAGACAAACTCTGTAAATAAAAGCCAAATAAAAATAAATTTGTTAAAAATACTAGACATCAGGGAAACAAAATACTAGAAACCAGGAAACTCTCCAAGGCACGCTTGACTGCTTTCGGGACATTGAAGCCAAAGCTCATATCCTGTGCCAAAGCAAACAGAAGTATTTTAAAATTTGTATTAGAAATGAAGTGAAAGACTGAACAAAAAGCAAACAGGAAGATGTATCTAAGGAGTAAGACAGGTTTTATGAGTATCAGGCAATAACTGAATGGACTTGCAATTGTTTTTCAGTGAAAACATACAAAAAAGTTCCATTAAGCTGGCTTACATGTAATCTTTTATAAAACACCATGTTGTTGCTTTAATTAAATCTTGCAGCATGCAAAATAAACAAAAAGTGAAACGTGAACTGAATAGAATATGTAATTGCATTCACTGAAAATGCTGCATATCTGTTAGAAAGTGAAAATGCCTTCTCGAATGGGTATAAGTATTTAGTGCCTATAGACTGGTGTTCCTTGAAATTCTAATCTAGGTCAAAGGATGTGTTTCCCTATTTGCCCATGTAAATAAGAAATGTTGCATACATAATTAAAGCCAACTGGGAAATAAACATGTTGGCATGACAACCTACTTCTGGAAGAGCTGTCTGGGTTAGGACAAGTACCTGCCCCATCTCTTCTCTGTCATATGGATAGATGCTCCAAAAAGCAGCAGGTTTCTTTCTTTCTTTTTTTTATTTACCCTTTGTTGACCAGCTATTATTTATTATCCTTTGTGGACCTTTGTTCCACTAGTCTGGTAGCTTTTTTCATGGGAGACCTGAGGTGGTATTTATACTACTAGGGAAAATTGGCCAAGACATTGGAAAACTTCACCTACTCTTTTTTATAAGTGTTGTGGGATCTTTAACAAACACCTGAGTCATCACCAGCTCATGCAGATGGGACCTTTGTTTAACATCTCTTCTGATGGATGACACACTCAGTAGTGCAGCACCACCCATATGCTGCTCTGAAGTGTAAGGAATTGATTTTCCTGGTGTTGGAATAGAACCCATAGCTTGGTGCACCAAAGGTGAGTGCTATCTCTTCTGCCTGTGACACTGAACCTTTCTGCTATTTGAAGTACATTATGTTCACAGACCGAAGGGTCCCTAGATTTTATTTGTGGTATGTGGTTGGAAGAATGGGATTTCAATAAGGAGTTTGTTGTGGAATATGTCCTGCACTTCAGGACCAGTGTCAAGGAGCTCATGAGTTTAGCAAAAGAGCACCTAACTCAAGCATAACAAAAGTTAAAGGTCTTGTATGACCAGACAGCAAGAACCTGACAGTGTGCATACAGACAAAAAGTAAAGGTGTTTTTCTGTTCAGCAGAATAAGCTCTAGGCAGCATGGTGTGGCTCTTTCACTGTTTTGAGGAATGTAAGCAATGTCAGTTATATGGTGGACTTGCCAGACAGAAGCCAGAAATGCTAGCTGTGATATGTCAGTATAATGAATCTCTAGTGTGACAAATAGGCACTGCTGCAGTGGGTTACAAGAAGAATCAGATGGAGATCTGGTAGTAGATCTCCTCAGTGGATGAGGTAGAACTGTTACAGTGTTGTTCCTTACCCAGGTTCAGAAAATTGAACCAATGCTATGAGACTTTGGAGACATGTTTACTCCCAACCATGTGGACACAGGAACACAATGGCTATTCAGACAGGCAACTTATTGGATACCAAATAAAGTCAAAGCAACTGTGGAGAAACTGCAAGAGATTTTGAATCTGACAGTAATCCAGGAACTCAATAGACCCTGGAAAGGCTAAAATATCTGAACTTTTACAGTGCTTCATAAAGATATTTGAAAGGAAACATTATTCAGGTATGTAAGGCATTTAGAGACAACTACCTCTGTGAATGCTTGGGATTATCAAAAAATAGTAGAGAATCACCAGAAAGCCTATATAGAAGATTCTATAGGAATGTGAGTGTACTTATTGACTTTCTGAGAGAGTAGCTGATGCATGGAGTAGACTACTAAATTGCATTACAGCAAACACTAGTTTAGATATTTTTAAGAGCAGCCTGGGCACTTATTATGGGAACAACTGTTTTGCTGTATTGGCAGGCTAGAAGGGCAATACTGTCATACCTGAAATATTTGTATGCATGTTCATTTTGTATACATATATATGGTCTTCACTGGTAATGCTGGTACTAAAAAAAAATGGTAAACTATAGGAAACCAAGTAGCCACACAGATGCAAATGCATACCACTTGCCCAGGACAGATGAAGCTTTAGAGCAACGGACTGGGGATTAGTATCTGAATAAGTGTTTGAGGACTATTGACCTGACTACTAGTTACAGACTAGCACGCTTGCCCTCTGTAGCAAGATAGAAGTCCGCTTTTATCCTCCTGTTTGGATTGTATGAATTCACTAAAAATGAACTGTGGAATTTGCAGTGACTAGTGGAAATTAATGTATTTTATTTCAAGTAAAGACACTTATTAATCTAATTACAAAAGCTTCTTGCCTGATGGCTTATTTATTAGTATAAGAGTATATGTGTAGGCATGGTTACATCTCATCTGTTGCCATCTACCTTTGGAAGAGTGAATATACTGTGGTATTTACCGGGATGTGGAGATGCTTGGAATTTAGCCAAGGTATTGCTTAGTAGAGACAGTTTAGCTTTGGAATAGTTCCTGAAGGTTTTTGGTTTTGCTGGGTCCCTGGATTTAATTTTTACTTCAAGCAATACTGCCTTATGGTCAGATCTGATGAGTGAAAACATTACATTGGGTGAAGAAAATCACTCCCCTATGTTTGTAGGTACAAGGTCAAGGATGTTTATATCCCTGTTAGGAGAATGGGTCAACTATTCCAGGATGTTGGTATTAATTAAGTTTAGCAATCACTGGGATTGTGCATTAGATGTGGTGGAGGATTCCTAGTCTGTAGAGGAGTACTTGAGATCCCCTATGAAGATCATATTGGGATCAATGGTGAAGGGCTCTAGTACATTGAGATAGGGAGTATGGGTTTCCTGGGACATGGAGGAGGCAAGGATGTGGTATGAGACCCTGTATATGGTGAGCTGCACATGTATAAGTTCCAGTGGGCCATACACTTTAATTAACCTATATGTGAGGTTGTTTTAATATTGACTGAGTCTCCTCCACTTTTAGTTTCTTCTTGTGCAGTAGCTGGTCTAAAGGTGTGAAAGGCATTATAACCTTGCACTACTTTAAACCATGGCGCCATTACTACACAGGCAGTTCTAACTAAAGACTGTAAAAAAAAGGTTAAAAAGTGCAGATATTCAAAACTGAAGACAGAAACACTGAATTAGTGCAGTGAAAAACACATGCTGAAACAATGGATGTGCTAACGTAAGTCTTAACATTTGTAGAGATGAGCAGAAACTAGTTACACTGTTCTTTCTTCTCAAGTAGCTTGGTGCCAAACATTGCCAAATGCCTCAGGCAGAGATTCAAATTTTAAGCAAGCTAGCCCTCTTACCAATCAAATAAAGGTACAATAAGGCTTACACCATCAATTCCCAGCTCAGAAGGGTGTAAACCACAAACCTCCCTAATGTAGTATAACTGATTTTGAGTCCAGGTGCTTAAACCAGAACAAAGACCCTGCCTTAATAAGCTGCAATCAATGCATACTATCTTGTATGTATGAAGGCAAATGAAATCTAATTTCAGATATTCATCCTAGTTTTTCAGTAATTTGACACATATTTTTATAAACTTCTATATGCATAATCACATTTCCCCCTTTGTCTGCTAGTTTCACCACTAGCAAGTTACCTGTTTGCAACATTTTCAAAAATTTTCAAGTTTCCTTTTGTATATTATATTTTAAAAAATAATTAGAACATATCCAATATAATCAGCTATTGTTTTATATTATATAAAAATGCTGTTTTATTATTAAAAGGTGAGAGCATTTTTTGAGTTTTGAGATTATTTTGACTAATAATATTATCGAAAAAGTCAAACCTACATTTTTCTCTAATGTTTTGGAAGCAAAATGATGTTTTAATTGTAATTTCATAATAAAAACAGAGGTATTTGTTTTATTTGCATTTATTAACTGGAGTAGACCACTAATCTCCATAGACATTTTTCAGCCTCAGACAGGGAGCACTATCTGGTTAAGTGACTTTCAAAGAGTCACAAAATGGAGGCTGAGGGAATCACGCCCTAGAGCACAAGACTATAGACAGCATCTCATTGAAAGCAACTGAATCTTCTGAGTCAAATGCAAAGACAGCCCAATGCAGAAAAACCTAGGGGTTGGACTGAAATAGACTGCTGTAAAAAATAGTGAACTGTTACAATAGGCAACTTTTCTGTCTTTGGTGAAGATCTACTTTTATAGTGAGAACTTTCTAGACATTGATATAGTTATCTTTGGCCCTGCCCATTTATTTATTTATTTTTTTATGATTGATTGCCTTACTTTAGCAGATACACTAGCAATAAACATCCTTTCAATGTGCTAGGTAGCACCAACAGGGAGAAGTAGGTAATCCCAGATGACCACTCTTAGCATATCGTGTGACTCTGAATAGAGAAACTTAACCAGATGAACCTTTTGCAACACCTAATGAACTTTATGACTTAAAGTAAGCTAATAAAATATATATTGCTAAAATTTATTTAGTTTTACTTATTTTTTAGCTAGTTAAATGTAAGCGAAATATATACATATATATACATGTACATATGCCTCTTTTTAAGAGTGATCGGAAGCGTTTTCAGAGTCACACATTATACAAAGGGACACTGAGGAAACCAACCTGGTCACACACTAAGCAAACAGAGACCATAGGAATCAAACTGGTGCTACAGGCTGAAGCTGAGTAACAGCTGTTAACCTTCATCTAATACATTTTGAGTAGTATTTCTTAAACTATAAAGAAAATAAAGGTGGTAAACTAAATTAATGATCTTTGGGAAAGAGGTAAAAGGAAATTGTCTCTCTGACATTCTGTTTACAGTGAGCAGGATGTAAGCCATGTGCACTTGCAAAGTATTTTTCCTGATAATTACTCCTGTAATCTCCAGTGGCCTCTGTGGTGTAGTGGTTAGTGTTGCCACCTCTCAGCAAGAGGTTCTCATATTTGATTCTAATGTGGGGTGTCTTCTGTACAGAGTCTGCATGTCCTCCATGTGGTTACGTGGGTTTCCTCTTGGTGCTCTGGTTTCCTCCCACATTCCAAAGATATGCAATGAGTGGATTGGACACTCTAAATTGGCCCTAGGTATGAGTGTGTGTGTGTGCCTTCAGTTGAAGGTTAGGCACTGGGCTGGCAACTCAGCACCATAAAAACTCCACTGCCAATCGTTTTGCGGACCATTGTGTGTTCCACTGTGGTGACCCCAATGGGAAAAGCCGAAAAGAGAAGAAGAAGATTACTGCTGTAATCTGAAATAAAAGAGCAAAAATCACGAATTAATGAAAATCTTTAGTAAGAAATCTAAAATCCAGAACAGCAACAGTAGAAAAAATGTGCATAACAACTGCTTAGATATTTCTGTGTGCATACATAGCCATATAAAATTAATGGGAGAGGGCAGAAGTAACTAGGATCATATATGAATAGCCTGTCCTTCATTTACAAGCTACGCTTATCCGCTGATGACCCAGGATACTACAAGCACATGATGAGAATGAGGAATAAAGAAGGAAAGAAAGACATACAGATGGACAGCTAAAGGATCTTGAGGAGGAAATGACAATTAATTGTGCAGAGTTGAAAGACATACTTTAAAACATAATGGTGCTTGACAATAATATATATACTTGACATCGTGAAAAATATTAATAAAGAATGGTAAAACGGCTAGCATAGTTAAAATCAGTATCATTCTGTTTCAACAGCCATTAATAAAGAATGGTAAAATGGCTAGCATAGTTAAAATCAGTATCATTCGATTTCAACAGCCATTAATAAAGAATGGTAAAATGGCTAGCATAGTTAAAATCAGTATCATTCTGTTTCAACAGCCATTAATAAAGAATGGTAAAATGGCTAGCATAGTTAAAATCAGTATCATTCTGTTTCAACAGCCATTAATAAAGAATGGTAAAACGGCCAGCATAGTTAAAATCAGTATCATTCGATTTCAACAGCCATTAATAAAGAATGGTAAAACGGCTAGCATAGTTAAAATCAGTATCATTCGATTTCAACAGCCATTAATAAAGAATGGTAAAATGGCCAGCATAGTTAAAATCAGTATCATTCGATTTCAACAGCCATTAATTTCCTCCCTTCCCATTTAGCAGCAAGTGTCACTTTCACTGTTGTAGAATAAGTAACTACAAATTGAAATCCACACAGTGCTCAATCAGGTAAAATTCAGCAAACAACAGAAGAAAACCAGGTCAGTCAGTTAGCAGCACAGCAAACACCTTTTAATCCACAGAGATAAAATCCACAAGTAACAGTTAAGCGCTTTCATCTGACATAACAGACATCTTCAGAACCAAATTACTCAATCAAATTAACAATTAAATAGCAGAGCCAATGCTTACATGCTCTTCTTGTAAGCCAATACATTTGCTTTCAGCATGCTGGTCTTAAAGCACTTTTACAACACATTTAAAATGTATTTAAAATGTTCCTAAAACACATGAAAACATATTATTGCTAACAACAAAACATTAAACTTGTTGTGCCCTTCTTTTTAACTCACTAACAACTGAAATACTCTCATTTAGTTCTGGCGGATAGGTAGCATCAAATTTAAGCTGCCATATCATTTCTTTATGCAGCAATCTATTTTCCCAGTCCCCAGTGACATCTTCCATTGACAGTTGTTCCAAAATCAAAAAACTGAATTTTTTAAAACCAGTACAATATACAGAGTGTCTAGCTAATGCACTTCTACTATCTTTTTTCTTTATACTGTACACATGCTGATAAATTCTTTGCTTCAATTAATTGTTCTTCCAATATAAAATGCATCGCATGGGCAGCAGGTAGCTAAATAAATAATCCTTTGTGAGTTGCAATTCAACACTTTTTCTCTATTCCATACTTTTATCTTCCGCAGTACTTCACCATTCTTTTCCATGTTAATAAACTTACAATAAGAACAGTGTTCACATCTTTTAGTTAAAGGAATACCACCCCTATTTCCTATACTTTCCAGTAGTCCTTTGTCATGTTTCTATATGTAAACGTCGGTCTAGTATTGAATAACCGACAAATATCACTACCCGCTTGTAATAATGTCCAATTTTTACAAATATTTTTTTCAATTTCCTTAGAGTCAGTGGTGTAGTGCATTACCATATTGTTACCCAGTTGGAAAATGGAACTGCTAGTCCTAGTCACAGAATTTTCCTGACAGTTAAAACCATATTTAAGGATGGGTGCAAATTTGTTCTGCCTGTCCGTCCAGACATCAGTAATGATTTTATCCAACAAGTCACTTGGATACCCTCTTTCTTTGAACATTTCTCTTAAAACTGAGAATTCCCGTAAACATTCCGAATTCTATGATGTAAGCCTAGAAACATGAATCAACTGACTCTAATATGTTTTCATGTGTTTTAGGAACATTTTAAATACATTTTAAATGTGTTGTAAAAGTGCTTTAAGACCAGCATGCTAAAAGCAAATATATTGCTTACAGGAAGGGCGTGTAAGCACTGGCTCTGCTATTTAATTGTTAATTTGATTGAGTAATTTGGTTCTGAAGATGTCTGCTATGTCAGATGAAAGCGCTTAACTGTTACTTGTGGATTTTATCTCTGTGGATTAAAAGGTGTTTGCTGTGCTGCTAACTGACTGACTTGGTTTCTTCTGTTGTTTGTTGTAGAATAAGGGAAAACTAAAGGCAAAGTGTAGTAAAATAGTAAAAACTGGTTGTCCCTGCACGAGATGTGGCAGAACTGACTCTACCTGTTAGATATTATGAATATAAAGCTGAAATTAATTATGTTGTAAATATGCTGAAAGAAAAAGTTGCTTGAATATATGTATAGAGTTTACAATGTGCATTCATACTATATGTATAACAGATAGGCTTCTCTTCACAGCATCAGAAAATGCCTAAGAAAGCAATACTGGAAAACAAGCATTACATGATTTTCTCATGTTTGTAGAACAAATATCAATTAACAGATATCCTTTTTTATAAATTCAGCAATACGTGATGTTTTTCCAGCAGGAACAGCTTATACAGATGTTTCCTTTCAGAATGGCATCCTCACATCAGCAAAAGTGCTTAAATCACAAAAGGACAATAGAAAAGTCTAAAACAGACATTATGTGACTTCCCACATAAGGCCAGAAAAACATACCAAGAGGAAATGTGCGTGACTAGCTCTGTATATAGCTATTGTAGTAATTCAGTTATGTGAGAGAAGGACAGAGAGAGGTATTTTGTAGAAGTCATCATTCATATCTGTAATGAAGGAAAACTTTGTAAATATATGCTACAAATCTGACAGACTACGTGTGGTTTGTTATAAAATAAGTTATCTGTAACTGTGCTTATAGCTGCAAAATATATTTCTTTATCAGTGTGCAATTTGAAAGGCTTGGTGCTTTAAACAGACTACAGATGGAGTCATGCAAAGCTATGTGTCTCTGATTCAGCAGTAAACAGCACAGCAAGACTGTGTGTCTTAAGAAGACTTTGGATCCAGCAAGCAGCAGTAAGCAGAGAGTAAGAGCATCCATATAATTTTTCAATGGTGATCCTTTGACAACGTTCCTAGCCTGTATCCAAAAACAGGGGGAGTGAATGGGTAATGTCACTCCTGTAAAAGCACAGTAACGTTTATGTGAAGTACTTCAGATTTCTACAGTTTTCAACAGTTTGTAGCAATACAGTTTAATAGACGTCTAAATCCGGTGAGACTGCATTGCAGGAAGGTGGAGCAGTTCCATAAATTCTCCAGAAAAGGTACAAGACGAAGTTGTAAGACTGAATCTGCCAGTTTTGCTGTACCAACTTCACAAGTGACTACAGAAACTTTTCAACCATCTACAGTAAAGCAGCTTGGCCATCTGCCTGTCTGTTGACTGGTAAGAAAATTATTCTGTGTTACATACAGTATGAATGCCATAGAGGTAATAATAATAACAGAATAAATGTATATACAGCATATTAGCAAATGTAAAACCTTATTAGGGCAAGTTAATAGTAAGGCATTATGCAAATGGATTGCAATTTAATAGTAAGGCATTATGCAAATGGATTATAATATTTGACTGGTATCTGAAATAAAATCATGTGTGGTATAAAAATGTTTATTGTGTGTACAATGTCATAAAATACAGTGCATGACATTATCCAAAGGTTAGACTGTACAGACAAAAATTGTAAAGGTAAACAACCAAGAAAAGTTAATATGTTGACATTATATTCAAATGTTAGACAGTTATGTTCTGTCACCAGATGTAAAAGGTTTATTTCAGAGTTGCAACAACAGTCAAATCAGTTACTGATAGAAACTCTAGTACATTTTGTTACAAAGAAATGTAATAAACTTCTAAAAGACAGACACAATGAGTTCAGGAAGCTTAGACAAGTTATACATACATCTTTTCAAAAGTGCATAGGAGTTTCAAATTCAGCAGAACAGCTTACTAAAGAATGTCAGAAAGACCATGCAACATCACAGGAAATTCAACAGCAGTTGCAGGATAAAGGAAATAAATTAGCTCAACTGACAAAGACTGGGAATTTCCTGCATACACAGTTAATCTGTGCAAAAGAAATATATTTTATAATATGTTTATGTTTTGAAAATGGTTAAGCATGCATGCTAGGATGGTAGGGACACGACATGCTTGTATAAAGATATACCTATACAAGACAGACATGCATGTGTGTTCTTTTCATCTAGAGTACATTTGTTTACAATGCACAAAAGCAAAAGGTAGACAACAGCAAATATAAATAAACATATGTTATAATTGTATAGTAACACCAAACAGTTAAAGTTCTGAATTTTAAAAATAAATAAAATCACAGATGGTATTAGTCAAACAGTTTTTGTAAAATTAATGGCAGGACAGTTCAATAGATAAATAAATAAAAAATACTGAAATCCATGTAAGGTAATTGTAAAATAATGTCTATTTATGTTGTATAAATGCATAGTTATGCAAATCACAATCACATTAAAGAAAAAATGCCAAAAGAATTAATTATAGTTTATAGAGTATGAAATGTGAGCTCAGACCTTCCTAGACTGAATGGTTACAGGAAATGTTGAAAAGATGAGATAAACAACAAGACTGATTGCCAGACAAGTAGCTTGAGTTTTTCTAAAGCATCATTGTTATTAAAACATACGTGTTGCATCAAGTACAGCCAGCAAATGGGCTATAGTATATATACAGTTCAAATCAATTGTGCAGGAGGGTGTAAATACCTACTAGAGGTAATATACAGTGAAAGCTTTATTTAGTAACCTAATAAAATAAATGTATAACCAAAGTGTTGGGCTGACATACATTCTATTCTCACAGCATAGGGCAGGTAAACAGTGCTGAAGTACTACAGGGGGAGGGGTACTTTCTCAGTTTTACACTGACTGTATAAGGGGGGGGGGCACTTTCTCAGTTTTACACTGACTGTATAAGCAGTACTGCACAAGGGTCTGAAATAAAGCTACAGAAAAAATAAACAACAAGGGTCTGAAATATTAGGGTCTGAAATATTAGTGTATTAGAAATACTGGTAAACTGGATTAAACCTGACAGGATAAGATATTTTACAAGTTGTTAATAGCTATCATAATGGTTATTATTGTATTGTTTAGAATTAAATTGTATTTACAACCTGTTAAATTGTAAAGCTATACAAGAGATGGTTTAAAAAACAAGAGATGATTTAAAATTGCTTTATTAAAGCTATAAAGAGAGAATAAAGATATGCAAAATGCATAAATGTTTCTAATAGCAAGAATGGTCACTATTTCAATATGTTTTTGACAAAACAATGTTGGTATAAAAAAGCATGAATATTTTTAATTGCTGAGTATGTAGTTTAAAATAACATGACATATGCATTTGGTGCCAGTTCCACTAGATATTTCTAAAGAGACAAACATTTTCCAAGATTTTGCTTAATATTAATGTTATTAAATTTGTAAGATTAGACTAAATGTACTTTATAGTCTTTGTATGTACAAATGACAAATGATAGTCTTTGTATGTACAAATGCAGAAGAATTCAGTACAAATGAAATTAATGTCTAGTAATAAATGTGTGAAAAACCATGTTTTAAAAAAAATGGGTCCAGTATACCTAGTAAATTGAAATGCATAAATAGCAAACAGTCTGTGTAAATACATACTGTACAGGATACATTGTAATAAGTTCAAAACTAATTTGTCAAGTTGTAATATCACTGGTTTTACCCCAGTTAGAAGAAAATTATATTAAAATATTGTACTCATATACAGCTAATGGACTAATATGTACATAGCATTCTTTAAACCCAGTTCAGTATTTTACCAAGATGTTATTGAGCAGTTCAGAGACATGACCACAATCTTATGGTTAAAATGACATTAAAACTGTATATTTTCAGCAGTGTATAAATGCTTGCAGTAGCATATAGTTATTGTCTCTTATAGTTAACTCAACAGTTGCAAAGAGTTAATGAAACAATTCTAAGTCATAAATTAAATTCTGTGATTGCAAAATAATAAATTAATCAAGTAAAATTAAAACAGACACAGCTCATAACTGATAAAATATTTTCACAGAATGGTCTGCAAAAGAAAAAGTTGTTAAATACATTCAGGTTTGGTAGTAATACATGTTTTCATTGTATTAACTATGTAAAATTGCATTTTGACTTGTATCAAAAAAACTAAAGGTTTTGTTTCTTAATGTGTTTTTTATATATAGAATGTTTTGAGTATGTTTAAAAACAGAGGGAATTGTTAGATACTATGAATATAAAGCTGAAATTAATTATGTTGTAAATATGCTGAAAGAAAAAGTTGCTTGAATATATGTATAGAGTTTACAATGTGCATTCATACTATATGTATAACAGATAGGCTTCTCTTCACAGCATCAGAAAATGCCTAAGAAAGCAATACTGGAAAACAAGCATTACATGATTTTCTCATGTTTGTAGAACAAATATCAATTAACAGATATCCTTTTTTATAAATTCAGCAATATGTGATGTTTTTCCAGCAGGAACAGCTTATACAGATGTTTCCTTTCAGAATGGCATCCTCACATCAGCAAAAGTGCTTAAATCACAAAAGGACAATAGAAAAGTCTAAAAACAGACATTATGTGACTTCCCACATAAGGCCAGAAAAACATACCAAGAGGAAATGTGTGCGTGACTAGCTCTGTATATAGCTATTGTAGTAATTCAGTTATGTGAGAGAAGGACAGAGAGAGGTATTTTGTAGAAGTCATCATTCATATCTGTAATGAAGGAAAACTTTGTAAATATATGCTACAAATCTGACAGACTACGTGTGGTTTGTTATAAAATAAGTTATCTGTAACTGTGCTTATAGCTGCAAAATATATTTCTTTATCAGTGTGCAATTTGAAAGGCTTGGTGCTTTAAACAGACTACAGATGGAGTCATGCAAAGCTATGTGTCTCTGATTCAGCAGTAAACAGCACAGCAAGACTGTGTGTCTTAAGAAGACTTTGGATCCAGCAAGCAGCAGTAAGCAGAGTAAGCAGAGCATCTATATAATTTTTCACTACCAATGAAATGGAGCTGTGCCCGTATAAACATTAGCATTTTATAAGTCGTGCATTGTATCCTGCACATTGATTATGTATACATAAAGTTTTAATGTACTGAAAAGTTTCACTAAACAGGGCACCATTGCTACTGAGCTGTTTTGTTTTACTGTGATCCACTGCTAATGTTGGAGTGAATGGCTGGATTCCAGGGGGACAGTTTAGGATTTCTAGCTATTATTTTTATAGGGGATTCATAAATGCAGCATCCACAATTATGGCCATGCCAGCACTGTTTACATTGCATACAAGATTAACCCTGAGACTTATTACCTGTGCATACAGCCAGGCCACTGTGCATGATGATGAGCTTCTCATTATAGCTGCAGTACAGATCTAGCAAACCAGCTCATGGCCACGTTGATGTATGAGCAGCTACAGTAAACATTGACTGTGCGCTACCACCCCTTGTAGTCAATGTGAGTATGTGTGAACAGGTTTAGAATGTTGATGTAATGTACATTAGCAAATAATGTATATATGGATCCCCTTTACATGATTGAATTTTCACTTACCCAAAACTTAAAAGGGCAAGATGACTTTGCTAAAAACTTACTTTCACAAAAACTTGGATCACAACAATTTTACTATGGGAAAGGAAATACTTGGCCAAGATGGTGAACTTTGCCCTTTTCCCCACTGTAGTGTGATCTTGGCATTGGTATATTTAGTTAGGGATGTAGGCCCCCACATGAGGGAGACTTAGGGGGGTTTGATTTGCTTCTGTTTGTTAATTTTGTCATGGTGGCCAAGTGCTTCCTTTCAGCGATTTAGTGTGAGTGTTTTAAAATTCAGTGAAATGAGTTTTCAGTGAATCGAAGTAGACCTATATATATATATATATATATATATATATATATATATATATGTGTATATATATATATATATATATATATATATATATATATATATATATATATATACACACACACATACACACTCACACACACACACACACACACACACACACACACACACACACACACACACACACACACACATGTGCAATGGAAGAAAAAGTACCACTGATGGCTGTGAGTAGAGCAGAGTACATAGGTTTAGGGGTTCATAGCTACTTACTAGGCTATAGATCTGTGAGAATTTTAAGAAGCCTAGCCTTATATTCCCATGGTCATTTTTATCCATTATATTATATCTATAAATAACCCAGAGGTGGACTGAACAAGGAAATGTTGTGGTATTTACTTGATGACCCCATCAGTGTTGGACATAGATGCTAAACCAGGGGTGAGTTTGCAGTTTTCTATTTTTTTCTCCAAAATATCTTTGAATAGTGTAAGAAAAAGACTTTGTTTTATGCAGAGTGAAGACAGTTAGATAGAAGAGGTATTGTCTGTGATACATATCCATCCCTCCAAAATGTTCTACAGTAGGTTATATTACAGCAATAGAAGAAATTGCAAATGCAGTTGTGGAATAAAACAATAGTCAGAAAAACAGACTTGAGAAGGTGGTATGGCAGTATGTGAATATAGAAGAATGTGAAACCTAAATAGGAGAGATAGAATGTAATAAAGTAATGTGATGTACCAACCTGCTCCACTCCTAACAACATCAGAGTGTCAGCAGTGGACCTGTACTATACTATGGATGTCTTTAAAAGAGAAATGAATGGTACCTGAGAGGAGTCAATCCATCAATTTGGAATGCATGCCAGTATTTCCACAGTTTATTGGCTAGGTGTCCCACTGCAGCAGTCAGTAAAAAGGGTAATAAAACACACATATGTAAATGTAGCACATGTAGAGAGTGACAGCAAGAAAAAAAAGACTGGCCTCAATGGAAGTGAACCCATGACTTTCCCATTGAACGTTCCTGTAGCAGTGTACTAGCAAGGGGAGCCACTGGAGCAGTGAGAATAAAAGGGGTCATAAAACACACACATCAGGGAAATGTAGCACATAGACTACAAACCAAATAATTTTAAAACAACATGTAACACCCAGGGGAATTGAAACCCCTGACCAGTGTATTGACAGAGTAAGAATAGTTGCATGAGCACACTGTGCCAATGAAGGAGTTCAAGTAAGAGCTGTAGCTGTACTCCATTTCATATAGGTATGCACAGTAAGGTTTAACATATTTGCATGACTGATTAGGGTATGCCAAGCTGTTTTCATCATATTTGCCATTGGATGTGAAGTGCCATTTCTGTGTAGTCCTATATGGTCATCAACAATGTTCTCTGCCAACAGTTGTGCAATGTATAATCATAGAAATATGATTTTTGAATTATATGTCAATTTTCTGCATTTGTATGGCATGTTTATCCATTTTTTTACCATATTATAGGTTAGGAATGGGAATATAGAACAGACAGAGATGAAAAGGGGAAGCAAACAGGGGGTACAACACACAATGAGCAAATATGGAATAAGCAGGATGCAAGTGGGATACAAGCTGGACCTCAATGGATTTGAACACCTGCCCGCCTAATTGATATTCTGTAAACCAGTGCATTATCAAGTGAACCTGGTCAAAACACGCACACAGACATTACAAGGGGATGTTAGAATGGTGTGGTAGACTAAAATGAACATTGGTAAACAGCATACAACAATCAGGGGCTCTAAACCCTCCCCCTAGTGTTTTGATAATGTACACATCACAACAAAGCTGTTACATACACATACTATGTATATGTACTGTAAGTGATTATTGCACGGTACATATTATTTGCCAGACTGCTACAAGGTAGCCCTCAATGGATTTGAATGCCTGTTTGCCCAACTGATATTCTATAGACCAGTGCCTTACCAAGTGAAGTCACAGAACAACTTATAATATATTTGCCTCCAAACACACATTTTAAGGGAGTGTTAGCACAATGTGAAAGAGAGAAGAATGAACAAAATTAAATATAAAACCATAAGGGGATCAACGCCCCTCATCTAGTGTGTTGACAACATAAGGATCACTTCATGACTATAATAAGTAATGGAAGCTGTTACAGTGAAACTATTAACTTCACCTTTTTTCAGCATTGCTTGGTGACATGCATTGACAGACAGCTTAGCTGCATGACAGATGCCAAATCTTGGCTTGTTCAAAGGACTTTTCTCTATTTTTGTTCCATGATGAAAAGTATCTCTTCTCTGTGTTTACATATGGACAGTGTGATCTTGCTCTCTGCTAACTAATGTGCAAAGTATGAACACAAATAGATAGTTTTTATTGTTTTATAAGTCTCAGTGGGCATGTGTATGGTGTGATAATGTATTTTTGATAAGATTAAATGTTGTAAAGTATATAGAACAAAGACTGAAAAGGGCAGCAAGCAGACAGGACAGCAAATGATGAGGAGGTAAGGATTTAAGTGGCTGAAGAAGTCAGATAGACATCAAAAGATATGAACCCATACCTCTCATATTCATATGGTACATAGTAATGCATTAGCAAGGGCAGCCATTGAAGCTGTCTGACTGTAAGGATACACTGAGAAGACACATATTTGGAATAGGTGTCACTTTTCCAGACTGAATACCAAACAGTGTAAAACACTCTACAACACACATGGGACTCAAACACCCCACCCAGTAGAAAGTATTTTATGAGCCATCAGAACAGTTAGAATAAATTGTTTGTGTGTGTGTGTGTGTGTGTGTGTGTGTGTGTGTGTGTGTGTGTGTGTTTGTGTATGTTGTGTTTATTTTTGGATCAGGTTGGAGGTTGTAAATGAAAATAGAGAACCAAGATTAAAAGGGGAAACACACAGATATTGTACTTAAAATAAGTTAAGAAGGAATGAGATGGATGGAGATGTGTTAGGAACATATCTCACAACTTCTTAACAATACTAGATGACTTATTACTTAAATTTTGTTAGTTTCAAACTAAATTACAACATGTACACACTGATGATAAGAATGTTTCTTTCAGGGAAAATGAGCACCTAATAGCAAGACAAGATGATTATACTTGCATGGCTTTGCAACCTTCTTATGTCACTCAGATTTCCCAAAACAGAGCATTAGCCAGTTATGCTACGTATCATGGTAATAATAATTAGGATTGCAATAAAATTGAAATACAGTACAGCTGAATGTATTTGAACCCATGCCTGTGTCACTCATATTCCCTGTAGCATGGCATTAGTCAAGTATGGCACTGAAGCACTTAGAGGAAAGGCTTAAAAAAGAAAACATTGCAGGGTAATGTCATACAATTGTATGATGAAAATGTAATATTGTATAACAACATTGCTTCTTCAGGGGATTTGAAGCCTGCACATAGTGCACTGAGAATGAACTCCTCACATAATGAATACAAAGGCCTTCACAGGAAACTTATCAACTGTATTGTATTTCACTATTGATTGGTCATGCACACCTATGCTAAACACATTGGTAAGACCGATAGCAAGATCTTAGCATGTTCAAAATATTTTTCTTCATTTTTGCTATAGGTTCATAGGTTGGTACTAGGCTATTGGCCCTAGGGCCTATACAAGCCTAGCCATAACAATTCCCAGGCTATTTCTTCCCACACTATTTACTTCCCTGGACCCCTGTCTAACAGGGAGACTGACATGATCCCCACGGTGAATTTCCTTTCTTCCATCCAATCATCAAGGTTCCTTTTGAAGAGGGCCAAAGAGGCGTTCTGCTTGACATGTATGGGCAGTCTGTTCCAGAGTCTGGGGAATCTCTGGGTCAGGAACCTATCCTTCCAGCATGTTTTGTTTATTGTGATGACAAAAGTTAGATCCCTGTTAGATCCCGGAGCGTGTGGCTCTGAGGGATTGGGATTTCTTTAAGTGTAGCATGTCCAACAGCTTTGGGTTTGACATGGCCTTGTATGTTAAGAAGAGATTGCCTCAGAGTAGACGATATGCAACATAGTATAGCTGGAGTTTTTTAAGGCAGTCAGCATAGGGCATCTGCTTTAGGCCTGTGATTCTTTTAGTGAGGTATTTCTGTGACCTTTCCAGTTGTTGCATATGTCTTGAGAGGCACATACCAAATGGGGCGTTGTATTCTATAATGGGTCTAATGAGGGATGAATACAGTGGGACAATGACCTCCTTTTTTCTGGATGAAAAGCCCTTAGTGATGAGGTGTGCCACATAGAGGGATTTCCTGACTGTTGTGGCAATGTGGTTATTGAAGGTGAGACCACTGTCCACCTGTGTCCCTAAGTCTCTTATCACACTTTCAGTGTTTAGTGTACTGCCACCTATGTGATAATTCACGGGTACATGTTTTTTTCCCAAAGGGGATAACTATACATTTCTTGGCATTGAGCTTGAGCCCATGGCTCTGGCACCATGCATCTGATTCTGTAAGGCCCTTTTGTAGAGTATCCACATCATTTGAGAATTCAATAATAGCTCCCAGTTTGCAGTCATCTGCGAACTTTGTTAGCCAGAGTCCCTTAGTGTTGGCCTGTACTTCAGAGAAGTAGATGCCAAACAAGAGAGGTCCCAGGACTGAACCCTGAGGTACTCCACTTGTCACTTGTCTGGAGCTGGATTTGGAGTCAGCTACTTTTACAGTGTGGGTTCTGTCAGTAAGCCAGTTGGCAACCCATCGAGTGATGTAGGGATTAATGCCCAGCTTTGTAAGTTTATCTATGATTCCAGAGTGGGGGATGGTGTTAAAGGCCTTGGCGAGGTCCAGATAGGCTGTGTGGACTGCCTTACCCTCATCCACAGCTCTGGAGACTGATTCAAAGAAGTCAATAAGGTTCAGGAGACAAGATCGGCCCTTCACGAACCCTAACTGGGTGGGGTCCAGTGTTTTAAGATTGCCAATGTCTTTGTTTATAAGTTCCATGATAATACGTTCCATGGCCTTGCAGATCAGGCTCGTCGGATTGATGGGGCGGTAGTTCTCGGGATCCAAGGTGGATCCCCCCTTGTCCAAGGCGGATCCCCCTTAGGATGAAACTGTTGTTTCCCTATGGTTATAAATGACCAATGACATTGCTCTATGCCTACCACCCTGCAATCACAGAAAGATGATTTTATTATTCAAACCCTTTTGGGACATATGTGTAGTGTGTTGATTTTTTTGACCTGATAAAAGGCTGAAATAGAAGTATAGGACACAGATGAAAAGAGGAAGCAAGCAGAGGCTGGAATAGAAGGTGAGCAAATGATGACTGAACAAGATGGAGGCTGGACAGGAGCCATACCTCTCAACTTCTTAACTCATTAATCATTGGTGAATTACAACAAGGGATGTAAAGACTTAATAACAAAAGTCCTCAATGATATGTTAGAATTCTACATGCTTTATGATGAACAATTATAGCCAATTAGGCATGCATTAATTATAGGACTGTAATGTTGATTTTTTTTTGTGTACAGGTGCTCTTTTTATTTTATTATTGTGAACAGAAATTTGGGGAAGAAAGTCAGGGAAGTAACAGGTTGGCAAAAGTGGGGGAAATAGGTCATAGAGCAAGGGAAACATGATTGACAGGGAGTGGGATAACACAATGAAGGAGAGGGAACACAATAACGAAGGAGACATCAGACAAACATAGTGCAGACAATGGTAAGGGGTGGGTTGTATAATATGCAAAAGTGGTTATAAGACACAAGAGGGAGGGAAACACTGGATCTGGGGATAGAACTGGGTGTCCAGATATGTACTCTCTGCCAGCTTCAACACAGTGCCAGATTACTCCTCACCTTGCAAACCATCACCTCTGGCTCCTGCCTCAGAACCTGGAGACAGCCTGGGCAGGGACATGAATCAGCAAGCCCCTGGGGCATGATGTCTATATGTCTCATGCTGCCATTGAACCTATTGTGAAAAATCTCCCCCACAAGCTCTGCCATCTTCTGTTGAGTAACAAAAATGTCACCTCCACTTGCACCGTTACTGATGGATACCACTGCTCCTTCCTCTGGTGGCGAGCTACCAGATGCAGGTGGTACAGGTAGAACAGCAGCTGTGGAGGCAACTCTGGCAGGCTGAGACCCAGATGAGTTGGTTACCTCTGGTGGTGGTGGTAGTGTCAGCGGCAGCAGCAATGCTATGGGTGGATGATAGGCCATGATGGAGTGGTCAGTCCAGGTCTCTGTGCTGCTGCACATAATAGTAACAGAAATGGGAAGACATTAAAAAATAAATAAATATATAAAAGTGAAAGGATAGTGACAAAGAGGGTAGGAGAAGAGACATACAAAAACAGTGAAAGAGCATTCTTCAGCTGGCAATATTCCTTCCTACTTCCTTCAGATAGCTGCTGACTCTCTTGCTATCCCTGCATCTATCCTGATAAACCGCTCTATCTCTGAATCTAAAATCCCTTCTATCTGGAAAGAATTCTATACTTTACCTTTACATAAAGGAGGTACCTCCACTCAAATCACTAACTTCAGACCGATAGCTATCCTCTCACCACTCTCAAAAGTATTGGAAAAATGCATAAACAAGCAAGTCATGCATTACCTACTACAAGATAACCTGCTCACACCCACACAACACGGCTTTCACCCAAAACATAGCACTACTACTGCACTTTTATCCTTCACTAACACTATTTCTCTGGTCAGAGATAACAGCAAGCTCATCTCTTACTTATTTCTCAACCTTTCAAAAGCCTTTGACACTGTCTCTCACTCTCTTCTTCTGACTAAACTGACTAACCTTAACTTCTCCACTGATACTGTTGCGTGGTTTTCCAGCTATCTCACAGATCGACTACAATCAGTAAGATGTCACTCTGTTCTCTATCCTTCTCTCCCAGTTAAAATGGGTGCCCCCCAAGTATCCATTATTGGCCCATTACATTTTAACATCTTTAATAAACTACTCTATACTTCCTGTCCCCAGTCATCCCTTATGCAATAAGCAGATAACTCTACAGTAATAACCCTTGCTGACACCCCCTCTGAACTCATCTCTGCTACTCAGGCATCCTTTCACTCAGTCAAAACCTGGCTCTCTAATAACCTGCTTATTCTGAACCCAACCCCCCCAAAACTCTTACTCTTTCTTCCCAAAAATGTTAACCACCTCAAATCTACTTTCTCTATATTGTCTCTCAAAAACACTCCTATTGTAGTTGAACCTAGCACAAAACTTTTAGGTGTCACTATAGATGATCAACTTAAGTTCAAGCTGCATGTCAACAATTGTATCAGGAAAACTCATTAAAAACTGGGCCTCCTATACAGAAATAAAAAGTTCCTCACTAATGAAGCAAAAGTAACCCTCTCCCATGATTACCTCCTACCCAGCCTATTGTATAGCTATCAAATCCTCATAAATCTCAACTTCTCACTCCAACTAAAGTAGAATAAATCTACAACAAGGTAGCTAGATTTGCAGCACACCAAACCTACAAATCCCGTCACTGTCTGTCACTAAAATACTTAGACTGACTTGAATTACCTCACCTGCTTCTACTCTCTCAACTCCAGATTATTCACTCTGTCCTAAATTAGCCATCTTACTGTTCTAACTTATCTTCTTTCATCACTCAATATACTCTCATTTGGTCTCTTCATAGCTCCAACCAAGCTCTACTACTGATCTGTAAACCCAAGACCAAAATTGGATGCAACCCCTAAAGCTACCATCCTACCATCTCTTGAAAGAAACTGCCACTAGAAATTAGGTCCCTGAAACAACCTAAACAATTCAAAGCAGTAACTAAAGAATACTTAATAACTTGTTGGTCCTGCCACAGTACCCACCCGCCATAATTTTTCCCTACTATCACAAAATTCAGACCACCAAGTGCCCATTATTTTTGACCTCTACTTCTATTATTATTTCTTAGCTCTCTAGACTCCTCTACTATGCTATTACCTGTCATTTTAAACCATAAACATTAAACTCCTTAGAGTACCTTTCAAATTATATTCTCTTTTCTCTCCTCTATCAAGACATAAATTAATAGCAACTATATTTTTAAATTTTGTCCTATTGTCATATTAGTTCTATTTTTTTTTATTGCTTCTAATACCGTTATTGTAAAAATGTTTTTGAACCCTCCTGTATACTGCATTTGTAAACTTTACTGTAAAATATGTGGAGCTTTTCTCCCCGGGCCTCCGCTGAAAAAGGGCTATCAGCTCAGTCGGACAAACCCAGTCAACAAACATAAAATAAATAAATAAAGCAAATAACTATGTTCATGCTCATGGTACAGTGAAGGAAAATAAACTTTTAATTGTAATACTTATACAGTTATATCTGCAAAATGTTTGTTGGGAATTATATTTGGAGATGTGGAGGCCAATGCCAAAAGCCATCATCATATGCAGTCTGAGTTCTACCTCCCTGGACTATATGAAGCAAAACATTATGGAGGTCTCAGACTATGTGTCGCAGATTGGTATTTGCTTAGCATTGAGCAACATTTGACCTTCACCAAAGATGATTCCATAATACAAACAAAAGATAACTGACTTCAGTAATTGGCTTTGTTTCTGGTATCATTCCAAGGGGGTACAATATTTGTCAGAATGGGAGGATATGGTCAACAGACCATGATGCTTTGCCAAGGACGATCTGCATCTGTCTCTACAAGGCTTTTGACTAGTGGCTAAAACAGTGTCCTTGCTATAATGCATTTTTAGGCAAAGCCAAACTGGCAATCCTTCCACCACAGCAAAACCAACCCGAGGGAATCTAAAGGCATTACCACTCAATGCCAGCAGCCTTAACAAGAAACTTTCCTCCCACCAGGCTGTCTTCACCCTGCAGGATGTAGACATCTGTGCAGTTACTGAAACATGGGTTAAAGCTGCTGAAAGCACCCTGGCAGTGCAGGGCTACAATACCTTCCACACATTCAGGCCAGCTACTGCACGGGCAGGAACCAAAGGTGGAGGTGTCTAAATCTAAGTTAACAACAAACTCACCTCAAGACTAGTCAAATAGGATGATGCACTTGAGCTTCTGTATGTTCAAATTTCCTTAGCCAAAGTTGTATATCATATTTTGGTCACCCTCTATGACCCAAGAAACCCATAACTCATACTTGGACTTACTGCAGGCCATCGTCATTCAGCCCAATACCAAATTCATGGGTGACTTCAATTACCCATCTATAAACTGGGATACTACATGACCCCAAACTTATAGGCCCAGATATTCATTGACTTTGTAAACACAAATACCTTGTACCAAATAATCAATACACCAAGTAAGGGTGCAAACATACTCAATTTGTTACTCACAAACATGGGATAACTATGTACTCCCTAGTGTAGTGTCCTCTCAGGTATGGTCAGACCACAAAGCTGTTTTCTTCATAATAAAAATAATTTCTGTGACTCTAGCTAACCCTGTAAAATTTAGGAAGTATTCTATGGCAAACTTCCTGCTACCAAGCGATAATCTTTCAGAATTTCAAGCCCCTTCCAAACCCTTAGAAAACACTTGCCTACGAGGAACTGTTTACAGAAATCTAGCCATCCATCCATCCTCAACCCCTTTTTCCCATTTTTGCACATGGGGTCGGAGTGTCACTTCAGCAGTGACAATCATCTTGAGCCAAGGTTTACACCGGCAGGTGGCTGGCCCTGCCACGGAACTGTTTACAAAACTCCTGTACAATAATGTCAATAAATGCATAAAAACAGCTGTGCCTACCAGAAATAAGCCTAGAACTATCTCAAAAAAAACAAAAAAAAAAAACGTCCTGGTGGAATCCAAAACTTAAACAGGTTGTACAACAACAACAAAAAAAAAGACATAGCCATGATTAGGGAGTGCTACACCCTGCATAACAAAATCACTCTCATCAATTTGAACAAATAACTAACAGGGCAAATTAAGTCTACTAAAGCCAAAATTGAAATAAAGATAGCCTCCCAGGTGAAAGACAGCCACAAGGCTTTCTTTAGCTATGCCTAAAACCTGAAAGACAGCACACAGCAGTGTGTTGAACTAACAGAGCCAGAAGATATTGCAAATCTGCTGGCCAACAAATTCAGCTCCAGTTTTACACACCTCTCTCTCTCCTACCCACCCAAGGGAAATACCATAAACAACCCCCCCAACTATCACTAGGGAGCAGTTCCTAGATGCACCTCTCTAAGGCTAAAAACAATGCATCTATGGGTCCCAAAAATATGATTGGCTGTCATCTAAATAGCCTGAAACTTTACCTGTTTGGACATATATTGACCTTGTGGTGAGATGATATTATTAGAATTATGCTTAAGAAACTATGCCATGACAAAAACATAGTTGTTTTTTTTTTGGGGGGGGGGTAGAACTGAACTCTCAACCACCATAATAATCTCAGCATATCACAGACTTAACATGATGAGCTACTTCTCTACCTGTACAGGATGATGAGCTACTTCTCTACAGGGGGTACAGGGGGTGGCATGCAGAAGCAAAGGGTAATATGACATAGTCATACTAATTCAAGTAAGGTATGCCAGTACTGACAGATGTTGTCCTGATGTATAAATGTTTTAAACTAGTATTTTTAATTGCTGCAACTATCTTTATGGAAACAAACACATCTCTCACAACAGCAGATATACTTACCCTGGTGTTCTCTTAGGTGCTTTGGCCAGCCCCTATGTATTTCCCTTTTTCTTTCAATGTCTGTAGGGGCTGGAGATAAAGAAAATGCATAATGTAAAGGTGTATGGTGCCATGCATAAGGAGTTTTTGTATAGGTACATGATATTATACTTGCAGACACTACTGAGGTGGTGGTCATGCCTTAATTTCATCCTTCCATTGGCCAAGAAGTTCCAGCTTGAGGAAGCACAAGTCACTGTAGTGATCATGGCACTGTTCCCCCACATGTGGGATGTCAGTAGCATGGGTGACAGCCTTGGCCAAACTATTCCAAGCATCAGCCTTATACTGTGACCCAGTATATTTCTCTTGCAGAAGCCTCCAGATATATTGCTTCTGGAGAATGTTCAGAAAATTCTTGGCCTTCTCCTCACACCACCTCTAAAAAGAGTACCACCATCACCAGCCATAATAGTTTAATTTCAAAGATATCTGGAAAAATGGCAGGGAATTGATGCCTAAATGATTTTTCATGCGTTTCATCCATCACTCAAAGATGTGCACCAACATACACTTCATTTGTACAATGGATGGCAAAATAATAAAATATAGGTGCTGTATCTTTATGGTTCCAATGGCACTTTAAGGTTTGAAGCACGGTGGTCCTCCATCTCTCTGTTTGCTGCTGACAATAAATGATTAACAGCAACTCCATCTTCTTCATCCTGACATAATTGACTTCCCACTGATGGGCAGATTTTACCGCAGCTGCTCAGGTACATGCACGACATAGTGTGGAACTTAACATGATGCGTATCAAGTTTGCTCATTGTACTAAATGAGCAATTTAGAAACAATAATTAGATGGGCCTTGATTAGCATACCTGTCATGGCCAGAGGGGGTAATCTACACAATATAATCGTGATGGGATACACAGCACTTCATTATGCTAGTGAAGAGGAACTTTTGTTCAAATATTGTTTTTTCTATTACCTCAGTGAGGTGTTGGTACATAAGATAATCTGTTTAAATTAGGTATGTGTTACTTTTTACATATACCTCTTTGTACAATTGTAAGACCTAAAAGTGCTGTTAGCCTTTCAGGTTATATGCATGTATTTAATTCAGTTCTCTGAAAGTGTACATTACAAGTATACTGGCTATGGTAACAGTAGCAATAGCATGCAGGCATGTTACAATAGGTTGCAAAAAACATGAATGTGCCATAGAACAATGTAATATTTTGTACCTTAAGCATGTGTGATTACAATATAATTTCTGCAAAGGTTGTAGCATGGATGATGTGCTTGTTAACTTGCAGTCATGTGCTGGCATTAGGGCACAAATAACGGTTGACATTCAGGTAAAGATTGTTTACGTGTTAGGCCCTAATAAAATGTAGCAGATGGCCTATTACTATAGTATTATTATCAGTATAGTAGTCTCAGACTGTAGTGTGTCCTGGGCATGTCCAGGCATATACACTGTGTCCATACTCTCAGGAGGGGATGTTGGGGTCACATTCCCTGTGTCCAGTACACAATTTGCACACCCTGATTGTGCCAGCTCATCCCTTCTATCATTATCAGAGACTAAAGGGCTTGAATGGCAGAGATCCCACTCCCCACATTGGTAGCAATTCTATAGCAACATCAGTTGTGGATGTATCAATAGCCAGGAGAAGCTTTCCCTGTGGACATTGTGCTGGCATATCCTTCAGCAGATGTCTATTATGGTCAGGTAGCACTCTAACATCTAGCCATGGTTGTGGGGTAGCTGGTGCAACTCCTGGCAGAGCCAGCTCTCATTAGTGGGCATGCACAGGAAGCTGAACCCACTGTCATAGGTGCCCTGTATCTGTCTACCTGGCCACAGAGAAGTACTGCACCACATGTTGAGGCTGTGTTCCTGCACACACACACACACACACATGCACAAACACACACACACACACACACACACACACACACACACACACACACACACACACACACACACACACACACACACACACACACATGCATGCACACAAGCTGACAAACACATAGCTGCTTGCACACACACAGCGCAAATAATGAAAACTGTGCCCTGCCCTTTTTACAGTGTTACTTTGGTTACCTATACCTGATGCACATCTTGAATAGCCTATGCATGGGTAAGCACAGTCTGGTGTTTTTGTATGCATTATTTTTCTTGTTATGTATTTGCTTAGCTCTTGTATAGTTGTGTTGTAAAGCTAAATGCAATATGCTGCCTCTTTACTAGTCCCATGGCATACTGTGCCTGCCAGCATCTGGCATGGCTATCTCCTGCTGCTGGCTCCTCCCCTAATACCTTATCTGCCTCTGCTTCTACTGCCTGTGGTGCTGGAAGCTGTGGACTTTGCATGAAGCCACCCTACTGTAACTGCTTCTTTACTATAATACTGTGCAACATAGCACATATGATAAGAATTTTTGCACACATGGTGGGATAATATTGCAGGGCGCCCCTGGATGTAGCCAGGCAATGAAACTGTGGCTTTAGCTGCCCAAATGCATGTTTTATGATTTTTTTCTGGGTTGTGCTAGGGCATAGTTTTAACTGTGGTCCTTTTGCTAATGTGGACTTCTAATTGGTGTCATGAACCAGGGCACCACAGCATATACAGCATCACCCACAAGATGCCATTGTGGGAAGCCACCCCTCACAAACTGTTGCTAGAGGTCACTTGTGTGCCATAAGTGGGATCATGGAAACTGCCTAGGTGGCCTGCACACACATTGAACATAATATCCTGTGCAGTACCTGGAGTTAATGGAGTTATGGAGTGATACCCTTTGCAGTTCATGTACCTCCTGCCCTGTTTAAAAAGTGTGGCCTTTATTTCAATGGGGATACAGTCTCTGCCATCCAAAACCTCAGGGAAAAAGGCTATAACATAGAAATCCTGCATGATGTTTCTTCTCTCCTCTATGGTACACAGGGATTAAATATGTTTCCCCATATGCTGAAGAATACCGCTGGTGGAGTATTCTTTATGCAGGTGCCTATGATAACCCCACTGTGTCCCCGGTGGATCAATGAAAGCTTCCTGTAGCAAGTATGTGTAAAGTAATATACACCTTAGTATCCACTGGGATGGCTACCCCATCACTCCTGCTGCAGATAAGGTTGAAATGTGCCCACTGTTTGTTGCATGATGATCCTGTCCTCACGGTAGTGGTCCACTATGTCATTGTCATGGAGGAAATGAAATGTTAAAGGTGGTTAGAAAACCCTGCTCCTCCAGTGGCAGTGTCATACACCATCAGCTGCAGTGGCAGGTATGAAAGGCTCTTGCAGATACAAGTTTACGGTAGCTGAGGCAACTCCTAACACTGATCACTACCTTACCCTGCCTGAGCACAAGCATTTGGTTATGTACAAATCTAAGGCAGGTGCAGTGTCGCTGAGTGGTATTAGAAGTTTCTCAATCACACCTACATTTTTTTGGCTTTATTAGCATATGTGCCGTTCATTATGCAGTCATTAGCATGTAACACAGCTAACTATGTTATTTCAACTGGCGGCATCATGTAACTGAGTTTACTCGATCACGCTTACACTGCATTTCACTGCTCAGCACATAAAATTATTTAACATGGTATGGTAAATTTTATGAATTCAACTCTTTTTGTGTTTTGCTCATTAACAAATAAAAGTACTGAAGATTAAATGGCTTACCCATACTTTGTACAATCATGTGATACATATTTAGCAGTACATTATGCCAAATGAAATGTATAGAACTCTCATTTGCACTGAATAATGTAAATGAATGGACATTAAGACCATACTTAGATGTCTCATACTTCAGGGATTCTTCCAGTTACCTCATTATTGTGATGAAAATGAAAGGTAGTTGATACATGCCTTTTCTAGCCAGAGGTCACCAGAATAGTTAACAAGTTAATGCTCTTTTTTTGGAAACATACAATACTGCTACACCACAGCACTTACAAGAGTATGCACATAGGAAAAAATATATTATCTTTGGCAATAAAAGGAAGGAAAACATGCAGAAAATCATAGCTTCACCTCACATATGCCTTTCTGTTGTGAACTACACGTTTCCAATTCTCATTTTAATCAGACTTTGCTTTGCCACTACGGAGTGAGTATAAATGCATGAATCCACGATGCACATTTGTATTTTAGGATATGGAAGGGTTATGGGGCACTTTGATCATCTATTATTCTTTTTGAAATGGGAACATTTCCAGGTTAAAGGTACCAAATATACACAAAAATGGGGATTACGAATGAATGGATGGATGGTTGAATGGATCTTTCCCTTGACTTGGAAGGAATTAATCTTCAGGTTAACAACTGCAGTCTGGTCCTTTTCCATCTCTTAGCCTGAATGGATATTGCATGTTTTTATTACAAATGAGTACCTGCTTGTAGATGAATGAGTTGCTTTACTTGCTTAATTTTATGGACATATTTAAAAATGCATGCAGACTTTGACAGTTGTAATTGTATGTATCTGTTTAATAAAACATCCAAATTTACAGAGGCACGGTAAACACATTTTCATTGTTTACATATTACTTGATGTATCTTAAAGCTTGGATATACAAAACAAGACATATTAGCATAGTTTAATTTTATAATTGAATATATTTTATTTATAATACTACACTAAGCTACATGAAATAATATGTTAAATGGCAATTAAGCTGTTTCATTATGTTGATATTAATAAGCCTTCCTTTATTCTGATTCTAGCTATCTTTGCCACCATCTGATACTGACATGTAGAACAGTTAACACCAAATATTTACTTATTCTGTCTCTTTCCTTCTCATGTAAGGAACAATTTTCTTCTGTCCTCTGTTATGATCTATACCATTAGATTTTTCATTACACCAGTGGTTTATGGTTGCCCTTTAAGTGCTCAAAACAGGGTTTTGATTTTGTACTATTTGCAGGTAGACATTTGCATTCTCCGTGCCATTTCCTATTAAATAAAATCTGAAGCTGCCATTCTGTGATGCAGCCACATTTTTGTTATGCTTCTTATAGCCATTAATATGGCTTGCTATTTTGCTTGTCATTTTGTTACCCACCATTTCAAAAATAGAATTGCATATAGCTTTTCTCAGAATTTCTACATCCACTCAGCCCTACCAAATTCATGAGTTTGAATCCAAACTGAGATGATATGGAAGAGGTAAAGCTAACAGTGTGCAGTCAGATGTGTCTACTTTTATCATTTGTCCTATATTACATTGACCTGGGTATCTCCAAATTGGGTTTTGAGATTGAACTGTATATCTTTTCAGTGTTGGAATTCACATGTAATTTTGCTGGCAGCTGTGTTTGCATCAGAAGCCAGGCCTCCAGTTTGAAATAACACAATTAGCACCTAACTGCATGACAAGTTGTGCATCCTCTGGTGATGAAGGTTCGGCAATGAAACTATTGAGCTGCTTGTTGCAGGGTAATAATATCTTAACCATCATGGTAGATGCATTTCCCTGAGGAACCCTCAACAACTGACAACATGGCTTTAAGCCCTTCTTCAACATTTATAGAGCTCTACACATGGTATTAGAACTTATATATACTAATATGGAGAAAGTGCATTCACTGAGTTGTATTTGTATACATTAGAAGAGCATTTGATCTTGTAGGCCACTTACTTCTACTCAGCAGACTCACAGAACTTGAATTCTCTAATAATTATGTCAAATAGATCAAAGACTACTCATTTAAATTGCTACTTTCTGTCTGCTATGTATCATCTGGTTCCACAGTACCCCACTATTATTAGATATTCTTCAAGGATATCTTGATCTCATCTTTTTCTCATTTTTTTATAAGCAACTACCCTACTCCATATATCTTATACTTAAAACAATACTACTCACTGCTTGGCTTATTTCTCTTAAAAAAGACCCCACCTCTGAATCCCTCCAATCATTTTCACAGCAACAACAGCAGCAGTTCCACAAACCGTACAGGTGGTGCTGTGATAATTAACTATTAATAAACAGAAACAAAACTACCACCACAGTATTCTGTACCTCTAAAAGACACAACAGTAACTGTACTTCAATTTTATGACCTTTGGAGCAGCCCTTTCACTCCAGGAGACAGACATCAATGTCTGTTTTTTCATTTGGGCTCATCTGTTGCTTTCTATGAGTACAGCATGATAGCTGTTTGAATGTTGACTATATAATCTTGGTAAGCATTTATAAAAAGTATGCTAAGTATCCCTTATTGAATAATCCTTGCCACTAATCATTCTTAAAAACCAAAAGAAAATCATCATCCTCTAAAAAAGATTGTAATAAAATACGTTTTTTCATAAAATTAGCTGATAATTTTAATCATTACTGTGCTTTTCTTTCATCAACTAGTATTATACTAAGTACTGAAAATGCTCCATTCTTCTTCTGTCACCAACTATACAACAAAATCCCAGCATTGCCTGCCTGCCCCTAGCAAAATATTGATACATACCAGCCACTACCACCTTATATTTAAGTACTACTAATGCTATAACATTCCAAAGAACCCCCTTTCTCTTTCACTGTGAGGTTGCTCCTTAAAACAGATCCTGTGGCTTGGAACTGACTTCCTTTCTTGTCCTGATCTCAAGGCCCTTCTGCATCTGGATGTATCCATGCATGTGTAGTTAATGAGATGTAAATGTAAGGAATACAGTTCAGCTATGCCTGGGTTTTGTGCCTGTGAAGAAATTAGACGCTGTTATTTGTGCTAGCATGTCTGGCTGAAGTTTTGTATATAATTTCAGATTAACCTGTTTATTATATGCCAGCATGACTAGCTATGATATTGTAAATAAGTCTTACATGGTGAATTATAATCTGTTTGTACAGAATGTTTTAAAGACTTGAACAGTGTTCTTTTATATTTCTGACTGTGCATATTTGTGAAGAAGGATTCTAAAGACAGACTGTCTCAGATTCAGCTGATCTGCAGATGATGCCATCAGAATGTTGACAATTGCTATGTGTTACTGTCAGATGCTGAAAGACAGGAAGGCACTTTAGTAAACAGCTGTTGGTTGGTTTTCAAAATATGAAAAGAAAATTAGAACTAGAACAGTTGGGACAGTTGGGCTACTCTATAAAAGAGCCTGCAGAAGTGAGTTGTCAGTTTTCAGTTACAGAAGTCAGTTGTCTGTTGTCAGTTAACAGCTAGTTGTGAATTGTCCACAGATGTACTGTGAAGTAGATATTCAAAAGGACTCACCAAAAACTGTAAGCCTGTTGTAGTAATTTAGTTTAGATCAGGGACAGTGTTCTTTAGTCAGTTAGGAAATTATAACTAATCATTTAGATCAGTTAGTGTTTTTCTAAATGTTGGATTTATATCCTACAGTATTGATTTCATTTTCATGGTGATTGAGTTTTGTTTGTTTATTGGAAATTACTGTTTTCGCTTTTTAATTATTTTGCTCATTATTAAATATTTTATTAACTTACATTGTGGCTGGTCAATCATTGTTTTCTTTAATGGTTTGAGAGTGCTTATACTTGCCTTGATAACTTCCCAGGCCACTCTGGAAGCCTGGCTGCTTAGGCCATTTATTATTATTTGTTTTAATATCTAATTTTCATAATTGGACACCCTTTAAAAGGGCATGACGATACTCTGATTGGTGGCAGCATTACTATATTATTTTGGGGGAGGAACAAAGCTGGAAATCTGTGTCAGGTTTTCCCAGAAGTGTTTGGATGTATTTAAATGTGAGCGTATCAGAGGTCTTAAAGTGGGACACATTTCTCTGAATTGTATAATAAAGAGTTATATTTGGGGAGAAGAAGAATACAGTCTAGTACCAGGCTATAGAGTGTGTTCCTGTTGTGTTTTTAGGGATAATTGTGAAATATTACTGTTTAAGTGACAGTCTCTCATTAGAGTCAGTGATGAGGACTGAAGCTCCTTAGTTACTAACCCAGGATGGTGGAATATGTCACATTATTTGGTGACAGTTCAGTGGGATATTATCTGGACATCACAGTGCCCTCCATGTTTCTAGGCCTCTGGGAAACTATTATGGAGCCTCTCTGTTTATCAGGGTTTATATCCTTTCAAGACTGAAACCCAGAAACTCTAATAGGGAGTTCATAGAACTCCAGCTTAACTTGGGCAAGGTAAACGTCCAACTTATAGCCTGTTACAAATTTCCATCTACAACTTCAAAATAATCATGTTCACTTACTGGCATTCCTTGACGTTATCCCTATAAGAAACAGCTCTGTAATCCTTGGTGACCTCAATTACCCTTCCAGAGACTGGAGCACCTGCCCTTCTAATGTAAAGTATGCTCATTTTTTTTTGGACTGGGTAAACAAAAATGCCTGGATCAAATTGCCCTCAAACCCACCAGAGGCAAAAACAATCCTGGTCTGATTCTTACTAATATACCCCATGCCTGTTCCACTCCCTAGTTTGCCCCTTACTGGTTATATTGGACCACCAACTTGTGACACTAACTCTCAGAACTTTTGTCTACATACTATCCAACACTTTCTTCTTTAATGACTACAAAAGGTGAATTTTATGAAATTATATGACAACATTTGTAAATTTGCTCACAATACCACAGTTGACTCTGAATATGCAGGGAGTTACATTAAGGATTTGCATACCTATTAACACAAATGTAGCACTCTAGCAGTCCTAATAAAACCAAATGCAAAGACAAATTTAAAAATCCCCCTCTGTGGTCAGTCAACAAAATTTTATAACAGGATGAAGGAACTCCTTAAAACACCAAGTACGACCAGAACTCCTTAGCATGAGGACAGTACACAGAATTTCACCAAGATAATTTAACGGCTAGCAAAGCATCCCAAATGCCAAAGTTAGGACCTGAGGCAAAGGATAACTACAAGTCTGTCTTTAATTATACTAGAAAATTAAAAAATAATTTGCAACATTGTTCTGAATTTTTACACAATGGTAACTTTACTCATACCCTAGTGGTGTAGCAGATATACTATCTAACAAGTTTTCTGACAACTTCTCTCTCAGAACTCTCATCATAACTGTAGTTAATTCTGATTCACTTCCACTGGCTACCATCACAAAAGAAAGTGTCCCTTAAGCTAGTTTTAAAAACAAAAAACACTCCCTGTGTGTGTCCTGGCAACATACCATGTTATCTAATATACAGTGTCAAATAAGCACTTACTGACTGAGCCCCTCTTTAAATTGTTTCACTGTGTTCCCAAATCTTGGTGCATCACTGTGGGTGGGGTGGCCAGAGAATGGATCCTGGAAATTATTGACCTATTAGCCTTAGGAGTCTGATCTGTAATATGGAGCTTATCATTACCAACCTCTTAAATTTTGATATAAAAGAATCTCACTAGACACACCCAGAGTGCAGTAAGGACATCCTTCTATATATTGCAACTAATGGCTAATGGCATCTTATCCAAATCCAAAGAAGTGATTATTCCACTATCTTTAGCTTTAGCAAACGCATTATAGAATATAATACACCCTTTGAATGCACGTCACTAATCCCAGAGGTTCATAACCAAAATGATATCTTGGTCTTAGGAATCTCATTTACTGGAAGATGCTGAAAGCCTTGTCCCTGTTCTCGGTGTCATGTAGACTTCCAATGAGTGACTTATTCCTAACTTACAATACCCACAGAGATCTATTATCCTTGATCTACTTTATCTCAGTACACCAAATTGTGCAACTAACATTAGAACTGGAGATCTTGGCCTACATCAGTGGATAAATAAAGTATGATGGAGGAATAGGTTTATCAGACACTCTATGACACTCCACTAGAATAGATTTCCTCTGCAGTTCAAGCCATTTGACTCATTGTCTTCTTTTAAACATACCCTGGATGACTAGATTTGTAGTCTTAAATTTACACCAGGACTAACAGACTTCACCCATTTTGAAAAACAATAAATTAAGTCTGAGGTTTCATATTTGGTGGTGTAGCTATTTATTCTAGAATCCAGTGACATCGCCATATCTGGCACCTCTCCAACTTTAAGTTGAGGAGCAAAAGAAAAGCTCTATAGCAATCTGCTTGCTACATTAGCAAGCAGCTGCTACATTTGAAGCCACACATGGAGTGCTCAGTAGTGATTCAGCTCTGACCACAAATGCAATGCTGACATTCATTTCTGAAAGCTAGTAATGCACTGAAGTCCCAGAGAGCTACAGCACTTCAGTTTTGACCACAAATGCATGCACTGAAGGACGATCTGGATCAGGTGATCCCATCAGTAATAATTTGCACCTTGGGTGCCTGCCCCCTTTGCCCAACTCTAGCTACGCTTCTGATTAAACTGATTAGCCTTGTTTATCCTATGATACTATAATCCTATTTTTATGGCTCACATATCCTACAGATCTACAGATGCTTATCAATTTATGCAGCTGTTTGCCTCCAGACCACCTTAGCTCCCTTATTCACCCTGCCTGTTAATATTCTTCTAGTGCATTCTTCAAATCATGTCTGCATCTCTGTCTTATTGTCTTTTGTTTATTCTACATTTAACAATGTAACTCCTGTTAAATTATTTTTTTTATTTCTTGCTTCCTACAATCTACTTGTTTTATAGAAGACAGTCTTTATGCCTATTGTATTTTATCCTTTTTTAATTGCATCTAAATTGTCTAGTTGTACTTGAAGTATGTCTATTTGTACTTTCTTAAATCATTTATCCTATGTACCATGCTTATTCTGTTGCTAAGAGTTGCAACTTGAGGTAACATGGATTTCTAACTAAAGTTTACTGTCTGTACTGTGTACATGTATGCCTCTTACCTGACTCTTGCCAGAAAACTATTTTGTGATAAGTTCAACACCCCCATCACCAAACGATAAACAAATAAAAAAGATAAATAACTATGTGAGTCTTATAAAATGAAATTTCATTTCAGAATCATATATAGAGAGCTGTGGACAAAGCGAGAAAAACACAATGCTTGAATTCCTGGAAAGTAAATTAAATGTTTGCTTCTCTAATTGCTTTTGAAATAAAGTTTGAAGAACTATTTTATGACTCATTAGCTGCATTTTTTACTGACTTTATTCTATTTATTCAATGGATTTCTACAACCGCTCTCTTTTTATCAATTCTTCCTAGTTTTAATCATTCCTCAATTCAAAGGGCTTTCCGATGAGTGTGTAATATCTTTACAACACTGTGCTGCATTATAACTGAAAGTGTAGTAGAACTGAAATAAAAATAAATGCATTAAACTTGTTCAGTATTATCAAATGCAATCCAGAGAAAAATGGCAAAAAGCACCAAACGTTCACTAAAACCAAATCCATAGCATTAAAACTGCTTTAACTGGAATTGCTTTGCTGGTGGTATCTTTCCTGAGTACCTTGGACTTAGTATTATCAAATACAAACCAAACCTATAGCATACTTAATAAAAATGTTTAGAAAACAGATAAGTTGAAATAAGCCTAATTGAAGTTTATGTAGTTGAAAATCCTTTTGATAAATATAAGGCGACATTCTTTTTAGTGTTGAGGATGGATTTTTCCCTTTGCCTTTTAATGATAATCTTATTTGGGATACATAGTATGTGTATTTATTTCCTATGTTTGCACTGTAGTCATTAAGCTTGGAAAACTTGAGTAAATGTTTATCTATTCTTTAAGTGAGGATGAATCTTTGAAGTATGTCACGGGGCTTGGAAAGGTACTGTATGTGTCACATGATTCAGCAGAAAGATAAATATAGTTAATGAAAATATAAAAAGCCAGTATTTATGTGGTCAAACGAGAGTGATCTAAACCTATTTTTGACCACTGATATTTTTTCCATGCTATTGACCACACTCTGCAACGCCTTCTTGTATTTTTAGAATATGTGAGTGCCTACTTGTTTCTTATGAATTACAACCCTACCATTAGCATTTGCAAATCACATAACATATTTTATAACTTCCTGCCTAAAGTTATCTGAAAATTAGTATATTTAGGTACAAACAGTGAATAAGCATATTCTGTTGCCCTTTGCATGCTGTAGGAAAACAGTATTAATGATTCACGTTCTTTTATTATGCATATATTTTCAGCAGTCTTCTAGGCATAAAGTAAAATGAAGTTTGAGGAATATACTACAGCCTGTGTTTTATTATGTTTTATTAATTCTTGGAAATGCAATTAGGATTATGACAGATTTTTATGCAGAAAGTTAAAGCTGTGACTTGCTAATGAGTTTCATTATTTAGTTCTGAGTTTGATTCCCTCAATCTCGAGTTGATTTACATAGTTTATAATTCTGAGCAACTCACTTAACCAGAGATTATGTGCATGTGCAATGTCCCTTAATAAAAACAAAACTTGAAAACCAGTGATATGATTTAAAATTATGTAGCTCTATTTTTCCAAACAAAATGTGACCTGCAAAAACTAATACATTTGCATTTTGTATGATTTTAAAAAGTGAATATGGACACCATGAGCAGTAACTGTAATAGTTCTTTGCTTTGGGAAAGCAAGAGCTGCATTGCAAATGATATTACATGCTAATCATCCCCTGGGCCTTAAGAGTTGCAGTGATATTAAATATATTTTGAGACTAGACCTCTGTAATGATGTGGGCATTATGTTCTGCACTAGTATACATGACACCTTGATTTTTTAAACACATTATAATTAATTCTTATATTGTTAAATTGTGTCTCTGGTTTTGCAGTAACACGCCTATGTTCTGATGCTACTTAAATTCCTGTTTTGTAAAGGGAAATATCACATAATCTATAAAGACTGACTGTATCATGTCTCAATGTTTTTTATAGTGATAGTAAGTTGATTAGTAGGGTGGTTGGTGGGGGGACCTTGTATGACTTAATGGACAGAATTATTTAAAGATGATTGGTCCAAACTGCATTCCTCTGAAGTATCTTTGGACTTATAAAAGGTTACATCGCTTAATTAAGATGTAAAGAGTGATATTGGTGAACCCATTTTGTCCTACATAGCATTAATGTTTAGTTTAATTTCAGTATTTAATCCTATTTTGTTGTTAATTGTGGTTTTACACACCCAGCAAATTTATATGCAATTTTTTCTGTTAACCAGCAACCTGAATAAAACCACAAACTGGAGAAGTACAAAAAAGGAAAGTGAAGACTTCTGAGCTGCCACCACCAAACAACTTTATTATAATAAAATTAAGCACTTTCATCCTCTGTAAAATAGGACATCATCAGAATAGCATACAGTAAACAAATCCACCATTTATAGAATATAATCCAATTAAAGTTAAAATACCTCTCATTGCACTCCAATCAATCACCATGGTGACTAATAAAATTAGTTAAACCCATAACCTACATTCTGAAAAGACAATGATTTTGTTAAAGGTTCCCAGCAACTTATAAAACGTGACATACATAAATAATACTTACATAAAAATGCATAAAAAAACCACATGAACCCCCCCAAAAAAGCAGCACATATTTTCAATAAAAAAGACTCTAAAAATGTTATTGCAGAAAAAAAGCAACTTTCAATTTTAGAACACTGGACAAAGATGAATTTCATTCAGTCCAGGACATGCAGTAGCATTAGTCTTTAACTGCCATCTAAGGTTCTGGAATTCAAAAAATCATCCACTGGTCCACCTGTCTGCCCAAATCAACCTGATCAATAATTGTAAATTTTAAACTATGAGACAGTTTTTTTTTCAGATGCTTATACAGTGCACTCCTAGTTTTCACTTTCCATTTTTGCACTTCTCTGATTTTTCTGTTAAGCTCATTTGATGGAATAAAAGGAAAGATACTTTATTTTTTGGATCAATTTCTCCCCCTTGCCTGCAATGTTCAGCCCACTCATGATCCTATTTTACTTTGGTTGAGAGCTGTAGTCATCTGTCATGGTTGTTATTATTATATGACCCTACACCCTGATCCCTTCTGTAGCCAGATGCTGCAAACTCCACACAATGCTATCCTAGTGACCCATGCATCCTTCCAGTTATGGGTCAGTTTATGGTCACTAAGTGGATGCACATCTAGTTGGGCATGCATGTCTTGACCTGTTGTGTTGAACACCTGCCTCCTCTGAGATGGATATGCTGGCATCAACTATTCACTTCTCTGCTCTCCAGCTGGATTCTCTGTTTCCTGAGCTGCTACCTATCTCTGATTAATCTTGGAAAAAGTAAGGATTCATTTCCTCTCTACCACAGTGCTGGCAAGAAAATATTTTTAAATATACCATGGCACACTGATGTAGTGGCTAGTGCTGTCACCTCACAGCAAGAAGTTCCCCGGTTCAATTCTCAGCTGGGCTGTCCTCTGTGTGGAGTCTGCATGTCCTCCCTACATTCATGTAGGTTTCCTCTGGGTGCTCCACTTTCCTCACACATTACAAAGACATGCGTCTTGGAGCCTTTCTCCCTGGGCCTCTGTTGAAAATAGGCTCTGCCCTGGTTGGACTTTTCAATAACCAAATGTTAAAACAATAAGTGAGAAGGTCACTGAAAAGCCAATCAGTAAAAACAAATTGAAAACTCCAGCAAAGCTAGAACATTCACTGAGTGACCTCCCAAAACTCTTGTATCAGAGGCACATGGGATATATGCAAATGACCCTTATGAACATCAGGTGTTTCAGCGAATTGGCGATTCTGAATGCCCATGACTTGTTTCATCATTTTAATGGACAATTTCAGGCCAGTAAAGCCAAACCCCACTAGCTGTGGATATGCTTATTTTGGCCTTGTCAGCACAGCATAAGCAGAGTGTTTAACTAAGCATAAGAAGCACAGGGCTGTTATACCCAGCTGATGTCCATTATCATTTGGGTCACTGCAAAAATATCCCAAACAACAAACTAAAACAATAAGTGAGAAAGTAACTGAAAACCAATCAGTAAAAACAAATTGAAAAATCCAGCAAAGCTAAAACTTCCACTGAGTGACCTCCCAAACCTCTTGTATCAGAGGCACATGGGATATATGCAAATGACCCTTATGAACATCAGATGTTTCAGCTAATTGGCGATTCTGAATGCTCATGACTTGTTTCATCGTTTTAGTGGACAATTTCAGGCTAATAAAGCCAAACCCCGCTAGGTGTGGATATGCATATTTCGTCCTTGTTATGACCTTGTCAGCACAGCACAAGCAGAGTGTCTGACTAAGCATAAGAAACACAGGGCTGTTTTACCCAACTGATGTCAATTATCATTTGGGTCACTGCAAAAATATCCCAAACAACAAACTAAAACTAGAAGTGAGAAGGTCACTGAAAAACCAATCAGTAAAAACAAATTGAAAACTCCAGTAAAGTTAAAACTTCCACAGAGTAACCTCCCAAACCTCTTGCATCAGAGACACATGGGAGATATGCAAATGACCCTTATGAACATCAGGTGTTTCAGCTAATTGGCAATTCTGAATGCTCATAACTTGTCATTTTAATGGGCAATTTCAGGCCAATAAAGCCAAATCCCACTAGCTGTGTTTATGCATATTTCAGCCTTGTTATAACCTCATCAGCACAAGCAGAGTGTTTGACTAAGCATAAGAAACACAGGGCTGTTATACCCAACTGATGTCCATTATCATTAGGGTCACTGCAAAAATATCCCAAACAACAAACTAAAACAATAAGTGAGAAGGTCACTGAAAAACCAATCAGTAAAAACAAATTGAAAACTCCAGCAAAGCTAGAACTTCCACTGAGTGACCTCCCAAACTTCTTGTGTCAGAGGCACATGGAGTACATATAAATGACCCTTATGAACATCAGGTGTTTCAGCTAATTGGAAATTCTGAATGCCCATGACTTGTTTTATCGTTAACTGTTTCCTTGAGTGTGAGAGTGGGGGTGTTTTTTTGGAGAGTGAGAGTGTGTGTGTGTGTGTGTGTGTGTGTGTGTGTGTGTGTGTGTGTGTGCGCGTGTGTGTGTGTGTGTGTGTGTGTGTGTGTGTGTGTGTGTGAAGTTGAAATAAGACAAAACCTGGTAGAGATAGTGGTAATATGTAATACAGTGCTCTTTTATCATTTGGCTCATATCTCTAATACAATTTCTTATGTTGGAATAACCATTTCTTATCTCTTACAGCACCAGCAGAGACTGAACACACTTTGTAGAAAATTAGAACACCCCTGTAAGAATAGGTCTATGTCATCAGATTCAAAGTTGAAAAGACTGAAAATTAAATTATCTAAAACTCAAAATACTGAAAATGGGAATTTGTGCCTTCTCCACTGTTATGTGATCTTGGAGTTAGTATATATAATCAGCAGGGGGTTGTGGGGTGCAGGGGGGCTTGCCTCCCTGCATTAAACATTTTTTCAATATTTGGAGTTTTGGATATTATGGTTTTAGTCTTTTGAACTTTCAACTTCATGACATAGACCCATGGACACACACACACACACACACACACACACACACACACACGTTTGTGTGTGTCTCTTTCTCTCTCATTTTATATATATATATATATATATGTGTGTGTGTGTGTGTGTGTGTGTCTACTTTTCTTTAGCAAAATTTCGCAATCTCGAAAAAGGAAAGTAAAATCCCACTTCAGAGAACATGCACTACATCGAAGGTGCACTTTCGCGAAAGCCAATTCACCGAATCGAAAAAAAAAATAAAATACTATAAACACTATTTTGCAGGGGGGCAAGCTGTGCCCCCCACACCCCCCTACTTAAATATACTAACTCCAAGATCACACTAAAGTGGGGAAAAGGATATATTTCCTTATCCCCACTGTAACATGCTTCGGCAAATTCGCTTTTGCGAAAGTGCACTTTTGATGTAGTGAACTTTAGCTTAAGTGGGTTTGACCTTCTGTTTGTTGAGAAAGTGTCTTTTTGAGAAACAAAAGAAGATGTGTATATATATATATATATATATATATATATATATATATATTCACTTCCTAACACTGAAATATCACAATACTGAAACTCAAAACACTGAAACCAAAATCTTGAAAGTTCAAAATATCGAAAACTCAAAACATTGAAAACACACATTATATATATATATATATATATATATATATATACTGAGTTTAAACAAGATACATCATATTACTTTCCACCAAGAATAAAAAGGGGAGCAAGCCCCTCTGCACCCCCCATACTCCCTGCTACTTAAATATACCAACTCCAAGATTGCACTTCATTACACTAAGTGCAATCTTGGAGTTGATATATTTAAGTAGCAGGGGGTATGGGGGCTGCAGCCCCCCACATGGGGGGTGCAGGGAGGCTTGCCCCCTCCTTATACTTGGTTGAAAGTAATATGATTCATCTTGTTTAAACTCAGTATATGTATGACTTGTGTTTTCAGTGTTTTGAGTTTCAATATTTTGAGTTTTCAGGATTTTGGTTTTCAGTGCTTTGGTCTTCTATATTATAAAGTTTTCTAGTTTTCAGTGTTTTGGTATTTCAGTGTTATGAAGTGAATCTATATATGTATATATATATATATATATATATATATATATATATATATATATATATATATATGGGTATATGCAGATTTAAACTCATTTAATCTTATATATTTCAGAAAGAAAACTTACAAAAAAATAAATATTTTACTGGGGCAAGCCTTCCCTGCACCCTCCATTTTAGTGGCTTTCCCCTCCTTATTAATTACACTAACTCCACATTTGCACAATCATGGAAAAAAGAGAAAACACCATGCAGAGTATGCAATTTAGGGCATATATAGGTTCATAGGTAGGTACTAGGCTATCTGCACGAAGGCATTTATAAGCCTAGCCAGAATGTGTTGGCTTTCGCCGCCCCCTTAGATTAGTTCCCTGTTCCACTGTCCAACAGAGCCACTGAAGTGATCCCCAGGGTAACTTTCTGTTTCCCATCCACTCATCAAGGTTTTTCTTAAAGAGTGTTAGGGAGGAGCTCTGCCTAATGTAGATTGGAATCTTGTTCCAAAGCATTTGAAGTGTCTGGGACATGAATCTATCCCTTCAGCACATCCTATTTATTGCTGTGGTGAGGTTTAGATCCCTAGAGCGTGTGGCTCGAGGGGATATAGTTTTCTTTAGGTGGAGCATGTCCATCAATTCTGGGTTGGACATGGCATTGTATGTCAGGCAGAGATCACCTCTGAGTAGGCAGTATGCAACCGAGTACAGCTGGAGTTTCTTCAGTCGAGCTGCAAAGGGCATCTGTTTGAGGTCAGTTATCCTCTTGGTGAGGTACTTCTGTGGTCTTTCCTGCTGTTGCAGGTGTCTTGTAAGGTACATCCCAAATGGGGCATTGTACTCTATGATGGGTCTGATGAGTGATGAGTAGAGGGGCACAATGACCTCTTTTGATCTAGATGTGAACCCTTTTGTGATTAGATGTGCCACATAGAAGGGTTTTTTAACCACTTTGGCAATGTGATTATCAAAGGAGAGGTTATTATCTACTTGGGTCTCCAGATCCCTTATTATGTCTTCTGTATTTAGGGGTCTACCACCTATGTGGTAGTTTGTGGGTACTTTGTTTTTTTTTCAAAGGAGATGACTATGCACTTTTTGGCATTTAGTTTGAGGCCATGATTTTGACACCAGGTATCTGTCTCAGTGAAACCCTTTTGGAGGATGTCTGTGTCAGCTGGAGAGTCAGTTATAGCCCCTAGTTTTCAGTTGTCTGTGAACTTGGTCAGCCATAGTCCTCCTGTGCTTGCCTGTACCTCTGAGAAGTATATGCCGAACAGGAAGGGTCCTAGGACTGAGCCCTGGGAAACACCACTTGTAATTGGTTTAGAGTTGGTCCTAGCTCCCGGAACTCTTACCATGTGGATTCTGTCCATGAGCCAGTTAGCAACCCATCTTGTGATGCAGGGGTTTATGTTCAGGCTGGTGAGCTTGTCTATAATACCAGAATGGGGAATGGTGTCGAAGGCCTTTGAAAGGTCTAGGTAGGCTGTGTGTACCACCTTTCCCTCATCTATAGCCTTGGTAACTGTCTCAAAGAAGTCCACCAGGTTTAGGAGGCATGATCTGCCCTTAACAAAGCTGAACTGGGTAGGGTCCAGTGTTTGGAGGTTCCCAATGTCTCTGTTAATGAGTTCCATGATGATGCGCTCCATAGTCTTGCAGACCAAGCTAGTCAGGCTTATAGAAAATTCCCGGGGTCTGTTATGACTCCACCTTTGTGGAGCAGAATAACTGTTGCTGTGTGCCACTCTATGGGTATGTAGCCTGTGGAGAGGCTGAGTTTGAACAGTGAGTTTAGATGAGGGGTTAGTTTGTCTTTGAGCTTGTGTAGGATGCATCCTGGGACACCGTGCGGTCCCATTGATGCTGTGTTTTTGGCTTTGGAGAGGGCTGTTTTAACCTGAGTGTGTGTGATCTCAGGGGCTCTACATTCTGTTGGTATGGTTATGGGCCCTTTTGGGGGTGAGAGGGGGTGAAGTTTGCACTGAACCTGTCTTCCAGGATGTTGGCGATATCGGTCGGTTCAGTGTATTTTGTGCCATTCTGCACTAACTCCGAGCAGATCTGAGCATTGCCACTTAGATTCTTGACATAGCTAAAGAATGCCTTGTGGTTATCTTTGGAGTCCTTGGCAATTTTTCTTTTGAAGCTAGCCTTAAATGATTTTATGAGGGATCGTAGTTTCTTGCTGATACTGATCAGGGATGTCTTCCCTTCTTGGGATTTTACTCTTTTCTGTACTAGTTTCTTCCTTCTATTGTATAGCTTGTTTATGGCATGGGTCAACCAGACTAGTTTCCTTTTCTTGGAGGAGTGAGCCTTGGTTTTGCTTGGGATAGCATGATCCATGCATTCTTGCAAGTGCCTGTAGAATGCGTTAGTAAAGGATTTTGCAGCTTGGACAGCATTATCCTTTAGCATGGGGGCTTTGAAACTTTCCACCTTGGTCTCATATAACGTGAAGTTTGCTTTTGAAACATTTTCTCGGTGGTTTCCTTGACCGGGGGTGGGGGCAGAATGTGGATTGTTTATGGTCAGATCTAACCAGTGAGGGGTTGACCTCCAGTGTGGAACAGCGGTCACTCATGTTGGTGATGACCAGGTCCAATATGTTGTCACCTCTGGTGGGAGTGTTGACCAGTTGATCCAGGGCATTTGAGTTTATAAATTCTAGGAAATGTTGGGCAAGGGAGTTAGTACTTGAGTAGTTCTCCCAGTTAATGTTTGGGTAATTGAAATCACCCAATATTAGGGTGTTTGGTAGGATTTTTACGTTTCCCAGTGTTTCCAGAAATGTGGAATGGGGATCCTGGGACATGGTGGATGATCTGTAGCAAGCTACAATTTACAGTTTTGCCCATTGTTAGTTGCACATGGATAATCTTTGAAGCATCGTGCTGTGTCACTAACCTGGAGGTGTGGGTATCCTTGATGAATATGGATATGCCCGCCTTTTTTCGGTGGGGGGTTCTGTGGCCCAAAATGTATGTATGAGCTGTGTAGCCTGGTAGTGCTGCTGCTCTGGGTAGAAACCAGAACCAGGTTACTGCACATATATCGATATTCTTATTTTCTCTCCTCAGGTGCGCGCAGTTTTTGTTGTTTAGCCTGGCGCATTACCCTCAGCATTACCCTCATGTTTGTACTATTTCGGTTTGTTACTTGTCTTTTGAGCCTTTGAGCCCTTTTACTGAAGGCACTATTGGGGGGCAGTAAGCCTAAGCCTGAGTGTGACAGCCTGGTGACAGCTCTAGCGAGCTGGCGTGGTCAGTCGAGTCTGTCAGATCAGGCGGACAGACACCTTTGAATGACACATGACATAAACTTAGCGGACACTTGGGGTGTGTTTTTTTTTTATACTGTGGTGTGTCTATGAAAGGCAGGATGCTACTGGGTGTGGGGTCATACTGGCTGGGGGCGTGATCAGGAGCAGGATCCTACTCTGCTACAGAGGTCAGGAGAGAGTGCTCCCACATTCACACCAGCAGAGCAGCTGTGATCTGTGTCACACTTGTTCTGGACCAGAATTCTTGTGTTATGTTCCATCCTGGCATGGAGGGAGCAGCCTGCCAGTGACACCTCCTTGTTCTGGCTAGTGGTGGGCAGGTCACAGTGCCTGACTAAGGTGTGCACCTAAGTGTGTTAGATATTTTAACCTGCTGTGATGTCATGGCATACCTGTTTTGCTGTGTATGTTGTTTTGGTTATGTTGCTGTGATTGCATGGCACACTAGTTTGGGTGGCTATTGCTTTTCTTGATTTGATTTTGATTGCTTTTGATGTTTGTGTGTTTCATGGTTTTTTGTCTGTTTTGGTTATTTATGTTTAGGTGAGACTATTGGGGTGAATATTACTATGTGTTTTTGCCTCTGCTTGTTCTGATCATGTGCTGGTTGTGGTGGTTGACTGTTTTTTCCAGTTCCTCTTGACTGTCGTATTTAGTCTTGAGTTGAGGAGAGGTTTGTCTGTCGTGTTGTAGGCAGTTGCTTAACATTGTGTACATATACCAAGGGAGCCCAGTTGGACTGTGTGTATAATTTGGAAACTGCCCTTTGGACATGCTTGGATAAATTTACAGTGAACTGTTTTGTACAATGGAGTGATGGGTGAACAAAGTGGTTGGATGATTGCTACAATTTTGGGGTCTAGTGGACCTGTTTAAGTGCTTTTATAATGTTGAGAGCAAGTGCTGGGCTGAGAAAATATAGATGGTTTGTTTGTGCAAGTTAAAGTTTGTCTGGTCCAGTTAAAAAAATGAAAGAATTGAGTGGAGCTAGTGGAATAGTTATACCCTATGAGGGAAACACTCCCAGCCCATAAAGCGGGCCGAGTCAGAAGGTTTAAAGTAGAGGAAGGGAAAGAAATTAAATGGAGGCAAATAAACTAATGCTAGCTGAAACCACTCTAAGCTAGACATATAGGCCAATCACAGATGCATAAAGCCTGGCAGAAAAAGTTCCTTCTATCCAAAATGTGCCAGAGCAAGGTCCAGGTAAAGTATGACAGCAACCAATTTCACTTAACCTGAAAACTGAATTCAACTACAGAAAGAAAACAAGGCTAATAGAACAGAGGGGCGGGGAGAAACAGATACATATTTTACAGAAGATAGGAGCAAAAAAATACTTATTGATATTAAACAAAGAGAAATTAAGCACATATATGAAAATATTATAGATATATTACAAATAATAAATACAAATGGTCGGCAGATTTAATAAATAAACAAATGAAAAGCGAACATACTGATTTAAACACAGTTTTTTATATATATAAAACAATAGAAGCAGGCCCTATTCCAGTAAAGAAAATCAATCAAGACAGTTTCTAAAAAAGTAGTTGCCTAGACCCTGTTCAGTAAACTTCAAAAAATAGACAAGGATCAGCACTCAAGTTATCCAAAAAAAGAGACAAAGCCTGAAAAACAAGTATGGCCACAGTCTCAAAGTGCAAGAGTTCTGAAAAAAAGAGTTCTAAGGCCAGGGCTACAGAGTTCAAACAAAAACAAAAGACTCCAGAGGCAAGAGTAACAGTTCTCTAAAAACTAAGGGTTCAGCCACCAGAAATCCTTAATAAAGCTAGAGCCACAGCCCCCCACTTAGCCCGAATCACTAGAGCACAAAAAGTGTATCCTCATACGGTTTACATGCACGGCAGCACAAAGGGCAGCCAGAACTCATACACTTTTAGAATAGTATTAACATGCAGTTTACATACTAAAAAGAATAGTATAGCAGGGCAGAAAACAAAACTGCCGAGGTCAGAACAAAAACATAGTAGCCCAGAAAAGCTAAAAAATCTATTAAACTAAAAATAGAAAAAAAAGGAGGTCCGGACGATAAAAACAGCACAACCAAATCACCCAGGGGAAAAGGCACAGGAATCATTCAGAATTGCCGCACCAAACGTCAAGGAGAGAAAGAAAAATGGAGGCAAATCAAAAACAAAAAGGATGCATAGGTCTCTCTGGGCTGAGGAGGTTCAAATGCAGTTTGCTCAGAGGGATTTCGGGTTTGTCAATGGGGACTGGCTGGTCAGAAGTGTGTGTAGATTGCGTTTGCGCAGCGATCAGTCAATGGAGGTTAAGAGGTGATCTGGGAAGTTGCAATGTGTGTTGGCTGGTTGGAGGAGCTTGAGGGTTGTGTGCTGGAGGGTGCTGAGGGGTGTGTGTGCTGGAGTGATGTGGTGTGTGTGTGTGGATTTGGGGATTTGCTGTGTGTGTGTGCTGGAGGGATGTGTGTGTGTGTGTGTGCTGGACGGATGTGTGTGTGGGTGTGTGTGCTGGAGGGATGTGTGTGTGTGTGTGCTGGAGGGATGTGTGTGTGTGTGTGTGTGTGTGTGTGTGTGTGTGCTGCTGAGGTGCTGTGTGTGTGTGTGTGTGGGATGTGCTGAGTGTGGTGTGTGTGTGTGTGTGGTGTGTGCTGTGTGTGTGTGGATGTGGGTGTGTGTGTGTGTGCTGGAGGTGTGTGCTGTGTGTGTGTGTGTGCTGTGTGTGTGTGTGTGTGCTGTGTGTGTGTGTGTGTGTGTGTGTGTGTGTGTGTGTGTGTGCTGGTGCTGTGTGTGTGTGTGGTGTGTGAGGGATGTGGGGTGTGTGTGTGTGTGTGTGTGTGTGTGTGTGTGTGTGTGTGTGTGGTGCTGTGTGAGGTGTGTGTGTGTGTGTGGTGTGTGTGTGTGTGGGAGATCGTGTGTGTGTGTGGTGTGTGTGTGTGTGTGGGAGGGGGTGTGTGTGTGTGTGGGGGTGTGTGTGTGTGTGTGTGTGTGTGTGTGCTGTGGTGGTGTGTGCTGTGTGTGTGTGTGTGTGTGTGTGTGTGTGGTGTGTGTGTGTGTGTGTGTGTGTGTGTGTGTGTGCTGGACTGTGTGTGTGTGTGTGTGTGTGTGTGTGCGTGTGCCTCTATAGAGGTGTGTGTGCGTGTGGGTGTGTGTGTGTGTGTGTGGGAGGGGGTGTGCTGTGTGTGTGGAGGGTGTGTGTGTGTGTTGTGTGTGGTGTGTGTGTGTGTGTGTGTGTGTGTGTGTGTGTGTGTGTGTGTGTGTGTGTGTGTACTGTGCTGGGTGTGTGTGTACTCACCACAGTGTGTGTGTGTGGTACCTTGTGGTAGCTGGAGTCAGGGATTGAACCCTGTACCTTGTATGCAGTTGTTAAGTGTGTGTTTTTGCCGGCCTCTGCTGAGAATTGTTTTTTTTTTTCCAAGTCAGACTGTATTGTTGCCTCACAGCTATAGGTTTTTCTGGTTTGATTCTTGGCTGGGGTGCCTTCTGTGTGGCGTCGCATCTTATAGTTTCAGTCTTCCTCTCTTCACAAAGCAGCTGATTTGGCGTATGGTGTGTTACTCTGATTTTGTTTTGCACAGGGACCTTGGCAATAAAATGTCACGTGGTTTTATTCTAGCAGCTTTCAAGATATACAAGCAAATGTTTTAAATGTGGTGGGTTTTGCCCTTTGACCCACCCCAATAAATTTGGCTTTTCCTTTTTGTGTGTTCTTGATGAAGCGAGTTGAGTTGTTGTTGAGTATTTTACAAGCTGCAGGGGAAGAGAAGTTTAGTGCTGATGCCTCGTTGGCTCTCACATTAATAGGCCTATGATTTGAAAACAGCCCAGAATTAATTTTTATCTACCACGGTAAAATGTATTTAATGTTGTTTCAATGAATGTGAGTTTCAAGGGGGCAGAAGTTTTTGCCAAGTTTGTTTAGCAGATATCTTAGTGTTTGTGAAAATGCATGTTAAAGTAAGAGGCTGTTCTATCAATTGTCTCAATTTATACAACAAAATTTTTAGTACTGTTCTCAACTGTCCCCGATTTTGCTCAAAATGTTTGCTCTCCCCCTAATCCCTCCATAAATAGCAATTTTTTTTGGAAGAAAACATGATTATTTTATTTTGTCCAGCTGCTCAAAGTAGTACTAATATTTTCCCAGCTGTATTGTGTGGCTATTTTTGCATCATTTTATACCCTTAAGAAAATTCTACTAATGCAAGACTTATTCTATTATCTTTCTAAGTTTATTAGAGCAATATTTAAAATTGTCCTTATTTTTGGGCCTTTTTGCACTTCTTGTGAATGGCTTTTGCAGAGATCTCTTTGGGTGGAGTTGGGTGACAAATGTCAAATGTGTCACAGCCAACACAGAGACATTCAGACATTGTGTGTGACATACTTGTTGCACCCCCCCCATGTAATGAAACATTTTTACAAATTAGGGGGTCACAGATTTCTACTTTCAGCTGAATATATTATAATTAGAACTACAGTGCAAGGAGAAGTGGTTTGAGTTGAGTGCTTCTGGTCTTGATTGGACTCTCATAATGATGGTTTGCCACCCAGGGCGCGTATTTAATTAAAGTTAGTCCTGCAGCCCCTTTGTTATATTTGTTCTATAAATCAGTGGTCGTGCACATGTTCCTCACCTGATTAGATTTTCCTTTATCATACTCTCTATCGCTTTATAACCTCTACTCCCTTCTACATGACCTTCATTCTGTAACTTGACTCATCAGTAATACAATGTATATATATATATATATATATATATATATATATATATATATATATATATATATATATATATATATAGTTCTGTTGTGAATGACTGAACTACTCTAATGCTGAAGTGCAGCTAAGACCAGAATACCTGGTCAAAGGAGAAGGTCAACACTTGCACCACACAGACACATCATCATCATCCTCTTTGCTTTTCCGTTGGGAGGTCACACCACGGATCATTTACCAACTCTACTCCTGCCTAAACAGTGTGCCACTCAACCAAAGCCCGGCCCGGCAAAACAGCATGTCCAGCACACTAGTCATGGTGTGAATGACCTGAGACGTACCTCCCTGGACTACATGCACACCTTTCGCCCCAGACTTGGGCGGAATCTTCCTCCAAAAAAGGAAGCCAATCTGGTGGTCATGAACTATAGAGTGAACTGGCACCTCACCTGTGTGTCCTGTTCACTCACAGCCTCACCTCAGGCTTTGTCCCTACCAAATGGCGCACTGCTATAGTCATCCCTCTCCACAAAGGAGCAGCGGCTACAGACCCTGGGAACTATCACCCCATTAGTCTGACAAGTCTGATATGCAAAGCTATGGAACACATCATTATGGACCTAATAAACAAGGATATAGGGAATCTCCAAACTCTGGATGCCACACAGTTTGGTTTTGTGAAGGGTAGATCATGCCTGCTCAACTTGGTCAACTTCTTTGAGTCAGTCACCAGAACTGTGGATAAAGACAAGGTGGTTCATACAGCCTACCTTGATCTGGCCAAGGCCTTTGATACCTTTCCCCACTCTGAAATCATAGAAAAACTCACTAAGCTAGGCATCAACCCCTATATCACTAGGTGGGTTGCAAACTGGCTCACAAATAGAAACCACAGTGTGAAAGTAGCTGACTCCAAGTCAGACTGCCAACCAGTCACGAGTGGAGTCCCACAGGGATTGGTCCTGGGTCCTCTCCTGCTTGGTATCTACTTCACTGAAGTCCAGGCCAACATTAAGGGACTCTGGCTGACAAAGTTCACTGACGATTGCAAGTTGGGAGCCATTATTAACTCCCCAAGTGATGTTGACATCCTACAGAAAGACCTCACTGAGATCAACGACTGGTGTCAGAACCATGGCCTTAAGCTCAATACCAAAAAATGTGTCTTCATCTCCTTTGGGAAAAAACCCAGTTCCCATGAATTACTACATCGATGGTAGTCCAATGAACACAGAAGGTATTATAAGAAATCTGGGAACACAGGTTGACAGCAACCTCTCTTGTGACCACCACATTGCTACTAAGTTCAGAAAGTCCTTCTATGTGGCACATGTCATTACTAAGGGTTTTGCATCCAGGAAGAAAGAGGTCATTGTCTCTCTCTACTCTTCCCTTATTAGGCCAATCATTGAGTACAATGTCACATTTGGCATGTACCTCACTAGACACCTGCAACAACTGGAGAAGTCACAAAAGTACCTCACAAAGAGGATCCTAGGCCTTAAACACTTGTCCTACATGGACAGACTCAAAAAACTCCAACTATTATCTGTCTCATATCGCCTACTTAGAGGCGATCTCTGCTAGACTTACAAAGCCATGTCTGACCCAGCTCTGTTAGAAATGCTACATCTAAATAAATCCCAATCCCTCTGCACTACATGCTCCAGAGACCTCAACCTCATTACCACAATCAACAGAACAAGCTGGAGGGACAGGTTCATAACCCAGAGACGGCCCATGCTCTGGAATAGACTTGCCATACATGTTAAACAGAGCATCTCACTGGCCCTCTTCAAGAAAAATCTTGATGGGTGGATGGGAAATAGAAAATTCATCCCGGGGATCACTCCAGTGGCTCTACTTGACAGAGGCACTGGGAGCTAAGGTTGGGTGGCACAATGCTAGGGTAATCCTATGGGCTAGGCTTGTAAAGGATCCAGGGCCATTAACCTAGTACACACCTATGAACCTATGCACAATACTGAAAACAAAAAATATTGAATGGCATAATAATGAGAAAAGAAAAGTATTTCCTCTCCCAATATTAACTCTAAAGCCCCACATAACACTAGCCTGAAATTCATATGAATAGTGGTAGTGTTATGGAAAGGTTTTTATGAAGGTTTTTATGGCTCTAACTCCCCTGCACCACCTTAATAATGGGTGCTAACCCTAACCCTAATAGTGCCCCTTCCCTCAACCTTACTTTGATGCCCCCACTCTGGGCCAGTAATCAAGGAGCCTGAATCCTCACCACTAACACTAGAGAGGGACATTCACTTGGAATACAAATGGATACACTCAGTATTTCCAGATGCAGACCTATCCACATCAAGTACAATTTCCCTTAAGAGCACACAGGGCACACACAGCCCAGGGTCTGGGTCTCCCTCCCCACTGGTACAGCTGCAGATTTAAGTCCTCAGCTGAGTGCCTAAGCCAAGTCCTCCTCCACTCTCTCTGTGAAACCTGAGCTTCGTGCCCCTGCTACAAGTAGCTGACACAAACATGCTGTGAGATTTGGTTTTCACACACACCTGGGAAAGGCTGGCACAGATTTACCCACTGTGCCCCCTCCTTCCCAGACTATAAGGTAGTTATCACTGCCACCATGCACTACAAAGCCAGCTACCTAAGGCTCTTGCAAGTGTACCCAATTATACTGAGTGAAGTTAATACTTATACCATTGGTAATGTTGACCAAGCAGTAAGGCTTTCAGGAGTGGCCAGAGCTGTCACCAAATAAATATATGCAAATACTTTCAAAGGTCAAAATATTTTTCTAAAAGGACCAGCCACAGTGAAAAGTTTAAATATATTTAATAATAAATAATAAAATAACATGAAAATACAAAATATCTATTTACAGTAAACACCATAGTTTCAGACATAGGAAATATTGAAAATAACACAGATGAACTATTCACACGGTTACAGAAAAACAATACTTAACTATTCTCACTATATTTTCCTAACTGATTTAGATATTTACTACCCATGGTCACTTTCTAATGCAAGGCAAGATGAAGTGGGTGAGTGGTCCTTGTTGTCATTTCCGAGACAGAATACAGAATACCAAGATCAATTGCCTACTAATATCTAAATATTATTTCGGGCTTACAGAATGACATTGCACACTTCTGCTCATCTGACTCTGCTTCCCATACTATCCAATATGACTAGAAGCTGCCAGGATTTTAGCACCTAGATGTCAGTAATATACAAACAAGATCATTGCTCAGATCTGATGCAGCTGCTGGAAGTCAGAAAACCATAAAACCCTTCCTTTCTTCCTACAGGAGCTAATAAACCATACTTCTTACAGACATTGTGTCTTTGGCTTCATTCGAAACTAAAAACTGTGGGATAACATCTTTATAGCCTAGGCCCAGTAGTTTAATTTTCTTACTATTTTTGAAGTTTGAGATTAACCTCTTCTCTCCAGTATGCTCTGTCAAAACATATACATTTAATTCAGTTACAATGATACATGTACATTTCTTATCTGTACAGCAGTACACTGTTGGTACATTTTTAACACAAGCAGCTTTACAAATGCATTTTCAACATAAGCATCTGTACAAATCAGTTTGATATACAAATGACATATAATTCTTTTAAAAAATTCCAGCTAGCTGTGCTGGCATATGTTACACATCCACTGCCCTACCTCTCCTGGCACAGTTGGCAATACCTCTTATCGTCACACTTACCTTCATAAAAACCTTCCCATAACACTGCCACTACACAAGACACAATTAGACACACAAACACTTACAAACACACACAAACAACACTATCCCCCAGATTTACTAATCTTCTGTGCATGACTAGCTTAGTCCTGCAAGGAAGCGACCATTTAGGAGCAGGACAGCCATGCACCATGCATATTAATGAGGTGCACTGTCCGAGCTCCTAGGCTTACATGGATACATGGAGTGTGTAAGAGTGCAGGGGGCATGTCTGAGAGCAGAGCTCTCAGAATAAACACGTCCCCACAACGTAGAACAGCAGAAAGGAGTATGCAATGAGTGAGATCGCTCACAGGTGACAGCATATCCCCACCAACAGTCCTCCTTGTGTATAACAGCAACAGAATGTAGAAATAAAATGAAGAAACCATTTTTATTTTTGTTTTTTTAAATCCGATTACAGCTAACCATAGGTGCCCAGGTGTGCCCATCACTTAGCTATGGTTAAAGCAGCTTAAAAGGCTGAAAAGGATAACAAGGAAGATATATGCAAATGAAGCAGCATAGCAAGGATGTAGTGGCAGAGCATTCGCCTTCTGAGCAGGCATTCCCAGTTCGATTCCCACTATAGCACATTCCATTTTCCATGTAAAAGCACGTTATGACCAATATCTTTGTTGCATAACCCACTAAATAACATATATTTATAAACTGGAGTAGTGCAGTAAATGCACAAGTGAGGTGTCAGTATCATAATGAATAAGGCACTAGTAAGCAGGTTTAAACACAAATAAGCAGTAGTAAGCATATTTAAGCAATAGTAAGTGGCCTTAAGGCCGTTTGTGTGGCAGTAAGCAATGCATACACTGTCTAAGAAATTCTAAAGCTAACTCTCTGTAAGCAGATATAACGACAGGTTATCAGTGCTTACCGTCGCACAAACCTGCTTACAACTGCTCAAAAGTGCTTTAATCACTCTGTATCCAATGGCTCTTGTTCTGCCTATCAACAAAATAAACAGCCATGCAGGTCTCGAATCCAGGACCTTATACACCATAGTCCCAGTAATTATCCACCAAGCCATCATAGAAGTATAGAAGAATGAGGTAGTAGAAAACAAGTCCTCACCATAGTAAAACCAAATTGAACCTGTGAAAGGCATCAGTATACAGTCATATGTGCCATAACCCACTACATAACATAAATATGTGAACTGGAGTACAGCAGTAAGCCCAGAAGTGAGGTGTAATTGTAATAGAGTGTTGAAGTCCCCAATAAGACACAAGAATCCCACAGAGTGTACGTACACATCAATCAGGGATACCAGGCATACATATAAGGTGTAATGAATAATAACGCAATGCCAAAAAGGCATTATAATGAAAGTCTAATGTAAGCAACGCTAAGCATTGCACAGGCCAGCTTAGGAGGTGTGGGCAATGTGTAGACCAGCTAACTCATTGTGCCCAGTGGTATACCCCTTTAAACAATGCCAACCTTAGTTAAGCAGGTTTGCCCATAGATTAGCCTTTTCAAAACTGGCCAATCACGGAAAAGTGCGGGAAATCGGCCCTACTTAAACCCAAGAGGCGGGAATACATCTCATAACTGGTTGTAACTTCCCATTACAGGCACTATGGCAGTAAGGGGAGAAGGAGTGCACTTCCGGGCACAGCGCTGGTGCATCCAGGAGTCCAAGGTCATGGCAGGGCACCTAGTTAAAGACCATGCTCAGAGACTGCTGCAGGGCCAGTACCAGGGCTCTCAATATAAGGCGGAGGCCTGGGACTGTCTCACCCATGACTTCACCAGTGCCACTGGCATACCCCATATTGGTGAGCAGGTCAGGCACCACTATGCCGACCTGAAACAGTGGAAGGGGGACCTCTTGGAGGAGTGGTTCCAAGAGGCTAGAGCATCAGGGGATGTTCCAGATGTGTGTAAGTATCACCCCAGTATGTGTGTAATGATTTCCAGCTCAGATATATCATGGATAAGTATGACTAAATATTCCTCTTATGTCCCCCACAGCTGCAACGGAGTGGGCCATGAACCAGGAGGCCCACATCAGCTGCCTGGCGAGGTTGCAGCGTGAGGCAGGTCAGTAATACTCATGTGTTTACTGTCATAGGAAATAAAAATAAAAGTAGTAGTAAATTAATTGCTAGTATAAAACCTGTATTGTTCAAGGCAAGTACTGCATACACTAGAGAATATGGCAGGAAAAGTCTCATATTGTTTGTATGTCAATAAAAGGGTAATATCCTGACAAAACAGGTCTAACTGCTGGACTGCATGTGTATATACTGGTATCATATCGTAATGTAGATTTGCAATCATGTAATAGTACTGTTGTGTTAAGCACTGTTACCCACACCATGCACCATAAATTGAATGTGTAGGAATGCCTGTATATGACAGGTGTAATCCACAGAGGCCATTTAGTACAACTGAGAGACACATAGACAGTAAACAGGGAAAATGCAGACAACAAAAAACGAATAGCACATACAACTGAGATGTGAACTGTTGTTTTTAACATACACAGCTACGGTTCGAATTCTGCCAGTGGTAGTAGTCTGCATACAGAATCATACCCCACAACTTTACAGATATATCCAGAATGTCTATTAAAGTTGCCCATATCTATTGCCTATCAACCTGTCCCCCTGGGAAATCAGTGGGATGATCCCAGATGTATAGGCAGCAAACAGGAAATACAACTGATTGACACACATCTATGACAACAAACCTGGCACACTAGCAACTCCCCAATACCTTATGTGACTAAGAAGCCACATATGTCCCAGTTACACCCCAACTTGTTAAGCTGTGGTCAGAGTGTGTACAGTAACAGAGTGAGATGTATGTGCATAATAGTAATGTGGAACCTGGTACTGTGTGTAGGAACATTTAGGTAGTGCTAATAAACATTCCTCCCACAGGTCTGTCAGATACCAACACTGTGCCCCGAAATAATGATATGTAGTTGCCATGATTAATGAGGTATTACACATCACTGTTGCCCACACTGTCCAACAACATATAACTGTCTAGGAAATCTGTATAAGAATGTTGTTATACAAGGTCAGAATGCATAACCACAGGGGATTAATAAGACAGAAAGCAGATTGGAGATATACAGCAATATCAATATAGCAGACAGAACTGTGATGGACAGTGTTAAAGGTGTAGCAGACACAGCCATGATATGAATCCTGGTAGTGGAATCAGACTGCATACAGATTCATACTCCACAACTATACACATGAGGCCAGAATGTCCAGTATATGTGCCCATATCTGCTGCCTGTCCCCCTGGTAAGTCTGTGGGATGATCCCAGATGTGTAGCCAGCAAACATGGAATACAAGTGATTGTCAACCATCATGAGAAAACACCTGTCACTGTAGCAACCCCTGAAACTGTTAGGAGAGTAATATTGCAAGTATGTCCTATCTACACTCCCATGTTGTCAAGCTGTGACCAGAGTGTGTACAGTAACACAGTGAGATGTATGTACATAATACTAATGTGTAATCCGGAACTTTGTGTGGCAACAGTCAAGTAGTGCTAACAAACATTGCTCCCACAGGTACATTGGATACAAACACTGTGCTGAGACATACAGACCAACATAACCTGTACTGGTACTGTTCACTCTGGTATTGTAGGGGAATGTGAGTGTTGCAATTTCTCTGAATAACAAAGTATTATCGGTCACTGTCACCCACACTGTGCTACATAATATAACTGTGTAGGAAAGCATGTATATGTGTGTGTTAGGTCACTAAAGGTGGAAGAGGGCAATATTCTAGATATGTCCCGGCACACCGGTATGTGGTCAACACATGGTCAGAGTCTGTGCAGAAAGAGTTGGATAGCTATGTGCAAAACAACAACCCAGAATCCGAGAGTATGTGTAGAAACAGTTAGTTAGTGTTAGCAAACATTCCCTCCACAGGTATACCATGTAAGAGGTGTATACTGCAGATAAATCTGGTTCATGTGTAATGATGATGACAGCCATATCACTGACCAAACTAAGGCTATAGGGTAGTGTAGTAAGACTCGTAATGTACAGATAACAGCACTGACTAGGAAAGTAATGCAGTCTACAGGAATATATTAGTTGTTGATTGACATCTTTCTCCCCCCACCATATTTCCAACAATAATCAGCATACCCACCCCAACTGGTATGTACTGACTCTGATAATGTCCATTTCTTTGATAAATAACTTCATGGTTCCCATGCATGTGCTATATGGAATAATTCCAAAATTGGTGGCATAGTGCCATCAATGTACCTGCATGCTGTTCTTATCACTATTGTGGTCCCATATATGCATGTGTTCTGTTTGGTATGCCACTGTTCTGTATCTGGTGTCTGGTTTAATGGGAATATCTATGCATGCTGTTATACCTAACCCTGGAAAATGTTGACTATTACTAACCCATATATGATGTAATCTAAACACTGTAGCACGCTTGGGAAGGCCGGTCCCAGCGGACCCACCTGTCCCACCTCAGCTGGCCGTGGCACCAGGCACCAGCATGTCTGGGGCACTACCCTGGACCTCTCTGTCCACTGGTCCTGCACCACCTTCTGGTGGAACCACCTCAGGGGATGGGGCTCACCTCCCTGGGAGTGGGCACGGACAAGCACCTGTCACCTGTCGCCAGGTCGGTGTCGTGGTGTGTAGAGTGATCAACAAGCAGTTTGATGATCTTCTACGCCAGCTTGAGGGCCACATGTCATGATTAGAGAGTCAGCCTGGCTCTGCGGCACACCTCCCAGCACAGCCACCTTTAGGACTGTGAAGGTACACTGGTGACTGCCCATGGGTGGGGACCTCAATCCCACTGTCACTACTGGGGGGCTTGTGGGCTTCCGAAATCCCAACACCCCTCCCCATCAAGGTGTTTACCCCACACATGTGTCATATACTGCCCCTGTATGCGTCTTGTTTGGCTCATCTGTTAACCTACCCAACCTACCTCCCCAAATATGCCTACTAACCCTCCCCAACATCCCACTCTCATCTGAAAAAAAAAGGGGGCAATCTGTTTCCACAAAAAAATCTTGCCCTATACATAGCTGTCCATTTCGCACACATGTCCACTGGACACAAGTAATCTGGTCTAATTGGCATCACAACTTATTATTATTGTCTTCACCCCTTTCCCAGGGGTCTGAGTGTCCAAATCTACCTCCAAATTCAGTGTATATGCACAGCTGTTGCTGTAGAAAAATGGGCAGCGATTGACCTTCCCTACACCCTTCCTGCACATCTGTAGCTATTTTCCCTACTGTCTTTCCCCTCTTTGTGCCCCTTTTTCACCACTTTCCTACCAACCCTTTTTTCTTTTCTTTTAAAGAAATTAGCGCAGGGGTAAGTGGGAGTAAGCACTTTTAAGTAGCAGTAAGCGGGTCTAAGCCTGTTTGCATGGGGGTAAGCAATGCCTACACTGGTTAAGCAATTTAGAAGATGAGTATAAGAAACTGTAACCGGAAGTTAGCAGTGCTTACCTCCATGCAAACCATGCAAACCCACGCAAGCCAGCACAAACCCGCTTACAACTGCTTTAAAGTGCTTTAATCACTCTGTATCCAATGGCCCGTGTTCTGCCCAGCAACAAAATAAACAGCCTCTGCAATACTCGAACCCAGGACCCTGCACATCATAGACAAAGTGATTTACTACTAAGCCATGCCAGATATACATAACCCTGATGTTATAAAAAACATATCATCCAGTCCAGTCATACAACAGTACAAAGAATGTATTCCAAAATGTAGATGTATGTATGTGTGTGTAGCTATAGTAATATCTAAACAGATACAACATATCTATATATAAATATATATGAACATATATTCATGGAAATGCCTACATCAACACATATATATGCCTACACCTGTATGTCCCATATACACAGCAAGTTGCATATATGTAAGCAAATATATATCTATGTAGGTATATACGGACATAGTTATATATATATATATATATATATATATATATATATATATATATATATATATATCCATATAGGTATATATGTAGATATCAATGGAAGATTAACTAAATCATAAATGTCCACATGCACCGTTAATGGGGTTGAGAGGCCCCAAACAATATACGTCTTGTACGAATAGGTATACCCACCACCTCACAGCCAAACACGTCCGCCTGCAATACACTACCAAGTGTTGCTGATCCCATAACAAGGTCCTGGCACAACATGGGCGGAAGATGTTAACAGTACTATGTCCCACCTGTATGATGTCAGGGTGGTAATGGTAACATATCATGCAGTACAGTCTGGCTCCCATAGGAAATGTAAAATGTGGAAGCTATCAACATCCCCAGGATACATATACACAGACACATATATGCAGATACAGATATACACACACACACATATATACATATATATATATATATATATATATATATAAATATATATATATATATATATATATATATATATATATATATATATATATATATACATATATATATATATATATATATATATATATATATATATATATATTAAATATATATATATTTATATATATATATATATATATATATATATATATATATATATACACATGTGACTTCACATACACACGCAGAGATATGTACAATAACATACTTATGTAGTAGGCACGCACAATATGGAACAGCCACTATGCCTACAGTTAACACTCTAACAACTGGACTCTGGATGAGCCACCCATACAAATGACATACGTTTCATAGTTTCATAGTTTCATAGTAGTGTACTAGGCTATCTGCCCGGGGGCATTTACAAGCCTAGCCAACAGTGATGTGGCTTTACGCCACCCCATACTATGTAGTTCTCTAGTAGTGACACATGTGGAACCCCATTATTTAGTAAACTATACCTCTGTCTAGTAGTGACACTGAGGTCACTCCCGGGTAAACTTGATCTCCCATCCATGCATCGAGATTTTTCTTGAACAGTGCCAATGAAGGGCTCTGTCTCACGTGAACTGGGATTTTGTTCCAGAGTATGGGTAACCTCTGTGTTATGAATCTATCCCTCCAGCATGTCCTATTCATATTTGTGCAGAGGTTGAAATCTTTAGCTCGTGGTTCTGGTGGATTTGGATTTTTGAGATGGAGCATGTCCATCAATTCCTGGTTGGACATGGCCCTGTATGTTAGGCACAAATCACCTCTGAGCAGGCGGTATGCTACTGAATAGAGCTGGAGTTTCTTTAATCTAGCTGGATAAGGCACATGTTTTAGACCTATGATCCTCTTGGTGAGGTACTTCTGGGGTCTTTCCAGTTGCTGCATGTGCGGGTGAGATACATCCCAAATGGAGCATTATATTCGATCATGGGCCTGATGAGGGAGGAATACAGAGGTACAATGACCTCCTTTGATCTGGATGAGAATCCCTTCATGATGAGATGGGCTAGGTAGAAAGTCTTTCTGACCACTTTGGCAACATGATTGTCAAAGGAGAGGTCACTATCGACTTGAGTCCCCAGGTCTCTGATTACATCTTCTGTATTCAGTGGGTTATTGTCTACGTGATAGTTTGTGGGTACTTTGTTTTTCCCAAAGGGGATGACTATACATTTTTGGCGTTAAGTTTGAGGCCATGATTCCGGCACCAGTTGTCCGTTTCAGTGAGACCTTTCTGTAGGATGTGTGTGTCAGCAGGTGAATCCACTATGGCGCCCAGTTTGCAGTCATCTGCAAACTTTGTCAGCCATAATCCTTCCATGTTTGCTTTCACATCTGAAAAATAAATGCCGAAGAGTGGACCCAAGACTGAGCCCTGTGGGACACCACTTGTGACGGGTTTTGAGTCTGACATGGCTCCAGCAATTTTAACCTTATGGGTTCTGTTTTTAGCCAATTTGCTACCCATCTTGTGACATATGGATTTACATTTAGGCTGCTGAGCTTGTCGATGATGCCAGAGTGTGGTATTGTGTCAAAGGCCTTAGCCAAGTCCAAATAGGCAGTGTGGACAGCCTTGCCCTCATCGATGGCACTAGTGACTGTCTCAAAGAAGTCAACCAGGTTTAAGAGGCAGGATCTGCCTTTTACAAAACCGAACTGTGTGGGATCAAGGGTCTGCAGATCACCAATGTCGCCATTTATGAGTTCCATGATGATCCTTTCCATAGCCTTACAGATCAGGCTGGTCAAACTTATGGGGCGGTAGTTACCTGGGTCAGTTGAATTTCCCCTTTATGGAGTGGGACCACTGTTGCTGTGCCAGTGTTCAGGTACATATCCTGTAGTGAGGCTAAGATTGAATAGAGTTCTTAGGGGCGGTTTAGTTCATCTTGAGTTCACGTAACACGCAACCGGGATACCATCGGGTCCCATAGATGCTGTGTTTTTGCCTTGTTGAGTGCTGATTTCACCTGTGTGTCTGTGATGACAGGTAGGTTACATTCAGCAGGGATAGTTACTTCATCTTTAGGGGTGAGGGAGGGAGAAATTTGCACTGAACCTATCTGCCAGAATGTTGGCAATGTCAGTAGGGTCAGTGAATTTTGTTATTGTGTACCAGCTCAGAGCATATCTGAGAATTTCCTCCCAAGGTTCTGACATAATTGAAGAAGGCTTTATGATTGTCTTTGGTATCCTTGGCAATCTTTTTTCAAAGTTTGCTTTAGATGTTTTATGAGAGAGCGTAGTTTTTACTTGTGCTGATCAGGAAGCCTTTCTCTTGTGGGATTTGGCTCTGTCCTGCAGCAGCTTCCTTCTTTGTTGTACAGTTTGTTTATAGCGGGGTCCACCAAACCGGGCGTTTTCCTTGGTGGAGAGGGTCTTGGTTTTAGTTGGGATTGCCTGATCCATGCATTCCTGGAGATGTCCATAGAAGGCTTTTGTGAAGGATTCAGCATTTTGGGATGTGGTTTCCATTGACCCAGTAGGCTTAAAGGATATCATTTCCGACTTAAGGAGCTCAAAGTCAGCTTTTGAGAAGTTTTTCACTGTAGTCTTTTGTTCTGGGGGTGGGCGTGGGGTATGTACATCCAACCTGATGAGTTTATGATCAGACCTTACTAGTGAGGGGTTTATATCCGGTCGAGCATTTGGACCCCATGTTTGTGATAATCAGGTCAAGTATATTATCTCTCCTCGTAGGAGAGGTGACCAGTTGCTCCATAGCATTTGAGTTTATGAATTCCAGGAATCTTTGGGCCAGGGTGTTAGGGCTAGAATAGTGGGCCCAGTCTATGTTGGGGTAATTGAAGTCACCCAATATGATGGTGTTTGGTGTGACATTCATATCCTCCAGTGTTTTCAGGAATGCTTGATGGGATTCCTGGGATTGGGAGGGTGTTCTATAACATGCGACCAGTTGTATGGCAGTTTTACCTATGGTGAGTAAAACTTGTATGGTTTCTGATGCTTCATGAGCAGCCACCAATCGAGAGGTGTAGGTGTCTTTTATGAAAATGGACACTCCTTTGTGGTTCGGCCTGGAACTTGAGGCCGAAATGCATGATATGAGGTATAGCCTGGTAGTGCTGGAGTACTCTCAGGAGCCTTGAACCAGGTTTCAGTTACTGCACAGACATCGATGTTCTCCATACTGAGAAGTGCTTGAGTGCCTGCATCTTGAGATTTAGACTTCTGGCGTTGAGCAGCATTACCCTTAATTTTTTCCATTTTGTTTTTATGGCGGTTGATTTGTCCTTTGAGCATTGCCTAAAAAGGCACTATGGGGTGGCAAGAGCCTTGGCCAGTATCCGAAGCCCAGTGGTGACAGGTGCAAGCCATCCCTTGCAACGTGGCTTGTCCAGCATATCATCCCAGGCTGACAGACATTGGATCCCCTAGAATGACACCAGTGATTAAGCCAATTGTTAAAACTGATCATTTTGTCTTTGTACTGAGGCATCATTCTTGGCGAAGGCAGGATGCTGCTCAGGGTCAGGGTCATACCAGTCTGGGCTACATAATCGAGAGCTCCTCGATGTCTCTTTTCATGTAGTCCAGGGAGGTCGTCTCAGGTCATTCACACCCGCATGGACAATGACTGAATCATATTTGTACTTGCTTTGGAGTGACCTGAGTGCGTGTGTAATGTGGCGGATCCTAGCCCCGATAGGCAGCTCACCGTTACCCTCTCCTTATTCAGCCTGGTAAGTGGAACATCGGTGTGTCTGACTATAGAGTCACCTATTACTAATGTCTCTGGCATAGTATTTTGCCTTAGGGGCTGTGAATGTGTGACACACCTGTTGCTTGAGGTATGTGTTGTAGGTGTTGTGTTTTGTGGGGTGTATTTCTGGTGTCTGCTTTGGAGGCCTCTGTTGTTTTGGTAAGTTTTTACAAGAGCCTCCGGTATGTCTTTGTGTTTTTATGTGTTTGGTTTGCATTGGTGGTGGTTATATGTGTGACTGGTTTTGCTTTGGGTGTGGGTACCATCTCTTCCTGACTGGTCTTGCCAGTCCTGAGTTGAGAGTTCAGCCTCAGTCTGGCTATATAGTTGCATCTCTCACAAGTATATGTGTTAGTAGGAAGGAGGAGAGGGTTGTCTGTGTACATGAGACAATTGTAACATTGTCTTAAGATTCCCAGATTAACCAGCTGAACAAGAGAGGATGCTAGTGGTCTACCACTCGACATACTAGAATATTTTAAGGAGTGTTGTGCCTTTAAGGGAAGTGGATATTCACAGGGGTAGTGGATACCTGTAGTGCTTACTTTAGGGTAAGAGTGCTTGGTTTTTTATGAGTGCTTGCTAAGGATAGAAGTTCAAAAACAAGTGCTGATATATACAGCTAGATAGACTGAATAGAGTTTCTAAGGGAAAAATTGAAGAGCAGACTTGGCGGAGCCAAAAAAAGTTAAAACCTGTATAGAATAGTTTACACCTGTATAACCGCTGCTGCGCTAGGTGCCCGACCACGCAAAAGCGCGCAAAACGCCCTGAGGTGGATTTTTATACAGGGAACTTGAAAAGAGCTGGAAATGGTCCAAGGCAACCAATGAATTACAGCTCAAGTGCTGAGGTCACTTCCCCCAGGGACAGATAGGCTGCTCAAGGCTCCCCACTCCCACTGGTGAGCTCAGAAACTTCCTTCTATCCAAGTAAGGCAATGGCCAACACAGGAACTACACACAGCCCAGAATACAGCAAAGCCTGTATACTGGTCTTAACTAGTCGAGCAACATATACCTACAGAGAGGTCATAGAATAAAACACCACACACAGGTTTGCAGCAATGGAAAACCTTTACCTGTGTACTATGACAGATTTATATGCCATGTCATATAGCTGTTCAGACACTGACATCCATATAAACAGAGTAATGCAGCTGTGCAACAGTTATACTAATGCAGTAGTCTGGAAAAGTCCACAACTGTTGCTGTCCAGGCCAAGCTCTTCAAATTGTACAATAGTAAAGACAGACTGGGCCACAGAATACCACACAATCAACAGTAAGTGATGCAGGTGTATAGTTCAGCAGCCTCTATTTACACTCTGTACAAAATCACTAGGTGTTAAAGACTTCACTGGACCAAATGGGATGTAACTGTTACATAAGGCATAACTGACACCATCACAGGCACACTGGCAAACAGAACAGTCTGTATGGCAGGAGGCAGTAGGCCTGCAGTAACCCACTTTATGTAAGTAATGTCAATATAGGTGAAATGTATGGTACTCTACATCCAGATACCTTAAGGCAGCTCACCCCTGAGACCCCCACATTTGGTAACAGCCTAGGTTATGTATGGTGCATCCCCCCAGACTCAGTAATACAGGGCCATATACCACTGTTACATACACTGGCGTCTGGAGTGCATATGGGCACACATGTATTGTGTAGGTGACGCCCACACATATATGGCCCAGCCCCACCATATGTGTGGGGGATACAACAGCAGTGGACTGCTGGCAGGAATGGCAGCGTGGTATAAGTATATGTGCATATGTATCACTATCTGTATATGTGTAGACATATAATGCTCTGTATATGTATATAAACGGGTGTGTATATTTATATCTATGTACATATACACACCCATCTATATATGTCGATATGTACATGTGTAATTATCTATATAGATATCTGGATACTCATGTGTACATATATATTCACCATATGTCCTGAACATGGGGTGTAGCCCTACTTCAGCCACTATAGTCCCAACTTCGTAGTGGAAGGGGATGTCAGGTATGTATAGCAGGTATATTAGTAGGCTATTGTTACTGTAATAGGGATTGTCTTCACAGACATGGTGTGTGTGGGAGGTCACATCCGTTTTTCACATGTGAGCCATTGGCTACTGACAGACATCCTACAGACATCATAGTACAGTACCGCTGCAAGCATATAATAGTCCTGTGGACTACAGCAGAGATATTGGCCAATAGATGTGGACATTCTGACACACTCTGTACAGTCCAGAGGTGTACACAGAACTCCTTAGTGCAGAATATGTGGACCAAGCCTGACAATATGAATGTTAACAGCCATGTAGATGGGTATAACACATAACGACTGGTATACATTCGCCCCCTAGGTTATGCATTCACATACCCCTATCTATCCTGACACATGATAACTGCTGGTACAGAGGTACCATGGCCACATACTACCCACTAGATATTGACATACATCTGTACAGCATCCCACCGCTCTGTCCAACATACATGACTGTTAAGGGAGGCCTGGCAGCAGTACATCTGACAAGTATCTGGACATGACATCTCACTGGGTAAGTACACTAAGCTGCTAGGCATGTAACAAAGAACTGTGCAGGCTATAGGCAGACTGGCTCAACACTGCCCTACATCTCCTATGGGGAATGCACATGTACCTGCATATATAGCAGGCTCTACAGGCATGTCACAGCACAGGATAAGATATACCTGTGTGAAAGTGCATAACCACAACCAATGTGAACAGTCACAGCCACATATGGTAGGCTAGCATAATAGTACAGTATATGGACTATCTGTTCAACACCATCCTCATATGTGCCACTCACACACTAACTCTACATATACTGGGCTGCTACACAGTGTGGTCTGATGCCTGTCTGTGGTATGGGACATGTGTGTGTAATGCCCTACAAACATGTAAGCCAATACGGTAACATACAGTGGAGCAGCATGTAACAGCAGATAGGATGGGACCTAGAATGATGACATCTACCACAGTCTGTACAAAGGCCAAGGTACATATTAACAATACACACACTGTTGACATTCACCATAAGTACACAGACCTCAGTACTGTACAAACAACCACAGAATGTCCAGGTTATGTCATCAAATTTAACCCCTACTGTACATAACATGTGTAGCAGTCTGATATTTCACTATTATCAGATATGATGACACTAATTATGGTGTACAGCACATATGCACCTCTTAATGCATGACATATGTGCAAAGGTTGACAGAGTTGTGGCTGGAAGCACATACACAGGGCCAATATTGACATGTTGCTGTGATAACCTCATACATTTACTGTTGTAACAGGGTTTGTTGCAAGATATGTCCTATGAGGGATATGAAGTCAGTAACTGTCACGGTTTTCACCATCAGCAGATTGTAATCCTCACACTACCTTTTGCAATTCACAGATACATGCTCTTTGGGTAACACATGAAACCAAAGACACCACACACTGCCCAGTCGGCAGATGACCCTACAGATGGGGAGTCCCCATAAACAGAGAACTGACATGGCAGGTATTAATACATGTAGGGCAGCCATATCCACACACACCCTGTTAAACCAACATTACTCCTAATGCAGTATAGCAGCACTTACAGTCTGTAGTCAGGTCAGGCACATCCCCCTCCTGTGTGTTGGCCTGTTTCCACAGTGTATGTTGTCAGAGGTAAATCCCCAATCCATCTGAGATGCTGTTTGCCAAACATCAGATCGAGTTCCTGCTCACAGTGAATGAAAAGGACCAACACCAACATGATGTTCCCAAAAATTGGAGTGTGTTTCCATGCAATTGTCTATGGGAATGCTACCACAGCTGTTCCACATGCAATCAGCTAGGGGAGGGCTGCAATTTGTGCAGAGGCCATCAGCTGATCATGAGAATCACTTAAAATACACATGCTGCTGCCTACACAAAGCAGGTGTAGGTCTCCACATCCACCAGTGAGGGAATGAGAGAGGCAGACAGAGGCAAAGACAAATCAGGCAGGGGTGGGAGAGTAAAACTTAAGCATGCTTGCGTCACACACCTACCGGCACAATGTATCAAACCCCTGATGACTATGTAGTGGCATCACAGTTCTATGCAGTTATTGGATGCGCCACATAGGTTACCTGTTATGAGGCCCTGAGAACATATATGTGATGGTAAGTGACATCTGCAACAGGGATATGGTAGCTATATGGTAGGTGTAGTACACATGCCTGTCTGCATGAACAGGTGCCAGCATCAACACAGCCACACTCTCACAGGGACGCACACACATTGACACACTTGGCAGGGCCAGGGATGCAGCTCATCACTAGTGAGATTTCCAGAACACATTACTGTGCAGGTATCACATGCACCACACAGGTCATATGGTGGTTATATGGGCAAAGAGTATGGGAGGTGTCTGCTATCAGACAGCATGCTTCAGTATGCCAGTGGGGGTTGTAGTGAGTGTGGAGGTGATCATACGCATCATACAACATACACACAAACATACAGGGTGCCAGTACTGACATGCATGGATGCATTTGTGCATAGGTGTGTCGTGGTCGACTGTGCCAGACAGCTATACAAGGCTAGGTGATGGGAATACCTTGGCATCAGGCCACATGACAATTGTCTGCATTGTGGCTCAGGGCTGTAGTTTCTGCATTTGCCCACACAGGTGGTTATCGTATCCACCATCCAGTCACCTGGGTGACTATTGCATGTGGCCAAAGCTGTGCATCTCTTGCAATGTATGTGTTTCTTAGTCCATGACATGGACGGTGTTTGGGATGTGCACACCTCCCACATGCATGTACAGTGACATGTGGAAATGTACCTGGGGTGTCTGGCCCATGTTGTGTACACAGATTATCATCAGATGTGCCAGACTTGGACGCCTATGGTAGGAACGGTCACATGTGATGGCACCACAGGTGTTGCAGGTGTTCTAATGGACAGGGTGCCATGCCCTCTGTAGCCCCTGCAATCCTCCATAGTTATCAGTGTGCACTCTGGGTAATACCGGGGTTGCTAACTGTGATTGCCTAGCCTTGATGACACATCACACTCACCTCCACACAGAGGATGAGTTAGACACACACACACACACACACACACACACACACACACACACACACACACACACACACACACACACACACCTGTCATGTCTGGGATTATTACACTACAGCACTACGCAGTTATAGTACATGCCACAGAGATTACTGGAGTACTCCTTCCCCAAATGTGTATTTCACATTGGATGACATCAGCAGGATTGCCAAAGTAGGGCATTTGAATTGTAGTGATTGCGGCTAGGCTAAAATGCATTGCTCCCTACACAGACAGTGACACACACACAAAACATCCACAACCAACATGCGTGGGTATAGAACCCATGACAGAAGTCTATATCACACTACAGCATGGAGCTGTTAGAGGATGCACCACTGGAATTACTGGAGAACTCCTTCCCCAAAGGTGTATTTCACATTGGATGACATCAGGAGGATTGCTAAAGTAGGGCATTTGAATTGTAGTGAGTGTGACTACACAAAAAGGCATTGCTCTCTACACAGACAGACACACACACACACACACACACACACACACACACACACACACACACACACACACACCTGCCAAGTCTGGGATTAGGACTCCTACCTTACTAGTTTATCACACTACAGCAGTACGCAGTTATGGGACACACCACTGAGATTACTGGGCTACAATCTTCCCAGAGGTGTATTTCTAGGTGAATGACATCAGCAGCCTTACCAAAGTGGAGCATTTCAATTGTAGGGAGTGTGACCACCCTAAAAAGCATTGCTTTCTTCACCGACAGACACACACACACAAACACAGTTACCATGTCTAGAAATGGAACTCCTACCTAACTAGTTTATCACACTACAGTAGTACACAGTCATGGGATGCGCCACAGAGATTACTAGGCTACATCCTTCTTAGAGGTGTATTTCTAGGTGGATGACATCAGCAGCCTTACCAAAGTGGAGCATTTCAATTGTAGGGAGTGTGACCACCATAAAAAGCATTGCTGTCTACACAGACAGACAGACACACACAAACAGTTACCATGTCTGAGAATGGAACTCCTATCTTACTAGTTTATCACACTACAGCATTATGCAGTTATGGGATGTGCCATGGAGATTACTGGGCTACAATCTTCCCAGAGGTGTATTTCTAGGTGGATGACATCAGCAGCCTTACCAATGTGGAGAATTTCAATGGTAGGGAGTGTGACCACCCTAAAAAGCTTTGCCCTTTACACAGACAGACAGACACACAAACACACACAGTTGTCAAGTTTGGGAATGGAACTCCTACCTAACTAATTGATCACACTGCAGCAGTACGCTGTTATGAGATGCACCATGGAGATGACTGGGCTAAAACTCTCCCAAAGGTGTATTTCACAGTGGATGACCTCAGCATGCTTGTCATAGTAGGGCTATGGGGAGGGCAGTGTGTGTGCATGGGCCATAACCCATTCATCTAGGGGTTGACACACCACATGCGGGCACAAACTGGGTCATATTTCACAGGTATGTGTATACAGCTGCTAGATGACTACTTCCTTGTACAATCATGTTATACAGCTAGCACATGCACCACATAGTCTGTAATGCTGACAGATACAGGTGGCTAGTATCTGCAGTGAGTGACATCTGACCCTCGTATGGTTGTGGCCCTTTGGCTGTGTGCTGGGTGGGACAGGCCTGGATGGCTCCTTGTCACAGTCACCCTCTTCCACACATCTATGTATGTCTACCTTTGGCTTATTATAATGTGTTGTCCTTACATATATGCCTGTATTCCTATCCACTGTGTGTGCAAAGCATGAGTGGTGCATACTGTGGAGTGTCTGCACTAACATCTGCAGCTGCCAGATAGGTCTGGTCCACTGGTGTTTGCAGACATGGCTTTCATGTGTTTAAGTGTGTGAGCATGCCCAGTATGACCTTTCAGTATGTTGTTGACTGGCATTGCCTTCATTTCTCTAAGTGTGTGGGCATACCCAGTATGCCCATCTGTATTGAATGTGTGGATCGAGTCCAGGTAGTTTGTACTGCAGTGCTGATCTTTGTGTTGTACACCTACAGGTAGCATACTGTCTCTACAGGGTATCTGTCGATCATTTGGCATTGACTGTTACTACATTTCTGCATAGAATGGGAGGGCACACCTGACTATTCCTACATTTCTACACAGGATTGGGGGGTACACCTGACTGTTGCTACATTTCTGCGTAGGATGGGGGGACACACCTGACTATTTCTACATTTCTACACAGGATTGGGTGGGCACACCTGACTGTTACTACATTTCTATGTAGGATGGGGGGCACACTTGACTATTTCTACATTTCTACACAGGGTTTGGGGGCACAACTGACTGTTACTACATTTCTACATAGGATGGGGGGCACACCAGACACTTGTACACATTTGCTAGGACTGTACTGGTATGTCGGGTACTCCATTTCATTCTGTAGTCTTATCTATCATGCTGACTAGAGGCATACCAGTGTACTACAGATCTTAGCTTTTAATTACCTACATATTCGTTTCTCATTCCTACCCTTCAGAACTGACAACCCTCTGCCTGACCTGCTGTAGTCTGTCTGTGTAGGCCTGGGGGGAAGGTTACCCATAGGCCTCATTCAGAGGCCATAGCACAGCCTTTGTTTGTATTTGTCTACACCTGTCCTGCTGGCTGTGACTGTTATTGGGTATGTGAACCCCCTCTGCTGACTGGCATGTGTGAATCAATTACCTTGTGAGTGTCCCAGTAGTGAGGGTGGTGCTGCAGGGGTGCCTATGTCAGATGCACATAGTACACTCCCTACACATGGTTAAGCACAGGTAGTGTAATGTCTGGCATCCCTTTTACTGTATGTGAGAGTCAGAGAGAGGTGTTATTCCCTGGGTCCCTCCTGTGTCAGTGTATGTGCTATGCATTGCCTCTTTGCCAAGGCCAGGGCATACTGGGAATGTCTCCTTCTGCTTACTGGGGCAGGCTCAGGTTGTTCCTCCTCCGAGTCACTCTGTGCCTGTGCAGGCCTTGGCAATGGTGGGGGGCTGTATGGCCCTGCCCCGTGCTTTTCTTGCTGCAGCTGTTTCCACAGGATCATATTGTGTAGCATGGCACATACAAGGACAATTTGGGTACATGTAGCTGGTGAGTACTGCAAGGCTCCAGATGTGTCCAGGCACCGAAACTGTGACTTGAACATCCCAAACACACTCTCTATTATAATTCTGATCTGTGCGTGTGCCTCATTATGGAGTTCTTGTTCGGGTGTGTGTGCATTTCTGATGGGTGTCATCAGCCACGGCTCCAGTGCATATCCATCCCTCTCTAGGTGACCATCAGGGATGTCCCCACTGGCAAATCTCTGATACAGCTGTATCAGATGCCAGATGTTGGAATCATGATAGCTTCCAGGGCAGCCAGCACACACATTCATTATTATACACTGGGCATCGCACACGACCTGGCAGTTGATGGAGGGGAAGCCCTTGCAGTTGATTTAGACCCTACTCTGCTCCCGGGTGGTGCTTTGATGCATATGTGCATGCAGTCTATAGCACCCACTTCCTCAGGGTATTCTGCTATTTGCTGGAACAGTTACATATTGCTGGCCAAAACCTCACGGGTGTTGGGGAAATATACGTGCTGACCGACATGTGCTGACATGGCATCCAAAAACTGGTGGGGTACCCTGGATGCTGATGCCTGTGAAATCCTCATCATATCCCCAGTTGGCCTTTGGAAGGTACCTATAGCTAGTATTCGTAGGCCTACACATACCTTGATATCCACTGGGATGGGATCCCCTCTGTTAGTTCTGTGTGTGAGGCGTGGCTGGCACAGCTCAGCAATTTGCTGTAGGCAGTCCCTGTCCACTCTATAGTGCTCCACTGTCTCCAGCTCATATAGCCTCTGGTAGGTTACCCTGGGTCTGTACACTCTTCTCTGTCTCCTCACTGTGGGTTGGTTGACAGCATTCACATCCTCACCACCCTCAGCCTCTTCCACAAGTTGCTGTATGATAGCTATTGCAGCCCCTATCATTTTGTTGTTTTGTCTGTTGAAACTTCCCGGCTTGTATACACCGGTGGTGTAGAATCTGGGAAAAACCAGAGTGGAAGGTGTTTGCATAGTTTATAGTAGTGTTCTGGGCTGGGCTGGTCTGCTGCCTGTGTAATTGGCTGATTCTGATTTATTTCACCTGCCAGCTATGCTGGTTCTCCTTGGTTAACTTCCTACTACTGTTTTTCCTTCTCGTTGCCTTCCTGTTTAAGCCCAGGGGCGCACCACGCCACACAGAGTGCACAAATGTGCACACTGCTGCTATTTCCCAGTTTAACTTTTTTTTTCTGCCTTTAAAACCCGGTGTGCGGCACACACACCCGCTTAGGCATTGTAGAGTGCTACGCAGGTTTAGACACCCCCCGGTAACTTAGCTGTACTAAGCTAGGAGCAAACCCGAGCCACAGGGCTCCAATACTCTTACAGTATGCCTGACACCCCCCATGATGTCACCTAACTCCTAGGCTTGCACCAAGCTATTCCTACTCTTACACTGTTGGGACCTGACTCACATGCTGGAGAAAACTGGGATTCACTATCATTCTCCTCATTTGCATAGGCTTGCTTGCTAATGCATAGTTACATGTCTCACACTGAGCCTCCCCCTTTAGCAACCACTACTCACTGGCCATGTTGTCTTCTGCCTGCCATTGACTTGCATGGCAGAATACTGATTTTAGTTAGAATGCTTAATTTAGGTTTATATTGTTACCCCCCCCGATCCCATTTGCATGCTGCTGCCCTATGCTTAAACAGCTGAGATCGGCTAAAAAAAATAAAAGTTGATTATTTTATTTTTTTCACTGTTTGCAATGCCAATGGCCTTATACTTGGCCATTAGCATGCTTACTACATGATATGCAACCTTTATTTGGAGCTGTCACAGCTCCATTTTGGATTTTGCAGAAATGTACTCGATTACTAACCAAGTACATTTCTGCAGATTGCACTAGTCCTGCATGGCCGGTTGCAAGCTTATTGGATTGCAAAATCATCTCATTTAAATGGATTTCTCCTGCAAATGGGGTGATTTGCATACAGGGGCTTAGTCCATGCAGGATTAGTGCAGGAGCACTTGTGCACGCCCCTGAAGGATGTTCCTGGATCGCACGCCAGACATATTGCCTGCTCGAGCTCCTGCATTAATCCTGCATGCCGTGGAGGGCATAGAGAATCCGGGTGTATATCTATCCACTTATTTAACTCTGACCCTAAGCCTAAATACACAACCTCACACACACATGCAACAATAACTATCCTTCACTCATCCCCAACCCTAACCCCTAACTCACATACATACACACAAACTCTCTCACACCTCCAACCTTGCTTACCTGTGTTGACATTATACAGCATCAACAATATCTATACCATTGACATTAAACCACATCCCCTGAATTTGTCAAAGAAACAGCAGTCGAAAAAGTAAAAAAAATTTAGGGGAACCATATCTCTCTCTCTGTATATATATATATATATATATATATATATATATATATATATATATATATATATATATATATCAAATATATAATATATATATATATATATATATATATATATATATATATATATATATATATATATATATATATATATATATATATATATATATATATAAAAATATATATATATATATATATATATATATATATATATATATATATATATATATATAGATATATATATATATCCCCTTCTAATATTCAAAAGGCCATATCATTGAATTTTGTTTTCGTGAGATGAAAGTCACGAAAATAAAATACCTGAGTGGTGAATTTTTCCCTGGACAAGTAAACACTTGCCTAACATGCCCTGTTCTAAACTGTAGTGCAATCCCGGAGTTGGTTTATGTAGTTTGGGGGGTGTGAGGGTCATAAACCCCACTTAGGTGGGTTTTATTTACTCCAGTGTATATTTCAATGGAGTGATTACTTGTCTTGGGAAAAATTTGCATTTTGGGTATTTCATTTTCGAGATTTTCATCTCACAAAAACAAAATTTCGATGCTATGGCCTTTCAAATATTAGAAGTAGATCTCTCTCTCTCTCTCTCTCTCTCTCTCTATATATATATATATATATATATATATATATATATATATATATATATATATATATATATATATATATGTGTGTTTTTTGGAAATAGAGATGGCCTTATTTCTTCTGTAGTCTTTGTAGACATTACTAGGGCATTTGAAACAGTCAACCACAGCATTCTACTCTACAATCTCAGCAAGTTACATTTTGGAAACAATACAGTTGTACGGTTCCAAAACTATCTGTGAAATAGAACCTTTCAAATTTATGCCAAGAATTCTCCTGCAAACAGTGGGACCTTCACTCGCAAGGGTCAGTTTTAGGGCCCTTACTGCTCTTGCTCTTTATCAATGACATCAGTCTTGACTTACATAACCAAACATATGAGATTCTGCTGCTCAGTGAAAACAAATTATATAAGGTCCTCCTGTCATATTTACAAACCAGTTTCTCAGTGATGTGCATATTGATGCCCAGCAATAGATTCCTATTCAACAATCAACAAGAATCTCCCTAGCATACTACTCATACTCCTTAAAGGCTTCAAAGGAAACTTCATCCCAACTTCACAGAAATACTGAAAACATGGCATCCAAAAATACACACACAACTCAAACTATGTTACAGAATCATTCACCTCCAGCTCACTGAGCCGTTGCTAAAAATGTTCTCATTTCTAAACTGGAATATGGTCTATCTCCATTAGGCCTCATCTCAGACAATAATACCCCAAAACTGAAACAGTCAAAACTAAAATATGTAGATTTGCTCTACTTGCTGACCAAAGAAGAGACCATGGCAACATTCTACTTGACTTTAACTAGTTACCTATTTATTACCAGTAGAGCTACCCTAATTCTGGTCTCCCTTATTTTCAAAATACTTCAGCTTGGCTAATATCCCCTTCTGAAAAGAAAACCTTCTGAGAGAACAAAGTTACTCACTAAGAAATTACCAGGATTACCCCCTCTTACTAGCCAGATACTAATTCAAACTAGCGTTAGGGAACAGTGCCTTCTCCAGGCTAGGTACTGCTATATGGAATAATCTACTAAACAAAGTTAAGGAAAGTTAAAAACAAGCAAAAAAAAGCCTTGAAAGAGTTTTTGAAAAATGAATCCAAGAGCACTTACTTCAGGTATACTGATTACGTCAGCACATTGCAAAGATTTAACCTATTTTATAACCTGTATTTTACCAACTGTTTTCTATACTTATTTATAAGATAGCCATAAACTACTTTGCACATTTTGTACTGTACTCCTGTTCATGCCCAAGTCATGACTGAAAATGGTCAGCTGACCACTTCAATTACCCAGTAAACAAACTGAAAAATAGCTAAATAAATAAATGTACATAGTAGTAGGAAAAAAGTGGGAAGGCAACAAGACAGATAAGCAGGAGAGACTGGTAAACTCTAGGAGGGGTAAATGTGAACACACACACACACATAAACAAGCAAACATAGGGCAGATAAATGGCTGTAGACCGACAGGAGTAAAAATAGCATGGCATTTCCTGACCAGCCTAGAGTGATGTTACTTGGACCCTTTGTATGGGAGTCCTTTCAACATGTGTCCAGTAGGATGCATCATGTCACACTTTGATGGCCTAAGTATATATCTTTTCTGGTGAGTCTGTTATTCACTGTTTGAAGGGCCAATTACGACCTCCTCTAGCTCCAACTAGTAGTAGATTGGGGTGGGCTGTAAATACCCTGCAAGGCACTCATACCGCCACCACCCACCTCGACCACAGCCTTGTTCGGGGCAGTGACAGGCAACAGTGAATGTGGTTCTCTAATGCCTTGCATCAGTGAGATAGAAAGGGCAGGGTACTATTACTGAGGATGTTTTACATACAGTACAAATAATATAAGTACATCTGAAGAAGTAAACGTCCCACGTACCCCACTGGGCTAAACATATTTGTAGTCTCCTTCAGCAGCCAGCATCCATTTCCCTTGACTCTGCCTGCATTGCAAGACAAAAGAGACAAAGTAGTCACCACATACAGGTGTACATGACATGCAGACAGCATTTCAAATGTAAAGCTAAATATGTTTGTGCTTTAATAAATATTAATAATAAAGCAGAAGCTCGAGTCATTGTGCACAGTCTGTGAGAGTGGCTACACCACCACATGTGCGTTCAGTTTAGAAAATGTATGAGAGGGTATCCACAGCCAGTAAAAGCGGCTACACAACCACATGTAGGTACAGTAAAGCAGAAGCCCGAGTCATTGCACACAATTTGTGAGAGTAGCTACACTACCACATGTGCGTTCAGTTTAAACAAATGTATGAGAGGGTATAGGCAGCCAGTAAAAGCGGCTACACAACTACACGTAGGTACAGTAAAGCAGAAGTCTGGGGTGGCGTTCATAGGCAGAAATAATCTCTAACAGCTATGTACAGTGATATTGAAATATGAAAAGGAGGACAAAATCTCACACATTGGCACATACGTGCCTTACAACACAAAAAACACATTACCATAAGAACATCAGCCTTTAGCAGCACTGAAGCCAGCATTATATATCTTGGTGTCGCTCAAGGGAAACAACGTTTTATTAAGTACACTGTTGTGAAAGACAGATCACAGATAAAAATAGTATGAAACGCAGTATAAATGCCAAGTACTTAAAGTACATTTCATGATATTGTTGTCTCATTTCTACTTTCTGCACCCAGAGCTCATCAGGGCAGTGGCACTGCAGGTCATCATACCAGTGCCAGCATTCTTTACCAGTTCAGGGGATGCCTACAGCCCTGGGCATGCTCTGTCCAGCCATTCTATGCATCCAGCTTATGAAATACACATGTATAACATCCCAACAGCCACTTCCTGTACTGGCTCTGCAAGGTGTACAAAAGATCTTTGTCTCCTTAGCATGTCAAGCAGATGCACTCCACAGGACACTAGCATCAGCAGCAATCACCATGAATATGCATACAAACAAAATATCAGTCTGTCATTTGCACTTTAATCATGATTTTTAATTGAATGTAGTGCACTATTGTGTAGCACAATGTGCTTGCATGCACAGTCTCGAAGTAGGAGGGGGGGGGGTCTATGCAGCATGACAATGGTGTGGTGTGGAATGTACTTACATTTTATGTCACTGATGTGCTTCACTGAAACAACAATTCACAGACATAGGCAGGATCTAGCCTGATTAGCATGTATTCTGGACAAACTAGTACTTATCGACAAAATATTGACAAAACCTAACCCCATCCCCACACCCCCTGCTAATTATATATACCAACTCCAAGGTCGCACAACAGTAGAGAAAGGGCATAAACCCTTCTCTGGTGTAACTTCAGTTTTGTCAATATTTTGTGTTTAGGTGTTTTTGACTGTCAATACTTTCTGTTTAGGTATTTTTCACTGTTGATATTTTGAACAATCAGTGTTTTTCTGTTGATATTTAGGCATCTGTCATACATCTATACACACACACACACACACACACACACACACACACACACACACACACACACACACACACGTGTGTGTGTGTGTGTGTGTGTGTGTGTGTGTGTGTGTGTGTGTGTGTGTGTGGAAAGGCATCCCACAACAACTTATCTGACCTACACATACATATTGTGTGTATGTATGTCAAAGGGACACCTGGTAAATGTCTACACAGGCAACCCTTATCAGCATTGCCTCACACCCACTGTCACCTATGGCCCCTAACAGGTATCTAGCCCACCCTTCATTCATTCAGCTATGTAGACTTATTTGTGCTCCCTACCTTGGCTGTTTACATGTATATGTGTCCATACCACTGTTCTGGGTTACCACTAGTGTACCCTGATGCTCATACGTAAATGTGACATCTTTACAACTAAGCAGTAAGGTGTATACTGAAGGTAATGCAATGTTTCTCATTAGAAGCCCACTGTTTATAGACAGCTGAGGTCAAGATTTGCAGGATCCTCCTATCCCAGGTACACTTATATCTCTACGAGGAGTGGAAGGCAGAGGTTAGACAACTTCATCTAAGCTGAGAGTGATGTCTTGATGCAGGCAGTTTGGACCTATGGAGAGGAGAAGATAGGACAGGATGTGTTCAGATGACTTGACAGGACCACATCTAGGACACAGTCATCAATGACATCAGTGCAGTAAGTGGGAACAGCTGTTCGACATGGAAATATGTCAGTGGCATGATAAAGTCAGTCAATAAATATGCATGTAGCATTGCAGGGGACAGGTTGACAACTGTAATGCCATCTGCCATTGCAAGTCTCACAGATGATGAGATACTCTTAGCATCCATGCTTGGAGACAGTGAAGGCATATGTGTATAATACCTGAATAAGTGGATACAGTACACATTCTTGGATTGGAAAAAACCTTCAAATCTCATGGAGATAACAACTAAGTTAATATCTACACCACACTTGCTATACAGCAGTACTGTGCATACAAACCATGGGTTGCAGATGGATCCCAATCCATATGTCACTATAGATACAGTGGGTGCTCAGGGACTGAAGAATACCAGTACAGGTATGCATACGTTGTAGACCTGCATGCTTCTACTTGCCATTTGCATGCACACCACTGGGCTTCTTTTGAGAAAAAGGGAATAATAAGCAGTCAGATATATCCTGTATTGTGTTTTCAGTAGCCACACCACAGATATGTTGACGTCTGTAGATGCTATGGTCAGATATCAGGCTGTGGAGTTTACAGCAGTGCAGGTGAAACAGCAACAGCTATTCCACATCTATAGGCCATGACAAGTACACAGTGCCAAAGCAGTGTCACAAAGAACAAGTGTGATGCATATACTGTTGTATAAAGACTATGCTGGGCAGTGCATGTTCACGTTACATTATACATCAGACCTCTCCACAAAGGAGAAAGGGTGGTGTGGGTCACAGCCGCCAGCATTTGCAGAAGTGCCTAGGGGCAGACTGGCACATGGCTACAGTCACACCTTGGAGGAAGGAGGAATGCAGGTCAATGGTAGAAAAGAAGTGGATTTGATTTCAAATCACTAAGGATGACATTAAGTCTGTAATGCCAGATGTAAGAGTATCATGCTTATTAATGTTTAGAAAACAATTTTTTTCTTGCTGCAAATCTGTTGTTCTATTAACTTTTTTAAGGGAATTTAAGTAAAGTTTAAAATTGTTCCTGATTTTTACCCTTTGTCCTCCTATTATTTTTAACTTTGACCAGAACTGATAACAAACGAGTTGAGAGGTATGCCTCAGGCAATGTTTGCTGATGAATTAGAGCAGCATTTAAAAATTGTCCTTAATTTTGGGTCTTTGTCCCTTTATCATTTTGACTCTGTCCCTGATTCTTGAACAAAGAAGTTAATACCTATGGTGGGGGTATTCTGCCTCAGTGATCTGAAGCAGTTCATATGTTCATAAAAGTTATATATCATTTGAGTAAAAAAACTGCATCCACCTTGTCAACAACCACCTTTATGCTTTATCCTCTTTCAGGAAGAGCAAAGGAGATCTGTCCAAGATCATAAGTATGGAAAGCCATCCAATAATCCAAGATAAATATGAAGCTTGCTAGGGTGTCACGCTTAACTAGCAGGAGAAATCTGCTCCAGGGATGTGGTAGACATAGGATGATAAATTTGCCCTTCCACTGAGTTTTCTTTATCTGTTAGTGAAGATTTAGATCTCTTATTCTGGTATTAGTGAAGCTATTTTATTTGCTAACTTCCAGTAAGAAGGACAGGGTCCGTAATGGCTATGAATGAAAATCATAGCTTTCCCAACAACAGCCTATAATAGACAGTGCTTACAACCTTTCCTGTTAGTTCATGTCTTCAGACTAGTAATCTTCCTGGTTAGGAACCTCTGGAATCTTTTCAGGTGCTTAATATGTCTAGATAGGTGCATTCTAAATGGAGCTTTGTACTCTATAATAGGTCTGCTTACAGTACACTACAAGGGTATGATAACCTTTTGTGACATAGATGATATGCCTCTAGATATTAGTTGTGCTAGATAGAATAATTGTCTTTCTACTATAGCTACGTGATTGTGGAATGAGAAGAAATTATAGACAGGGTCTGAGATCCATAACTACATTGCCATTTTGGAGAGGGGTATGACCTATGATGTATTTTGATATTAAAGCTGTTTCCCATTTGTGACAATGCCACACTTATTTGCATTGAATTTTAACCGTTTTTCATTACACCATTTGTTTACAGATGTTCCCGCTCTAATTAGCTGTTATTAGAGGGCAGTTTGACAGTAATGCACAGTTTCCAGTAATCTGTGAACTTCTACCTGGAGATCAGAGATGTAGACTATCAAAAAGGAGGGATTGCCAGGAATGAGCCCTTGGGGACACCACTAGTTAATTTCATGCTTACGTATTGCCACTCTGACACTATGCGATCTGTCATTTTGCCAGTTTGGACTCTACCTCACCATATAAGGATTAAAGGTTAAGGTACTCAGCTTATTAATGATGACAACTTGGTGAAGAGTGTCAAATCCTTTGGACAGATTCAGATAAGCTGTGTGAAAAGGATGACCTCTGTCTACAGTCATTGAATAAGTTTCTTATGGAAGTTGATTAAATTAAGTAAGTAGAATTTCCAACTGACAGAGCCAAACTGGTGTGGCTGTAGCCTAAAAAGGTTTTTGATATGATACTTTTATGATGTGTTTTGTGGCTTTGCAAATCAGATTATTCTGGCTAATAGGTCAATAGAGGACAGAGTCAGTGGTAGGGGCAATTTAAATAGCAGTATTCCCACTGCAGTTTGTCATACTTCAGGGACATATCCTGTATGTACCCTTATATTAAACTGTGTCAGGAGGGGCTCAACAAGGGAATGTTTAGCGTCATTTACAAGGCATCCAAGTAAGTTACCCAGTCACTGGAGTTAGCATTTGTTGTCTTAGAATGTACCTTCCACACATGCTCCTTCGTAAGGTTAGGGGGCGTAAAAGATATGGGAAATGACAGAGAAGGGTATTTTTTTTCTGAGATAAAGTTTGCACTAAATGTGTCTATTATAATAAAATAGTCATATTATACATGCTCTGAGAGGCAGGTCTGTAGTTCAAGTTCTCTTATCTGCTTTTCCTAAATGGTATTAGGCAATGCAAAACAAAATGAAAGTGTGGTTATTAAGGGGTGCTGTCTGAAAAATTGCATAAAAATATCCTGAAGTAGTAGAAAGGCATTGCCATTTGAATTTAAGGAGCAGTTCAGGTCTGAATAACCTAGTAAACTGATACAGAGTGCAGCTTTTACAGAACAGCTGAAAAGAAATGTATAGCTTCCATTTCTGTTTAGAGTGCAATAAACAGAATCAGTTGAAACATAATTATACAATGTTGGTGTGATTTCAGATCTAAAAATGATGTTTCTATATAAACATGCCCCTGGATTCACTAATCTTCCATGCAGGACTAGCTTACTCCTGCACGGAAGTGCCCTTTTAGGAGCAGGACTGCAGCGCACCATGCATATTAACAAGGCGCGCTGCCCGAGCGCCTAGGCTTACATGGAGCGTGTACGAGGGCAGGGGACGTGTCTGAGAGCAGAGCTCTCAGAATAAACATGCCCCTGCAATGTAGAATAGCAGAAGGTGTTAAGAAATGAGCGAGATCGCTCATAGGTGTCCGCATATCCCCACCAACAGTCCCCTATGTGTACAACTGCAACATTACATATAAATTAAAAGAAGAAACCCTTTTATTTATTTTTTAAAATCCAAGTACAGCCAACCGTAGATGCGCGGCTGTGCCCATTGCTTAGCTATGGTTATAGCAGCTTAAAAGTCTGAAGAGGATAACAAGGAAGATATATGCAAATGAAGCAGCACAGCAATAGTGTAGTGGGTAGAGCATTCACCTAACAAGCATGCATTCCTGATTCAAGTCCTACTGCAGTACATTCTATTTTCTCATCAAATCACTCTATGATAAATATTTTTTGTGGCATAACCTAATAAATAACATACATTTGTGAACTGCAGTACTGCATTTAATGCAGATGTGAGGTGTCAGTGTCATAATGTTGTAAAGTCCACAGATAATCACGTGTGCCCCATAAAGTATCACAGATACAAATGGAAGGTAAACTGTGTAATGAATAACCCAATACATTTTCCAAATCACCCACCTACCCAAGAACCATTACACTATTACTGTCTTAAATGTAGCACTAGTAAACGGTGGTAAGCATATTTAAGCACTAGTAAGTGGGTTTAAGCCCATTTGCTTGGGGGTAAGCAATGCACACTCAGGTTAAGCAAGATCAAAGCTGTCTGTAAGCATATATAACCAGAGGTTAGCATTGCTTACCCTCGCGCAAACCAATGCAAACCCGCTTACAATTGCTTAAAAGTGCCTTAGGCACTCTGTATCCAACAGCTCTTGTCCTGCCCAGCAACAAAATAATCAACACTCCCAAGTTGCAAACCCTGGACCCTACACACTATAGGCAATATGATGTATCATTAAGCCATGGCAGACACACATACATCTGATGTTATCACAAACATATCATCCAGCACAGTCATTCAACAGTATAGGAAATGTATGTAATTATGTAGATGTATGTGTGTGTGTGTGTATGTACAAATATATATATTTATATATATATATATATATATATATATAGATATATATATATATATATATATATATATATATATTTATATATATATATATATATATATATATATATATATATATATATATATATGTGTGTGTGTGTGTGTGTGTGTGTGTATGTATATATATATATATATATATATATATATATATATATATATATATACATATATATATATATATATATATATATATGTGTGTATGCATATATATCTATATATATCTATATATATGTATATATATATCTATATATATGTATATATATATATATATATATATATATATATATATACCGCTGCTTCTCAAACCCCTGGCAGGATGCTACCAGTGGGAGAAACAGTGTAGACCAGCTAAGTCTAATCTTGACACAAAAACAGGTCCGTCCATGCTGGGACGAACCACAAATTGTGAGTCAATCCAATGTTTACGCATGTCTCAATAGATGAACAAGGCAAGGCTCGTACGTATGTGGACTAAACGGATGAAGAGCCTGAAGAAGCTTGGATCGAGACAGTATACTGGATGAGTACTGAGATGTGGAGAGAGGGCAATGTGTGGAGGTGTGGTATGGCTGGGCTAGCAACCGGAGAATGGATGGTTGCTGTGTACGTGGATCTCGGGGGGGGGGGGGCGACGGAACCATGGGTATGAAATTATGGAAGATATATGCAAATGAAGCAGCACAGCAATAGTGTAGTGGACAGAGCATCCACCTAATGAGCAGGCATTCCTGGTTTGAGTCCCACTGCAGCACAGTCTATTTTACATGGCAAAGCACGTTATAACCAATTTTTTTGTGCAAAACCCACTAAATAACACATACATATGAACTAGAGTACTGCAAAAAATGCACATGTGAAGTGTCAGTGTCAGTGTCATAATGAATAAGGCACTAGTAAGCAGGTTTAAGCACAAATAAGCAGTAGTACGCATATGTAAGCACTACTAAGCATGTTTAAGTGCATTTGCACAGGGGTAAGCATTGCCTACACAGAGTAAGCAAAGTAGAAGCTAAATGAGTGTAAGAAACTGTAACTGGAAGTAAGTACTGCTTAGCTCCATGCAAACCCACGCAAACCCATTTACAACTGCTTTAAAGTGCCTTAATCACTCTGTATCCAACGGCCTGTGTTCTGCCCAGCAACAAAATAAACAAAAAGCTCGAACCCAGGACCCTGCACACCATAGACAAAGTGATTTACCACTAAGCCATGTCAGATATAAATAAATCTGATGTTTTCAGAAACATATCATTCAGTCCAGGCATGCAACAGTACAGAGAATGTATACCAACATTTAGATGTATGTGTGTGTAAATATATTAATATCTAAACAGATACAACATATCTATATATGTAGATATATATATATATATATATATATATATATATATATATATATATATATATATTTCTAAAAATATATACATATATATTAATATATATGAACATGCATGCATGCAAATGCCTACATCGGCACATATATGTGTCTACACCTATATGTCTACATATACACAGCAAGTTACATATGTGTACGCAGATATATATCTATGAAGGTATATACGGACATAGTTATATATATGTAAGCAGATATATATATCTATATAGGTATATATGGCCATACATCTGTAGATAGCAATGGCAGATTAAAAAAAACACATATGTCCACATGTACCGTTAATGGGGATGAGAGGTCCCACACTCTATACGTCTTGTACGAATAGGCATCCCACCCCCACAGCCAAACACGTCTGCCCTGCAATACACAACCAAGTGTCGGAGATCCCATAACCAGAACCAGACATGACATGGGCACAAGATGTTAACAGTACTACATCCCACCTGTATGATGTCAGGCTGGTATTGGTAACATATCATGCAGTACAGTCTGCCTCCCATAGGAAATATAAAATGTGGAAGCCATTGACATTCCCAGGATACAGATACACAGACACAGATATGCAGATATGCAGATACAGATATATATATATATATATATATATATATATATATATATATATATATATACATACATATATGTATATATAGATATACATGTGACTACACATACACACGCAGCTATATGTACAGTAAGATACATATGTAGAAGGGGCACACAGTATGGAACAGCCACTATGCCTACAGTTAACACCTGAACAACTGGACACTGCATGGGCCACCTATACAAGTGACAATCGCTGCCTGCAACATATACCCACAGAGAGGTCATAGGAAAAAATACCACACACAGGTTTGCAGAAATTGAAAACTTTAATTGTGTACTATTACAGTTCTATACGCAATGTCATATAGCTGACATCCATATAAACAGAGTAATGCAACTGTGAAACAGTTATACTAATACAATAGCCTGGAAAGGTTCACAGCTGTTGCTGTCCAGGCCAAGCCCTTCAAATTGTACAATAGTGAGGACAGACTGGGCCACAGAATAGCAAACAATCAACAATATGTAATGCAGATGTATAGTTCAGCAGCCTCTATCTACACTCTGTACAAAATCACTAGGTGGTAAAGATGTCATGTGACCAAATGGGTTGTAACTGTTACATAACAAGGCATAACTAACACCATCACAAGCACACTGACAAACAGAACAGTCTGTATGGCAGGAGGCAGTAGGCTTGCATTAACCCAATTTATGTAAGTAATGTAAATATAGGTAAAGTATACAATACTGTACATCCAGATACCTTAAGGCAGCTTACCCCTGATACTCCCACATTTTGTAACAGCCTAGGTCATTTATGGTGCTTCCCCCCTAGACTCAATAATACTGGGCCATATACCACTGTTACATATACTGGCCTCTGGAGTGCATAAGAGCACACATATATTATGTAGGTGACGCCCACAAATATATGGCCCCAGCCCCACCGTATGTGTGAGGGATACAACAGCAGTGGACTGATGGCAGCAATGGCAGTGTGATATACTCACAGCCCACTACAGAACAACCCCCAACAGCATGTCATATGTGCAAAGCTTGGTATGCAGGTGGAGGACAGAGGCTGGTACACAGGCACAAATGTGGAAAACTGTTGCCATACACTAAGCAAGTTGCTGGTTTTACAGGCTAGTCTGCAACATACCCTTAGTCAGGGAATTGAGGTTAGAAACAGAAATGGATGTAGCCATGCACTGATAGCACTCAACACACACACTGCCAGTGAAATATCTGACAGAGGACCTATGTGGTGGACAGACAACACATGATAGGCACACCTCTGGCCACAAAGAGGATAGGTCCACAGTTGACAGCTATGCAGACAGACTGCATTCCAAGGTAAACTAGTTTGCACACACACACCCTGTAACACCAGTACTATACAAAGCATAATACAACTCTACTCACACTCTGACTGTAGTTCCTGAACCTCCTACAAATATGTAGCTGCCCTGAGTGTGCCGATTCTCCTTTAAGAGGCATTGCTACCTGCTGTCTGTAACACTGATGCCCACACACAGGAAGGATGTCCATCACACAGGAAATGTAAAGGGACCACCCCCACATGATGCAGGGGTTTAGAGTAGGTGGTTGCCATGACAGCGGTAATTGTAAGTACTACACATGTGTAATCATATATATATATATATATATATATATATATATATATATATATATATATATATGGCTATCTGAATAATAATATGTACATATATTTCCACCATATGTTCTGGACACATCTGCTTATACCATGTGTGCCATTGGCTACTGACAGACATCCTAAGGACATCATAGTAAAGTACCGCTGCTAGCACGTAATGCCCCTGTGGACTGCAGCAGAGATATTGGCCAATATATGTGGACATTCTGTACAGTCCAGAGGTATACACATAACCCCTTAGTGCTAAACATGTGTACCATGCCTAACAATATGGCTGTAGACAGCCATGTAGATGGGTATGACACATAACGACTGGAATACATTTGCCACCATAGGTTATGCAGTCACACACCCCTGTCTGGCCTGACACATAATAACCGCTGGTACAGGGGAGTCATCGCCACATACTACCCACTAGATATTGACATACATCTGTACAGTATACCACTGCTCTGTCTGAGATATATGACTGTTAAGGGAGGCCCAGCAGCAGTACATTTGGCAAGTATCTGCACATGACATCTCACTGGGTAAGTACACTAAGCTGCTAGGCATGTAACAATGCACTGTGCAGGCTACAGGCAGACTGGCTCAACACTGACCTACATCTCCTATGGGGGAATGCACATGTACCTGTATATATAGCAGGCTCTACAGGCATGTCGCAGCACAGGGTAAGATACACCTGTGTGAAAGTGCATAACAACCACCAATGTAATCAAAGCCACAGCCACATATGTTAAGCTAGCATAATATTACAGTATATGGACTGTCTGTTCGACACCATCCTCATATGTGCCACTCATAGACTGACCCTACATATACTGGGCTGCTACACAGTTTGGTCCAATGACTGTCTGTGGTATGAGACATGTGAGGGTATGGCCCTACAAACATGTATGCCAATACGGTACCATACAGTGGAGCAGCATGTAACATCAGATAGGATGGGACCTAGAACAATAACATCTACCACAGTCTGTACACAGGCTAAAGTACATATTAACAATATACACACTGTCAACATTCACCATAAGTACACAGACCTCAGTACTGTACAAACATCCACAGAATGTCCAGGTTATGTCATCAAATATAACCCTTACTGTACATAACATGTGTAGCAGTCTGATATCTCACTGGCTTGTTATCAGATATGATGACACTAAATATGGTGTACAGCACATATGCACCACTTCATGCATGACATATGTACACAGGTTGACAGAGTTGTGGCTGGAAGCGCATACACAGGGCCAATAATGACATGTTGCTGTGATAACCTCATACATTTACTGTTGTAACAGGGTTTGTTGCAACATATGTCCTATGAGGGATATGAAGCCAGTAACTGTCATGGCTTTCACCATCTACAGACTGCAATCCTCACACTACCTTCTGCAGTCCACAGATAGATGCTCTGTGGGTAACACATGAAACCAAAGGCACAACACACTGTCCTGTCTGCAGATGACCCTGCAGATGGGGATTCCTCATAAACATAGAACTGACATGGCAGGCATTGAGACATGTAGGACAGTCATATCCACACACACACTGTTAAACCAACAGTACTCCAAATGCAGTATAGCAGCACTTACGGTCTGTAGTCAGGTCAGGCACATCCCCCTCCTGTGTGTTGCCCTGTTTCCACAGTGTATGTTGTTAGAGGTAAACCCCTAATCCATCTCAGATGCTGTTTGCCAAACAACAGATCTAATTCCTGCTCACAGTTAATGAAAAGGGCCAACACCAACATGATGTTCCTAGATATTGGAGTGTGTTTCCATGCAATTGGCAATGGGAATGTTACCACAGCTGTTCCACATGCAATCAGCTAGGGGAGGGCTGCAATTCGTGCAGAGACCATCAGCTGATCATGAGCATCACTTAAAATACACATGCTGCTGCCAAGCAAAGCAGGTGTAGGTCTCCACATTCACCAGAGAGGGAGTGGGAGAGGCAGACAGAGGCAAAGACAAGTCAGGGAGGGGTGCGAGAGTAAAACTTAAACATGTTTGTGTCACACACCTACCTGCACAGGGTATCAAACCCCTGATGACTATGTAGTGCTATTACAGTTCTATGCAGTTATTGGATGCACCACATGGGTAACCTGTGGGGGAGTCTTCAGAACATATATGTGATGGTGACTGACATCTGCAACAGGGATATAGTAGCTATACGGTAGGTGACATACATGTGCCTGTCCACATGAACAAGTGCCAGCATCAACACAGCCACACTCTCACAGGGACACACACACACATTGATACACTTGGCAGAGCCAGGATTACAACTCATCAGTAGTGGGATTGCCACAACACATCACTGTGCAGGTATCACATGCACCACATGGGTCATATGGGGGTTGTATGGGCAAAGGGTATGAGGAGGTGTCTGACATCAGACAGCATGCTTCAGTATGCCCATGGGGGTTGTAGGGAGATTGGATGTGAACATACGCACCATAAAACACACATACAAACACACAGGGTGCCAGTACTGACATGCATGGGTGTATGTCTGCACAGGTGTGTGGTGGTCGACTGTGCCAGATGGCTGTACAAGGCTTGGTGATGGGTATACCTTGGCATCAGGCCACATGACAATGGTCTGCATTGTGGCTCAGGGCTGTAGTGTCTTCATTTGCCCACACAGGTGGGTACTGTATCCCCCATCCAGTCACCTGGGTGACTATTGTGTGTGGCCAATGCTGTGCATCGCTTGCCATGTATGTGTGTTTTAGTCCATGACATGGACGGTGTCTGGGATGTGCACACCTCCCACATGCACGTACAGTGACATGTGGAACTGTACCTGGGGTGTCTGGCCCATGTTGTGAACACAGATTATCATCAGATGTGCCAGTCTTACCCACCTGTGGTAGGAACTGGTAATGGGCAGCAGGTTTACCCTGCACCTACATTGATAGCATGCTAATGGCATTCCCTGGTGTCAGTGGCATCTGTCAATACAGGGCATGTTGTCAGGCATGGTATGTCCTTTGTGGGTTACATGTGATGGCTCCACAGGTGTTGCAGGTGTCCACTGGGGAACATGTGGAAGGTGCACTGTCTGCATGTACATGCATATTGGACAGATGGACAGGGTGTCATGCCCTCTGTAGCCCACAACTATCACCCCATAGTTATTATCAGTGGCCGATATGCAGTGTACTACCCACATATTGGCTATTGCCTAGGCATGTGTGTGTGTATGATACATGGGTTGAGAGTGTGGTCTGGGTAATACTGGGGTTACTAACTGTGATTGCCTGGCCTTGATGTCACATGTATGGGTATGGCTTTTCACTCCAGCCTCTCTGTTATCCCTGTACGGCGGACATTGTGATATATAGTAGGGCTATCATATAAGAAATATGCAAAACACACTCCATACTGGCCATAGGTGTCACACACTCACAACCACCTCCACACAGGATACAAGTTAAACACACACCTGTCATGTCTGGGAGTAGAACCCCTACCTAACTAGTTTATTACATTACAGCACTCCGCAGTTATAGTATGTGCCACAGAAATTGCTGGAGTACTCCTTCCCCAAAGATGTATATCACATTGGATGACATTATCAGGATTGACAAAGTAGGCCATTTGAAATGTACTGCGTGTGACTAGCCTAAAATGCATTGCTCTCTACACAGACATTGAAACACACACAAAACATCCAGAACTGCTATGGGTGGGGATGGAACCCTCCCACAGTTCTAAATCAAGCTACAGCAGTACACAGTTATGGCATGCGCTATGGAGATTACTTGAGTACAGCCTTCCCAGAGGTGTATTTTTAGGTGGGTGACATCAGCAGCCTTACCAAAGTTGAGTATATGAATTGTAAGGAGTGTGAGTACTCTAAAAAACATTGCTCTCTACACAGACATGGTCAAACAGACACACACACTTGTCATGTCTGGGATTAGAACACCTACCTAACAACTTTATCACACTACAGCAGTACGCAGTTACAGGACACTCTACGGAGATTACTGGGCTGCAACCTTCCCACAGGTGTATTTCTAGGTGTGTGACATCAGCAGCCTTGCCAAAGTTGAGTATATGAATTGTAAGGAGTGAGAGTACCCTAAAAAGCATTGCTCTCTACACAGACAGGGTCAGACAGACACACACACTTGCCATATCTGGGATTAAAACATCTACCTAACTACTTTATCACACTACAGAAGTGCACAGTTACAGGACGAGCTACGAAGATTACTGGGCTACAACCTTCCCAGAGGTGTATTTCTACGTGGGTGACATCAGCGGCCTTGCCACAGTTAAGTATATGAATTGTAGGGAGTGTGAGTACCCTAAAAAGCATTGCTCTCTACACAGTCAGAGACAGACATGCACACAAACACACAGTTGCCAAGTCTGGGGTTAGAACTCCTGCCTAGTTTATCACATTACAGCAGTACTCAGTTATGGGACAAGCCACAGAAATTACTGGGCTACAACTCTCCCAAAGGTGTATTTCACATTGGATGACCTCAGCAGGCTTGCCATAGTAGGGCTATGGGGAGGACAATGTGTGTGCATGGGCCATAACCCATTCATCTAGGGGATGGCACGCCACATGCGGGCACACATGGGGTCATATTTCACAGGTACGTGCATACAGCTGCTAGATGACTACTGCCTTGTACAGTCATGTTGCACAGCTGGCACGTGCACCACATAGTCTGTAATGCTGACAGATACTGGTAGCTAGTATCTGCAGTGAGTGACATCTGTACCTCATGTGTTTGGGGCCTTTGGCTGTGTGCTGGGTGGGACAGGCCTGGATGGCTCCCTGTCACAGTCACCCTCTTCCACACGTTTATGTACATCTACCTTTGGCTTATTATATTGTGTTGTCCTGACATATATGTCTGTATTCCTATCCACTGTGTGTGCAAGGCATGAGTGGTGCATACTGACAACTGCAATTGCCAGATATGTCTGGTCCACTGGCATTTGCAGACATGGCCTTCATGTGTTTAAGTATGTGAGCATGCCCAGTATGGCCGTCTGTATTGAATGTGTGGATCATGTCCAGGTAGTTTTGTGCTGCAGTGCTGACCTTTGTGTTGTACACCAAGGTAGCATGCTGTCTCTGCAGGGTATACATTGATCATTTGGCTTTGACTGTTACTACATTTCTGCATAGCGGGGGGGGGCACACCTGAATTTCTACACAGGAGTGGGGGGGGGCACACCTGACTATTATTACATTACTATGTAGGATGGAGGGGCACACCTGACTATTACTACATTTCTACACAGGATTGGGGGGGCACACAAGACTATTACATTACTATGCAAGATGAGGGGGCACACCTGACTATTTCTACATTTCTACACAGGATTGGGGGGCACACCTGACTATTATTACATTACTGTGTAGAATGGGGGGGGCACACCTGTCTATTTCTACATTTCTACACAGGGTTGGGAGGCATACCTGACTGTTATTACAATACTATGTAGGATGTGGGGGCACACGTGACACTTGTACACATTTGCTATGACTATACTGGTATGTCGGGTACTCCATTTCATTCTGTATTGCTAACTATCATGCTGACTAGAGGCATACCAGTGTACTACAGATCGTGGCTTTGGTTGCCCTACATATTATTGTCTGACTTCCTACCCTTCAGAACTAACATCCCACTGCCTGCCCTGCTGTTGTCTGTCTGTGTAGGCATGGAGGGAAGGTTAACCATAGCCATCATTCAGGGGCCATGGCACAGGCTCTGTTTGGGTTTGTCTACACCTGTCCTGCTGACTGAGACTGTTGTTGGGTATGTGAACCATCCTGACTGGTATGTGTGGGTCATATGGACACACCTGTCGCTCAGCACATTTCCTGCAGTGGGTTTTGTCAACCTGTGTAGTACTGGCTACTATGGTGACTACAGTATGTGTTACAGATGTCATGGTGCCACTATGGGTGTCTACTGTCTGCTGCCATAACATTCAGCCACCCAATTACCTTGCATGCTCACATCCATACCATAGCTACAGGTAACGACACATTCTACTCCATTTGGCAATTGGTAGTTTGATTGACTTACCTTGATGGTGTGCCAGACTTGCAGATGGTGCTGGAGGGTTGCCTATGTCAGATGCACATAGTCCCTATACATGGTTGAGCACAGGTAATGTCAAGTTTGGCCTCCCTTTTACTGTATGTGTGAGTCAAAGAGAGGTATCATTCCTTGGGACCCTACTGTGTCAGTGTATGTGCTATGCATTCCCTCTTTGTCAAGGCCAGGGCATACTGGGCATTCCTTTTTCTGCCTACTGGGACAGGCTCAGGTTGTTCCTCCTCTGGGTCACTCTGTACCTGTGCAGACCTTGGCACTGGTGGGGGGCTGTGTGACCCTGCCCCATGCTGTTCCTGCTGCAGCTGTTTCCGCAGGGTCATATTGTGTAGCATAGCATATACCATAACAATTTGGGTACATGTAGCTGGTAAATACTGCAAGGCTCCACCAGATGTGTCCAGACACTAGAACCGTGACCTGAGCATCCCAAACACATGCTCTATTATATGTCTGGCCTGTGCCTCATTATGGCATTTTTTGTTCAGGTGTGTGTGCATTTCTCATCAGCCATGGCTCCAGTATGTACCCAACATCCCCCACTAGGTGACCGTAGGGGATGTCCCCATTGGCAAATCTGTGGTACAGCTGCGTCAGATGCCATATGTGGGAATTGTCATAGCTTCCAGGGCAGCCAGCAGACACATTCATTATAATGTCCTCTGCATCACATATGACCTGGTAGTTGATGGAGGGGATGCCCCTGCGGTTGATGTAGGCCCTACCCTGCTCACTGGGTGGTACTTTGATGCATATGTGCATGCAGTCTATAGCACCCACTACCCCAGGGTATTCTGCTATTTGGTGGAAGTGATGCATATTGCTGGTCAACACCTCACGGGTGTTGAGGAAATATACGTGCTCACTGGCATGTGCTGACATGGCATCCAGGAACTGGTGGAATACTCTGGATGCTGATGCCTGTGACATCCCCATGATATCCCCAGTTGTGCATTGGGAGGTACCTGTGGCTAGTATACCTAGGCCTACACATACCTTGGTATCGACTGGGATGGTTTCCCCTTGGTCAGTTTGGTGTGTCAGGTATGGCCGGCACAGCTCAACAATTTGCTGTAGGAGGTCTCTGTCCACCCTATAGCGCTCCACTATCTCCAGCTCATGTAGCCCCTGGTAGGTTACCCTGGGTCTGTACACTCTTCTTTGGCTACTCACTGTGGGTTGTTCAGCAGCATTCACATCCTCACCACCCTCAGCCTCTTGCACATGTTGTTCTATGTTGCCTGCTGCAGCCCTTCTCATTTTGTAGGTTTGTTTGTTAAAATTTCCCCACTTGTATACACCGGTGGTGTAGAGTGTGGGAGAAACCAGAGGGGAAGGTGTTTGCTTAGTTTATAGTAGTGGTCTGGGCTGGGCTGGTCTGCTGCCTGTGTAATTGGCTGATTCTGATACATTTCACCTGCCAGCTAAGCTAGTTCTCCTTGATTACCTTCCTACTGCTGTTTTCCCTTCCCATTGCCTCCTTGTTTAAGGCCATGTGCGCGCTGCGCAAACAGAGTGCTCAAATGTGCATGCTGCTGCTATTTCCTGGTTTAACTTCTTTTTTCATCCTGTAAAACCCGGTGCGCATTGTGCACACCCGCTTAGGCTTTGTAAAGAGTGCTAGGCAACTTTAGACACACCCCCTAGCTTAGCTGTGCTAAGCTAGGAGCAAACCCGAGCCACAGGGCTCCACTCTGCTTACAGTATGCCTGACACACTCCCATGATGTCACCTACCTCCTAGGCTTGCACCAAGCTATTTCTACTCTTACACTGTTGGGACCTGACTCACATGCTGGGGAAAACTGGGATTCCCTATCCTTCCCCTCATTTGCATAGGATTGCCTGCTATGCATAGTTACATGTCTCAAACTGAGCCTCCCTCCTTAGCACCCACTACTCACTGGCCAGGCTGTCTTCTGCCTGCCATTGACTTGCATGGCAGAATACTGATTTTAGTTAGAATGCTTATTTTAGGTTTATTTTATTATCCACCCCCCCCCCGATCCCATTTGCGCACCTCTGCCCTATGCTTAAACAGCCGAGATCGGCTAAAAAAAATATGTTTTTTTTTTGTTTTTTTTTTTTTTGTTTGCAATGCCAGTGACCTTATACTTGGCCATTGGCATGCTTACTACTTAATATGCAGCCTTTATTTGGAGCTGTCATAGCTCTGTTTTGGATTTTGCAGAAATGTACTCGGTTACTAACGGAGTACATTTCTGCAGATAGCACTAGTCTTGCATGGACTGTTGCAAGCTTCCTGGATTGCAAAATCATCTCATTTGCATGGATTTCACCTGCAAATGGGGTGATTTGCATACCGGGGCTTAGTCCGTGCAAGATTAGTGCAGGAGTGCTCGTGCACACCCCTGCAGGCTGTTCCTGGATCGCACAGCAGACATATTGCCTGCTTGAACTCCTGCACCGATCTTGCACTCCGTGCAAGCTTTTGAGAATCTGTGGGAAGATCTTTTCATTCTTTGCATATGTTCTATGCATTATCTCACTTTCTTCTGGCTTTATGGAGACTGCTCTTTCTTTGCATTTTCTCCATATACCTGCATAGTACTTTCTGTATGACATATTTTCTGGATAGCATACACAGTCTAGATAAATGTTTCTCATTGTCTTTGTTTTGCCAGCATTTTGTTTAATCCATTCAACTTTCTGGATGTATAGTGCAGTGTTTTAATCACGGTTAGTTTTGATATCATTGCAGTCCTCTGTATTGACAGAGATGGTTCCACTACATCTATATTGATTGTAGCTTCATATGAGCAAAGCAAACAATTTGAAAAAGCTTCAACCACATGAAAAAAAGGCATTTTTGCTTAGGTGCAAGAGCCGTTACACCCCTGTGTGGGGTATTTCCCTGCTACTCTTCTCTCACTCATGTTTACTAACTCCAGAGTTTCACAACCTCAGAGAAGTTTGAAAAGCCCGTAAAGATTCACTATCTGCTGGTGCATTAATACAAAGTCACCGGCAGTGATTCTACATTGAAGATTACATCTGTTCAAAGGTAGGGAAGCTGGTAGATACAACATCCTCATGTTGTCAAGTTTTATAGTGTTGCATTGCAAGGTAATAGATATGTTGCTGGCACCTAACGTTTCAGTATGTTTACACATGCTTCATCCATAGATACAGCCTGGCTTTCTGCACGCAGCCTTTCGTTTTTTACAGTCAGCCTTTTGAACATTAGGGATATAACACTGCTTACTTTGAACTACTGGATATTCAATAAAAAGCCATTAGCTAATCTTTCTTTCCTGCTGTGTTCATGTGCTGTGTGTATATTAGCTGTACTTTACATAACAGTGTTTTATGTTTGTTTTGCATTCATTGCCTTAAATGACTAGCTATAGCACCGCTTGTCATGTGGCCTAAGTCATAGTGTACAAAAAATCAGTTTGGATTAGTCTACTTATAAGATTAAGAAATAAATGCTAAGTAAGAAAATAAAATCTAGATCAAAGCAGAGCCCAACTGAGAATAGCATGCACGTGTTTCCTGATGGTGGTATAAAGGCCAGGATATGTCTGTTATATGGCAATCCTGCACCCACTTAACCCAGTCACTCTAGGCATTGCAGCTATAAATAGCTAGTTCAGTTCAGATGTGGTGTCTGAGCCTGGCACTCACATTTATATCTTCTTCTAATGTAACATCACCCTGGAGCACTTTTATTTTCACATCCACTAGTATATTTTGCTGGAGTAGCTGGTGGAAGATTAAGAGATGTAAATGTCCACTTATTATTAAATGTATTTTTTGTAAAAATTATTCTGGAAAATGAGGCTACTTCTAAAGAAGGTCAGATAAGCTCTACATAAATATTTGTTTTACAATGGAAATGCATAGATTCTGTAAACAGTAAAAGTCCAAGGCCCTAGCCTTCAGGAAGTCCCACTGATAATGTACTTCTGTAGAGGCTGCTTTGTGAATTTGATTGTAAAGGAGATGTTGCTTCGATAAAATGTTGGCTTGTTACAGGCTGGCATGAGTAATTCAAATAAGTGCTGTTGATTTATGAGAAGTAAGTTATTTAAAGTGTCAGAAGCCCCTTTTAGGTAAACAAAAAATTGCACTTGTTAGTTTGACTTTGGTGGCGGTAGTGGTGATGGCAAGGAAAACACTTATTATTGATATCAGAGGCCTGAATGTGAAAGGGCAGTAGAGTTTTAGAAAATAAGAATGAATGTTATTTGTATGCATAGAAAAGCCAAGTCTAAGGCTCTGAAAGACTTGGTGGGCAGTCTGGTAAGATAGAATGTTTGACTCGTTATACTTGGAATCAACAGCTAAGCAGCTGTAGTAGCTGAGGATCATGACATTGTATTCAGAAAAAGTTAGAGAAATATTTAATTTGGTTGTGGGACTAAAATCCTGTGAAGAAAAATGCACTTAGCTGTTTCTGAGATGGGCAGTATAGATACACATCTATGTATTTTATACACTTTTTTGTGTATGTATGCGTGCATGATGTGTCTGTGTGTGTGTGTGTGTGTGTGTGTATGAGTGTGCCATCACTGTTTAATAGCAACAGGATCCCAATACCGGTGTGTTTCTTTTCTCAAGAGTAAGAAGGCATGAAGTGTATAGGTTGGCTATAGTAGGTTATATATATAAATTCTTCTTATTATTTTTTACATGATGATAGACAATTAACTTAGAAAATAAGCAAGATGCCATAATATTTAAATTTAGGCAGATGTTCACTGTGCTATACTTACAAAACTTTGTGATTTGTCCTAAACAACATTATTATTGTTATTATTATGATCATCATTTATGTTTATCCAGCTGCTTCAATGAAATAGGTGTTTTTGCAACATTTTTTTAATTGGAAGTTCAAAAGTACTTCATATAATAATTACTGCATTTTTTTGCATACACAATTAAACTGAGAATTGAATTTATTGATGGGGACTAGACTAGAATTAATAAAAATATATAAAAAATGTTTAATACAGAATGCCTTTTTATTCAGTCACCCAAAAAATTAAAAAAAAAACAAGGCAAAAGAATGAAAACTTTGCAGAAGAAACACATACAAGCTGACTTCGGAAAAGCAGTGAAGTAAACCAGCACAGCAGAAGCTTGAATGGGAATCAGACTTCGACATTATGTTTCATGGTAGAATTAACATAATTCTGGGACATGCTGCTTTGAAGGAAGTGGAGAGGAGTGGTGATGATGTCATACAGTGGGTGGGGATAAGAATGCCAGTTGAATGAAGAGCTCTATCTGAATTTTACACATTGGGACTGTCCCTTTAAGGATCGTGAGTGTGTGTGTGTGTGTGTGTGTGTGTGTGTGTGTGTGTGTGTGTGTGTGTGTGTGTGTGTGCGCGCGCACACGTGCATGTCTGTATATCTGTATGCTATTCTGAATGGATCGTGTGTGTGTGTGTGGGTATGTGTGTGTGTGGTTCTGTCCCTTTGTGGTTCATTACAGATACAGAACCACAGGGGGAAAGAGCCACAAACTAAATTTAAATAAAAAGCATTCTAATAATAAAAAGCATTCTAAAAATGGAAGAATATTAGGTGGCCCAGCACAGATTCCTGAGGTATACCTTACATAGCTTGTTTAGTATTACAGTATAGTAACTTAACTGGCTGTTTGTGTGTGGTTCTGTCCCTTTGTGGTTCATTACAGATACAGAACTACAGGGGGAAAGAGCCACAAACTAAATTTAAATAAAATGCATTCTAATAATAAAAAGCATTCTAAAAATGGAAGAATATGAGGTGGCCCAGCACAGATTCCTGAGGTATACCTTACATAGCTTGTTTAGTATTACAGTATAGTAACTTAGGTTCATAGGTTCATAGGTTCATACTAGGCTATCTGCCCGAGGGCATTTACAAGCCTAGCCCATCGTTTTGTGGCTTACGCCACCCCTTTAGTATGGGGAACTATACCCATTATTTTGCTGTGCCTCTGTCGAGCAGTGACACTGAGGTAATCCCTGGGGTATATCTGCGATCTCCCAACCATTGGTCAAGATTTCTCTTGAACAAGGCCAGCGAGGTGCTCTGCCTCACATGTACCGGGATTTTGTTCCACAGCATAGGGAGTCTTTGGGTGATGAATCTATCCCTCCAGCACGTCCTATTAATAGCCGTGTCAAGGTTTAAGTCTCCCCCTTGTGGCTCTGATGGATCTAGATTTTTGAGGTGAAGCATATTCATCAAATCTGGGTTTGACATGGCCTTGTATGTTAGGCAAAGGTCACCTCTGAGTTTCTGTATAATTTTTTCTGGATAGCATACACAGTCTAGATAAATGTTTCTCATTGTCTTTGTTTTGCCAGCATTTTGTTTAATCCATTCAACTTTCTGGATGTATAGTGCAGTGTTTTAATCCGCGGTTAGTTTTGATATCATTGCGGTCCTCTGTGACTGAGATGGTTCCACTACATCTATATTGATTGTAGCTTCATATGAAGAACCAAGCAAACAATTTGAAAAGCTTCAACCACATGAAAAAGGCATTTTGCTTAGGTGCAAGAGCGTTACACCTGTGTGGGGTATTTCCCTGCTACTCTTCTCTCGCACTCATGTTTACTAACTCCAGAGTTTCTACAACCTCAGAAGTTTGAAAAGCCCGTAAAGATTCACTATCTGCTGGTGCATTAATACAAAGTCACCCGGTATTGATTCTGCCCGTGAAGATTACATCTGTTCAAAGGTAGGGAAGCTGGTAGATACAACATCCTCATGTTATTTGTCAAGTTTTATAGTGTTGCATTGCAGGTAGCCGATATGTTGCTGGCACCTAGCGTTTCAGTATCATTTTACACATGCTTCATCCATAGATGATACAGCCTGGCTTTCTGCACTCAGCCTTTCTTTTTTACAGTCAGCCTTTTTTTGAACATTAGGGATATAACACTGCTTACTTTGAACTACTGGATATTCAATAAAAGCCATTAGCTAATCTTTCTTTCCTGCTGTGTTCATGTGCTGTGTGTATATTATTAGCTGTACTTTACATAACAGTGTTTTATGTTTGTTTTGCATTCATTTGCCTTAAATGACTAGCTATAGCACAGCTTGTCATGTGTAGCCCTAAGTCATAGTGTACAAAAAAATCCAGTTTGGATTAGTCTACTTATAAGATTAAAATAAATGCTAAGTAAGAAAATAAAATCTAAGATCAAAAGCAAGAGCCAACTGAGAATAGCATGCACGTGTTTTCCTGATGGTGGTATAAGGCTTGGGGATATGTCTGTTATATGGCAGTCCTGCCTGTAGTCATCTAAGGCATTGCGGCTATAAATAGCTAGTTCAGTTCAGATGTGGTGTCTGGGCCTGGCACTCACATTTATATCTTCTTCTAATGTAACATCACCCTGGAGCACTTTTATTTTCACATCCACTAGTATATTTTGCTGGGTAGCTGTGGTGGAAGATTAAGAAGATGTAAATGTCCACTTATTATTAAATGTATTTTTTGTAAAATTATTCTGGAAAATAGGGGCTACTAAAAGAGGTCAGATAGCTCTACATAAATATTTGTTTTACAATGGAAATGCATAGATTCATTATGAAACAGCAAAGTCAAGGCCCTAGCCTTCCAGGAAATCCACTGATAATGTGTACTTCTGTAGAGGCTGCTTTGTGAATTTGATTGTAAAGGGAGATATTTATGATAAAATGTTGGCTTGTTACAGGCTGGCATGATGAATTCAAATAAGTGCTGTTGATTTATGAAGTAAGTTATTTAAAGTGTCAAAGAAGCCCCTTTTAGGTAAACAAAAAATTGCACTTATTGGTTTGACTTTGGTGGTGAGTGGTAACGGCAAGGAAAACACTTATTATTGATATCAAGAGGCCTGAATGTGAAAGAGGCGAGTAGAGTTTTAGAAAATAAGAATGAATGGTATTTGTATGCATAGAAAAGAAGCCAAGTCTAAAGGCTCTGAAAGACTTGGTGGCGTCTAATGCAGATAGAATGTTTGAAGCTCGTTATACTTGGAATCAACAGCTAAGCAGCTGGCAGCTAGGGATCATGACATTTATTTTCAGAAAAGTTAAATATTTAATTTGGTTGTGGGACTAAAATCACTGTGAAGAAAAATGCGCCCAGCTGATGACTGCAAGGATGGGCGGTATAGATACATCTATATGTATTTTATACACTTTTTGTGTATGCCTTCGTGCATGATAGTCTGTGTGTGTGTGTGTGTGTGTGTGTGTGTGTGTGTGTATGAGTGTGCCATCACTGTTTAATAGCAACAGGATCCCAACGATTGTGTTTTCTTTTCTCAAAGGTAAGAGGCATGAAGTGTATAGGTTGGCTATAGTAAGGTTATATATATAAATTCTTCTTATTATTTTTTACATGATGATAGACAATTAGCAGAAAATAAGCAAAGATACCATAATATTTAAATTTAGGCAGATGTTCACTGTGCTATACTTACAAAACTTTGTGATTTGTCCTAAACAACATTATTATTGTTATTATTATGATCATCATTTATGTTTATCCAGCTGCTTCAATGAAATAGGTGTTTTTGCAACATTTTTTAATTGGAAGTTCAAAAAGTACTATATAATAATTACTGCATTTTTTGCATACACAATTAAACTGAGAATTGAATTTATTATTGATGGGGGACTAGACTAGAGTTAATAAAAATATATAAAAAATGTGTATTTTAATACAGAATGCCTTTTTTATTCCAGTCACCCTAAAGTAAAAAACAAGGCAAAAGAATAGAAAACTTTTGCAGAAGAAACACATATACAGAAGCTGACTTCAGAAAGCAGTGGAAAAAACCAGCACAGCAGAAGCTTGGCAGATGGGAATCCAGACTTCGACATTATGTTTCATGGTGAATTCAACATAATTCCTGGGACATGCTGCTTTTGAAGGAAGTGGAGGTAGTGATGATGTCATACAGTGGGTGGGGATAAGAATGCCAGTTGAATGAAGAGCTCTATCTGAATTTTACACATTGGGACTGTCCCGCTAAGGTCGTGAGTGTGTGTGTGTGTGTGTGTGTGTGTGTGTGTGTGTGTGTGTGTGTGTGTGTGTGTGTGCTTTGCGGTGCATAATCTGTATATCCTGTATGCTATTCTGAATGGATCGTGTGTGTGTGTGTGGGTATGTGTGTGTGTAGTATTGGTTCTACTGTCCCTTTGTGGTTCATTACAGATACAAGAACCACAGGGGAAAAAAACCACAAACTAAATTTAAATAAAAACATTCTAATAATAAAAAGCATTCTAAAAATGGAAGAATATTAGGTGGCCCAGCACAGATTCCTATGGCATTTTGTACCACACATGTAGCTTGTTTAGTATTTACAGTATAAAGCCAACTTAACTGGCTGTTTGTATTTTATTGAGTTCTGTCCCTTTGTGGTTTTATTACAGATACAGAACCACAGGGAAAAACCACAAACTAAATTTAAATAAAAGCATTCTAATAATAAAAGCACTTATTCTAAAATGGAAGGAAAGATATTAGGTGGCCCAGCACAATTCCTGAAATTTATACCTTACATAGCTTGTTTAGTATTACAGTATAGTAACTTAACTGGCTGTTTGTGTGGGGTTCTGTCCCTTTGTGGTTCATTACAGATACAGAACTACAGGGGGAAAGAGCCTAGCTTCATGCATTTAAATAAAAAGTACATTCTAATAATAAAAAGCATTCTAAAAATGGAAGAATATGAGGTGGCCCAGCACAGATTCCTGAGGTATACCTTACATAGCTTGTTTAGTACTACAGTATAGTAACTTAACTGGTTGTTTGACAACCATGGATCTACTAAAGAGCAGTTTGAGAATTATTGTCAAGCATTATCAGATATAACAAAAATATATATTAACATCTTCAAGAATTGCGACCATAATAACATAAAACCATAATAACATAAAGCTTTAACACATAAAATGACTTATCTACAAAACATGTCTATGTACAGTATTTCTAAAATGTGCTTTTATAAATGCAAACTAAATAAAGGTTTAAAATGATAATGTCAAATATAGTACAATTACAGAGTGCCAGTGTGGTATTTATAAATAAATAAATGTATTTGCTTCAATACTTATGATGTATTATTGATTGATTTTAATTTCATTTTTATTACATTAATTCTTACTCAGGAAATGACAGTACTCATATTTATTAATTCAGAAAAAGTAGGAGTAGATATACTTTTCCAGTTTTTTTGCTTTTGTTTTCTGAGATACAGCCAAATAATAGACCACTAATCTTTCTTGAGGCAAATAGCAGTAGGAGTATTCAATAGAATCAAGTGTTTCGAATTACAAAACTATCCAGCTGCAATAATTGTGCAAAATATTGAAATTTAGACCAACACTTATTTATTAACTCACAAACATAGGAAGCAAGGTGTTGCCACCTTTTAAATTTTGTGACTACTCCAACAGCAGTCATGCACCCTTCTTATACGTTTTGGCAATCTTATGTTGAGTAAGAGAAGATATATGTATAATCTTCCACATGAAGGGTCTTCAATGCAATGATGAGTATTTTTGGCAGAAAGAATATTATTTCCTTGTCAATATTAGAAAAGTTGTATATTCTGTCTGCTTCAACTATGTCCGTTAGAGTTCAGGAATTATATGTTTATTTCCAAGAATAATTTTCTATAATTGTGGAAGAGGATTGCTAGAAGCAACACTTAAAATATTATTCTTTAAGTATGTTAGTAATGCATGATACTCAGACAATGTTGACTCAGTGGTGTGTATTTTCTTAAACAAAATATCTAATGGATTAAATTAAAAACTGGTTCTCCATTTCACTATTATACCTATAAACAACTTCATCTACTGACAATATTTTAGTATATTTTAAACAATTAAACCAGTAACTTCACTCTTTTTGAGTTAATATTCCCATGTTAGCTATAGTATATGTATTCACATTCTGTGGAAAAAGATGTAGAAACTAAAGAGAAAGCCATTTTAATAGGAATTCTATACATGTACTTTTGACATTTTTTAGAAAGTTGATAATCTACAAAGAATAAATGGGTTTAGTAATATAAATAGTATAAGTTCTTCCAAATGAATACTTAAAAAGAGTCAGTCCAATGTAGGACTATTTAAATTATGGATGCTAAATAATATATTTCTATAGCAGAGATATTTATACCACCTTTGATGCTGGGCTGGCATCACTGTCACCAAATGTGATAGCCGTGTGTGGTAATTGATACCATACTTACCAAATGCTGACAGTACAATGGTGCCACCAATGTGACACACGGATGGTAAAATGCTGCCCACTGACATCATGATGGCTGGAGCTATTGGGGTTTGGATCCCATCACTACCAATCAAGGCTGAAGCAATAGCAAAAAAGTGTACATATCTCAATAATTAACCCACAAAATACAACCAGACGCAAAGAGCATAAAGGCATTCAGCTAAGCATGCCAAGGCCTCTGCCTCAGCACTCTGTCTATGAAGCAATGTCATCTAGTGTCCCTTTATCCATAGTAATTTTCTTTCACATACTTTCACACACACACACACACACACACACACACACACACACACACACACACACACACACACACACCGCACTTACTGCGCACACACACACACTCACGCACACACACACACACACACACACACACACACACACACACATACACATACACACACATACCACACACTGCTGCGCACACACACACACACACACACACACACACACACACAAACACACACACACACACACACACACACAATTCCCAGGGAAAGCTAGCAGAAGTTTCCAGTTCCGGACATCTTTCTTCCTACCATTCTGAGTGAAATCCGTTAACATCCCTTTCACCCATAGTTGGCCTTAAGTAGACTGATGGACAAATGTACCACACGTCTTGTTAACTAACAGGGTACATAATGATTGTCTCTTCTCAGATAAAATAATAGTGCACAAATATAATACATATTAAAAAAAAATAATCACCTACTTTTCTGTGCACAATAAGTATTCCCTTTGCTCTCACACCCTAGCAGTCTGCAATAGGGAAATAATCATTTTCTCTCAGCTTAAATTCAGCCTCCATCATATATGAGCAAACTCTACTAAAATCTCCAGCACTATTCAAATACTAGAAACAAAATATGTAGATTTATAACAACCTTTACAATATTCCTGGCCATTTCCTGTGCTCCTATAACTTTTGTACTCCCACTAACACAATCTATATTACTACTTCGAGGCCATTGCAGTTCCAACAAATTATTGGGTGACAGATGTGTTAGGCAGCCATATACCCTGGAATTGTCCCTGCTATGGAAGCATAGAAACACAGAAATAATGGAACAATACTAGGTAACCGATCATGAGGACCACATGATGTCAATGTCTAGCCATATGGACTTTTAATTAGACAAACTTAAAAGTTCTTGCCACCCTTTTCAACACTTGCCTCCTATGAAACTAAAAAGTGAAAAACAATAGAATCTGATGTACATTATTAGTACTACTGTCTGTTGTAGATGTCCCTTTAATAAAGTATATTGCAATATGCTATGTTTTCAGTAATGGATCCAATTCTCTAGTGTTAATATACTCTTGCAATATAAACTTCTGCAGTTTATCATGCTATGAAGTTGTGCATGGTGATTATGTGAATGAAACAATATAGTATGATGCTTACTGAATTGCATCAAATGAGCATAATAGGAAACCATTGTATGGGTATATGATATTTAGAAGGAATAAAGATACACAGACAGATAACTGTGTGTAAAACGTATTCTCAAACACAACAGATCATAAACATATTTACAAAGGTTTGTGCAAAGCAGTTTGGCCTCCACAAAGAGGGAAGTGGTTTGGGATAGTAACATCCAGGTTACTTCAGATACTGAAATTAAATTAGAATATGCTGAAAAAGTACTAAGCAAATTAGACCATTTTAAAGCACTGAGAGCAGAATTACTAATAACGGCATGAGAATACTTAAAATGTGATCTTACAGTGCTACTGCATTTATTTATTTATTTAATTTTTTACCAGGTTAGAGATCTGGTCAATTCTTATCAATTTCAGTATCAGTCCAGGAGGAAATTTCACACAGTTAAAGTAATTTGTCAATGCTAATGATATATCAGTATTGTAAATCCCAAGAGTTGTAAAGAAAATCATCATAAAGCAGCAATAATAATTGACAGACTCACTAGACAATTAGGTGTGGATAGATTATTCAAGATGGGTGACATGCACTTTTTAAAACTATTTTAAGGGAAAAAGGAATAGGATGGGAATAGGATAAACCCAGAGTCATATAGTTTGATAAGTCTATTTTCTTGTTGGAGAAACATAATAAAGAAGGCTATTTTGAATAAATTATTGGCAGATTTGTAGAGGCTGGGACTTAAAAGCATATATCAAGATGCATATGTTGATGAATATGTTGAAAATAGGTCTATACCTACCTGTAACACAATATTCTATAATACTCCAATAATAGCGTCAAGCTTTTTAAGAGTAATACCAGGGTAATAAATCAGAACAACTGTGCATTAATGTAATCTTCATAAGATGGATAACTTCATGCTTTACAAACAGGATGTATCATATAGCAAATGGATAGGTGAAATTCTAGGTTACAGTCATTGTGTCCTGCAGGGCTTTTTCCTGTTCTACACTCTCTCTGCAGATGACTTGAATGACTTGAAAATGGGAAAACTGATTACATCTGAAATGGATAGGGTATGTCTGCAAAAGAACTTGACTAAACTGCCCAGCTATGCACAGGAGAATAATATGCTAATAAATATATCAAAAACAAACTATACGAGATTTGGGAGATATAGACTGAAGACTGGATATTTAATATATCATGTAGTGACTGAAACTGTAGATTCATTTAAAGACCTGTGTATATGGAAAGTTCCAGCTTTAAGTTTTTTCTGATCATATTAATTAATTGGTTAATGATAATTATAAAACAGCAGACTCTATAAAAAGATTTATAAAAGTCCTACAACAAATCACTCAAATTATGAAATCATTGTTTGTATAAATCTCATTAGCAATTTTCACAGCAAATCACTACAGGATGAGCTGAGGATTAAAAAGTCACTAACTTAATAGCATTTGAGTTTCAAGACTTCAAATCTTTCCAGAAAATGGCAATATATATATACCAAACAAAAGGGGCGGGGATTCATGAAGGCTTGCATGGAGTGTAGCAAGAGGCGTGTAACACTCCATTACGCAAGCCTGCGTGTTCCAGGAACAGCCCGAAACTCCGTGTAAAGAGACCAACTAAGCGTCTCTTACCTTGCGGGACTGAAAGCGTCAGATATATTAAATACCTCACTTGCAACCCGAAGGTATGCAAAATGAGGGTATATTAGCGATCCGCGAAGCGAGAGCTCCAGCCCGTGTGTAGCCAAAGAGCGTTTTAGCTGCAGGAAATGTACTCGATTGACAACTGAGTGCGTTTTCTCCCCAAAATCCTAATGAGACCATGTCACTTGCCTCAAATAAAAGAGGGTCTGCATATGTGTCCAGGCAGCATGCCAATGGCCAATAATAATGGCAATGGCCATTGTAGCAAGATTAACCCGATGCAAAAATTATAAAAAATATAAAATATATTTTTTGATTTTGTCCGCCGATGTTTCATTTAATAAGCTTAGCGCAGCCCGAGCAAACGGGTTGCAAGCTGTATAAGCTATAAAATAGAAGGTTATAAACCCCACAAATCGTAGGTTTATAGCCTGTCCCCATGGAATGACAATGCAGGGGACCAACAGACCTAAAACAACATGGCCACCGTGTAGTGGTTGCTAAGAGGAAGAGTGAGTCCTAAGACATGCTTAACTAAGCATTAGTAGGCAATATCATGTAAATGAGGGGTTAAGATACTGAATCCACAGTCACATAGCAAATGAGTGGCACAGTCTGAGTAGTGTAAAGAGATACACATAAGGGAGGAGGAATAGAAGTAGGAGATAGGTGACATCACAGGGGGGCTAATGGTAGAAAAGAAATACCTGCAGTTCATTGGAGGTCAGTGTAACACACTGACAGATGACAGACACAGATCAGGGAAAGAGGAGTGCCACAAGATAAGCATGGGAAAGTCAAGAATGGAAGGTGTACACTGTGCACACCAAAGTTTCTTGCTGAAGATTTAGCATGCCCTTGCATTAATGTAAGCGATAACCATATGAAGCGCGGAGAGAGGTAGGGCAGTGTGTGCGTGCGTGTAAGGCAGACTTCAGAGCATGTGGGGCCTGATGGTAGATGTTTAACACTGTTTGCACTGGTGTGCTGCGCGTTTTAGCACAGATAATGGAGACCAGACCCTGAACCGTGTAAGCATGTGTGCGTCGCGTGTAAGCCACTGTGAGCATGTTTCTCGCTGGTATCGCGGCGCTGCTCCCCTGAGGAAACAGAAAGGAAAAAGGAAACAGCAAGAATTAGTAGGAAGCTAGCAGGGAATACTGCTGGAGCTAGCAGGTGAAACAATTAGAAACGAGGCAATTACACAGAGCAGAATCTGGCCCAGCCCAGCACTTAAAACTCTGCAATCAGCAGTGCAGGATGATTCTCTCTCCAAGAGACACTGCAAGACAGGGTAAGCTATTAGAAGTGAAAACTGAAAAAGCTGAACTCAAAACAGAAATGTGTAGGGGCTGCCATAGCTGTGATAATGAGACATAGGCGACTTGCTGAGGTGAGAGTGACAATGCCACAGATGGTGCCAGACAACCCACAGTGAGGGAGGCGGAGAAAAGAATATTACAGGCCCAGGGTCACCTACCACGGGTTACATGAGCTGGAGATAGTAGGCTATAGAGTGGACAAAAAAAAAAAAATGGGGGGGGGCCATTGGCAAAAACCAAAAAGGGGGGCAAAAAAAAAAAAATTATATTTTTTAAAAAATCCCGGGGGGGCCGGATGTTTAAAAAAAAGGGGGGGGAAAAAAAAGGCCCCGAAAAAACGGGGCTGCTCCACTGTATAAAAAAAAAAAAAAAAAAAAAAAAAAAAAAAAAAAAAAAAAAAAAGAAAAAAAAAAAAAAAAAAAAAAAAAAAAAAAAAAAAAAAAAAAAAAAAAAAAAAAAAAAAAAAAAAAAAGAAACACAAAAAAAAAAAAAAAAAAAAAAAAAAAAAAAAAAAAAAAAAAAAAAAAAAAAAAAAAAAAAAAAATAAAAGAAAAGAATAAAAAAAAAAAAAAAAAAAAAAAAAAAAAAAAAAAAAAAAAAAAAAAAAAAAAAAAAAAAAAAAAAAACAATAAAAAATTTGAAGGATAAACCCAAAAAATGGGGTAGGCAAAAGGGGGGCCCCCCAATCCCCGGCCGGCAAAAAAACCCATCCCAACCTGGTAGTGGCCCTGGGAATGACCCCCTCTGACTACTAAATAATAAAGGGTTAAAATACTGACCCTCACAAACATGACAGGGAGTGTAAATCATGAAGAGGAGTGACACCCCCGGGATGAAGATGGTTAAGTAATGTAAAAATGACAATGCAACCGGGGCCCCCTGAAAATCCCCCCCAAAGCATGAAGCCAAAAATGGAGGGATGTAATTCAAAACTGGCTGGTAATGCAGTTGCAAAGGGGAGAAATGTGTTTCAGCCTGGGAAGCATGGGATGACATGTGCCCCCCTGTGGGGGGCACCCCTATCATAGGCCCCGGGAACGGAAAGGTGTCGTACCCACAGCATGCCCTGTGGTAAGTCTCAAAACAAAAACCTTATAGGACCAAAAGGGATAGGAACCTAGAGTAACTAAACCCAGAATTAAACAGAAAGATGTGCAGGTCCCAACAGAGGGAGAATGTTTCCGAATGAAAACGGGTAAGGGCTAATAGATAAACTAAGGGTTAACCCCTCAACTGTGCTGAACCCCAAAAAAGGGAACAAGCACGGAGGGTGTGCAATAAATGTCGGGAAACCCCCCCCATTTTGGAACAAAAGAAGCAGCATGGTTACCATGGTAAATACCAATGGTAAAACTCCTCCCAGATATACCCTGTGCAGCACGCCCCAAACCAGGAACCACCTGGCCTATGTTGGTAAGAATATACAAGCCCCCAAACCAATTATTTTGTTGGAAAAAATCCCAGCATCACTGGGAGCAATCTAGCAAAACACAGTGGGAAAATTCCCAGAATCCAAAACCAAAATGCCCAGGAACAAAACTCCCACAAGATAAGCAACGGAGTGATAATCACAACAGTGTTGGATGGCAAATAGAAGTGTTCCCTCCTGGAAGCCAACCATGATTCACACTGGATTAACACCTGACCACATCCCGGGGAAAAAACCACAGGAAAACTGTGAAAGAAAGGTTGCCCCCTAAACCTGTGGAACCACAAAGGCCCTTGAAGGAGAATATGGGCACACCCAAACATATTATAAGGTTCCTGAACACGCCGGAATCTTGGAGTTGAAATACAAAAACAAAAAGACCAATGCCATGGTTTGGGCATGCTACTAATTACCAAACCATGCAAGAGAATGGGAACACACATGAAGGCCATAAAAGGGAAGAACACTGACGAGTAGGCAAAAAAAGTCCCCAAAAATCCCTGGCCGCCAAACAATAGAATCTGTGAACCGGGAATGTACCCTGCCCCAATAAAACAACCCAAACTCCCCAAAAATACAAATATATGTGAAGAGAAACCTTTTACCAAACCGAGGCTGACCCCCCCAATAGTATGTAAAACAGTCAAGGAAAGGAACCACTACAAAACCCTCCCACATGACCACAAATGTAAACCAAAACTAAAACAGAAAAACATTCCCGGAGGCCCTAATTTACAAACACACCACACCAAACAGAACCTCCAAAGCGATCCCAAGAAACCAAATCCAAAAACACAAACACATAGTACCAAAGGGTGGCCAAAAGCCCCAAGGCCAAAAGGGAAAACAAATGTGCATTTGTAATAGGGTTGTATGGGCGAAACTGGCCCCACTCACCAGACTAACAAAAAGGGGTACACTCCTGTGGCTGCCACAAATGACAAACAAAAAAGGAGGTACCCCAAAAAGCAAAATAACACCATTGTCCACGGGGAAGACCTGGTTTCCCCCCCTGGCTACATGAAAAGAGAATATAGCTTGAGTATGCCCCCACCGGATGCACTGGCCTTTGCAGATCCAACCCCACCAAAATATCCCACGAAAACCAGAATACATTTTGGGGACATTAACTGCACCAAGAGGGAAGTCGTCCTTAACATGCAGACAAGCCACTCCCAGGGTGGCTTGATGTTACCCCGGGGTGTCTGGATCGGATAAGGTTTCCCCCCCATGAGCCAGACAAGGAAAAGATAACCCACCACCCTAGAAAACAAAGGGGAAAAACATGGGTAAGCTGACCAACCAATGTGAAACGAAAGGCCCCCCTGGGCACCCCCCAGTATGGGAACACGAGCTTATACGGGCCCTCTGCAAGCCACTGATAGCACACCCAGCACACCATTAACCACATTCATGTTTTGGCCCCAAACCCTCCCAAAAACATCAAAGGAGGAGTATCCATATGGCACAGAACCCATAGGCCCAGGTAACTACAATCACAAGCAGCGGAGACCACCCATGTGCACCTAATTTAGCAAAACTCTTACATTGTAGATGCAACCAATCCAACCAAAACCCCCCCAACATCCTGAAAACTGGCAGAGAAGTCCCACCAAAACCAGAAAAGGGTATCAAAAATTACCACAATTAAACCAAATCGGAGTAATCAACCAACACAAACAGAACCTGCAGTACACCACAATCCAATTGGCAGGAAACTGTCCAATTGGCACCGTTCAGAAAGGAACAACATCAACAGGGTATGGTGTCTGTTACAGCCCCAAAATTCTGTACAAGACTCAAGGGAGTCCCATAACCTCCCTTGAAGCCTCAAATACCCCACCAAGAGGAAAAGGCAAAATATGTCATATGCTCCCTGGTGTGAACCCCCTAAAGAGTACCTCCTACACAGAGGCTTTGATGCTGTTGTACGGGCCCGTAACACGGGTTTGGGCAGCTCCACCACAGGAAATCAAACCAGGGAGCTTAAGTGACAGATGTCAGCCTCAACCTAATGAAATAGGATGTGCGGGAGGGACGAACTAACCCGGGTCCCCCCCCCGAAAAGGTCCCAAATCCATGTTAGGAAACCCCCCCAGACACCCCCAAACGGGAAATTTTAAGTGGAGGAATGTAATGTACATGGGGTTTTCATTGCATCCCGAGGCACAGAAAAGAAAATCTTTGGGCCCATAAAGCCTGCAAGGGGTGGCGACACAACACTTAGCTTACAATGCCCTAGGGGGATACCATATGAACCCAGAACCTATGAAATCAAAGACAGGCACTAAGGAAAATCAAAGGCTTACTTCTGTGGAGGAACCATTTGGGAACACAGAATCCTGAACACACAGATATTACAAACAACATACCAAAACACAACATATTCCCAAATACAACCTGACAGGTGCAGTGCAAACCCCCAGAATGCAAAATTCTATAGCAGACTGGGTCCCTACTTTCAACGAGGTAACGCCCTCTGCAAAGCAAAACAACAGACAAGGATGTAGGTTCCTGGGCTGAGGCCAAAGGACCCAAGAATAAGGTGCCAAATACATACTGCCCTGTAGCCACCCAGGATAGACCCAAAGAGCATGTACAAAAAAGGGCCTTCCAAAAAAGGGGTTTTTAATGGAATCCCTCCACCCCAGGACCCGCAAGCTTGGTCTGCACACTAGGGAAAGGATCAGAGTACCCAGACAAAAGCTATTGGACCTACTGACACCCCCCTACAGTGTGGTGTCGAAACTGAACCTGCCCCTAAACTGTTTGACCCTTTTTGAAAATCTTTAAGGCATTGATGGGGGCAAGTGGCCACACACGTACTGGCCGATAGCTTAGACAATCCCCCTTTGAGTTCAGTAGGAATGTTCCCCAGCTTAAATATTACCCCTATGTCGTAAGGGTTCAAACCAACCAAACAAACACATTCAACATCTGCATCCAGTCAACCAAAGCAAATATCATCCCAAAAGGTTTGGCCGGGGCCCCCGTTCGATTAGTCCCATATCAGGCCAACAGGAAGGATGTGACTGAACATGATCAGAGGAGTACAAACAGCCACCAATTGCCCCCCAGCTGACACAAAAACCCACAAAAGGGCCATAGAAACAACAACGGGACCAACCCTGTCGCAAGCAAATTGAGAACGTGTAAGACAACCAGTGGATATACAGTAAGTGCCCAAATTTCCCCAACAGGTTTAACCCTTTTAACAAATGTAATGAGAGCCTGGGGCACAAGGGTAGTACCTGCATTGGACAAACTTGGTGTAGTGTTCAAAACTAATATCCCCCCCAATCATAAAGGTTGCAAAGAAAGGGGGGACTGTGGTCGCAGTCATCCTTTCAGCCACAATTGATAAAATCCCCGTGGGTTCCTGGACCCCCTCCGTAAAGTCCCAAAGTACCCCACCAGGGTGCAAAGGCAGAACAAGCCATTTTGCCAGAAAAACAAAGCACCCACACCCTGCCAACTGCCCACCCAGGGGCAAGCTTGCCTGTGTATGAACCACCGTGGAATAAATAAATGCCACTTTACAACTGAACATACTATGAATGAGAGACCTGCCCCCAGATGAATCATGGACAAGCTGTAGTGTCCAAACACAAACCCCCCATCTTGAGTAAATAGAAAGGGTTTAGCCGAGTCACCTTCACCCCCCCTCAAAAAATCATAGGGGTGGGAATTAGAACCCTTTATCACTTTTAGTCAAGGTAACGGGGCAAGAACTAACCCATGCATTGTCTGGCAAACTCCAGTTACAATTGAAGGCAAAAAACCTGTGCTGATAGAAAGGGCCAGGGAACATATGTGCCTGTCCACCTATGGTGGAATACACTACCAATGTTGGACAACCCGGGTTAGAGTCCATACAACAAAGAAACATGGTATATGTGCCAAGGCCCCTACACACTGGGAAAAGAGTAAGAGTGTAGGAAAAACCCAGGATACTGTACCAAGTGAAAGTACTAACCATACATTTAGGACTCAGTTTACATTTGAAAGGAACAACTGTATGCAAAGATCCCAGAATCCCTGGGCCAATTCCCTGTTGTGGAACACAAACAGTTGGCCAGTTAGTACCAACTAAACCCCCAAAAAAACCCATGGTAATATTTTTGAACAACCCAAATTGTGGGGGACTTAAGTTCAACATATGGAAAGCCCAGGGATGCCCCACACTTTGATAAAGACATATGGACAACATGCCATGGAAAGGTGAACTGGGCAGTCCACATTAGGCCATTTTCCCCCTTTGGTTGGCCACAACTGGATTGTAACCAGGAACCAACCACAACACAGAATTGAGTCACACAAAATGACTCAGAGACAAAAGGAATATGGCCCCCCCTCAATTAAAATCTTCCCAGAAAAAATTGCATGGAAAGGGAATGCAGGGCTAAAACCCTGCAAACTTTAAACAGCCAAAACAAATATTGTATCTGAAAATTGAACAAAAGGGGCAATCTGGCTTTTTGCCCGGGGAATGACACAGCCAAGTGTTTGGATCGCCCCCATACAACACTTCCACGTAAAAGGTCCAAAAGGAACGGGAGGCTATGGCTGTGCCTCTGCAACAGGGACAGTGGAGATCCCGGGGTTTGTTGCGCCACACCCAAAGTTGTTGGGGTTTGCTGGAAGGGGGCTAGGCCTTAAAGAAAGGGGCAATAACAACTGAGGGGAGCCCTTTCTGCAGCGGAAAATTCCATGTCAACACGTGTTGTTGTTTGTGGGAAAAAGGTGTGGGACTTTACAGAGTCCCCCCTCGTGGGCTACGCTCTGCAATTATTGTCACCTTTTGTTGGAGGTTATGGGGGGAATGAAGGTGTCGTTGTACAGAGGGGTTTGGGGTACAGTCTGCAAAACCCCATGCTTAAAAGCAATTGCGGTTATGCAGGGGGCCGTTGTCCCCAGCATGGGTTTTAAAGTCCCCCACTTCACAATGTGAGTCTGCTTGGGCTAAATACAGTTTGTTTGCAGTGACAACCTTGCCTGGGGGTGGGGATGGGATATGGATGTCCAGGGAAAGGTGGGTATGGTCAGATATCAACAATGGTGGTCTACCTCTGGTGTGGAACAGTGAGTACCCATGTTGCAGATGGACAGGTGCAATATGTATTCCCCATGTGGCTGTGGTGAGTGGTTCTGCCATAGAAATGGACCCACAAATTGAGTGGCTGTAGGGTAAAGTGGTAGAGGCCTGAGTAGTTCCCACACAATATGCCTTACCTGATGTTAACAACGGGAATGGTGTATGTGAACACCTGCATCCCCCACTGTTCCCGGGGAAGCAAAGTGTTTTCCTGGATGTGGGTGGTGTTCTGGACGGGTTTGTTTGTGTGTTACAGGTCCTGTGGTAAAAGGCATGGTATAGAACATAACCTGCCAGTGCGATGTGCATATCTGACCCTGACGTAGGTGGCTGCAAATGCATATTTTGCTACCCCCACCTGACAGGTAGTACTAGATGTACATACCTCTGTAGAAATGATGTCAGCACCCTATAAATACTGCAGGTGCAGCCCAGATGCCCAGTAATTGGTTACCCTTGCTAATGCATCTCCCTCAAGTGTCATAATATAGGTAGGTGGGGTTTGAACCATGCAAATGCCTGTGTGTGTGTGTGTGTGTGTGTGTGTGTGTGTGTGTGTGTGTGGGGGTTTTGGGGGTGTGTGCAAGTCTGTGTGAGGGATGCCCCTTTGGCAACTGTGAAACACTCTACAGGATGCACATTCCCCTATCTAAGCAGGATGATGTCAGCACCCTATAAGTACAGCAGGAGAAGGAAACCTCCCAGTAATTGAATGGGTGCTCTGCTAATGCTGTCACTAGTGTCATAACATAGTTAGGTAGGGGTTTGAATCCTGCAATGCTCAGTGTGTGGGGGGGGGGTTAGTGTGTTGCAAGTCTGTGTGGGGGATGCCCCTTTTTGGCAACTGTGAAAGCACTCTACAGGATGCACTTTCCCCCTATCTAACACGGATGATGTCAGCACCCTATAAGTACAGCAGGAGAAAAACCTCCCAGTAATTGAATAGCCTTTGCTAATGTGTCTGTAAAGTGTCATAACATAGTTAGGTGGGGGTTTGAATCCTGCAATGCCCAGTGTGTGTGGGGGGGTTAGTGTGGGGCAAGTCGTGTGGGGAGATGTCCCTTTGGCAACGGGAAAGCACTCTACAGGATGCACTTTCCCCTTTTTAAACAGATGATGGCAGCACCCTATAAGTACAGCAGGAGAAGGGAAACCTCCCAGTAATTCGAATAGCGCACTCTACTAATGCATCTTTTCCACGTGTCATAACATAGTTAGGTAGGAGTTTAAAACCTACAAATGGCAAGTGTGTGTGCTTGGAGGGGTTTGTGTGGGGCAATTCTGTATGAAAAATGTCCCTTTTGGCAATCAGGAGATCACACTGGATGCACATTCCCTTTCAAACACTGATGATGTCAGCACCCTATAATACAGCGGAAAAGGGAAACCTCCCAGTAATGAATAGCACTCTGCTAAGGCTCTCTCAAGTGTCAAAAAAGTTAGGTGGGAGTTTGAAACCTGCAAATGGAAATGTGTGTGTTTTGATGTGGGAGTTGTGTGTGTGCAATTCTGTATGAAAAACATGTTCCAATCAGGAGATCACACCGATGCACATTACCCTTCCCAAACACTGATGATGTCAGCACCCTATAAGTACAGCAGAAGAGGAACCTCCAGTAATCAATAGGGGGCTAATGCCTCCCCGTCTACATAGTTAGGGGGGGAATCCTGCAAATGGAAAGTGTGTGGGGGGGTTAGGGGGGTGTGTAATTGCAAGGGGAGAGAACAGATCCTTTTGGCAAATACAATACACCAGAGGCTGCATATTCCCCAGTAAACACGGGGGATGCCACCACACTATCAAAAGAAAAAGGGCTACTTGGCCAGTAATGCCAATAGTGTCGCTACGGGGTCTATTACCATTGTCAGAGTACAGATAGGTATGGAAACCCACAATGTGGGTTGTGTCAAAATTATGACCTTGTGTGGGTCTTTGTATAACAATGCATGCCATTCCCTAACCAGCAATGGAAACACATGATTATGGGGGTTTCATAAATACCTGTGACCTGCAGTAGTTACCATGTTTGACAGGGGTGGATAAATGGTATTCAATGCATAACAATATGACTGTGTCTTACGGGGGGCAGCGGTATGTGTCTATGTGGGGTGTATATGGTAAAATACTACAGCAGGGGATACACATCTGGTCTGGGCCATATAGTCTACATGTAGTGATGTACAGGTGCTGCACCCCCTGTTGTGGGAGTGGTAACATGTTATTCCACTGCAATTCAGTGACCACATGCGGGGAACCTTTCAGCTAGTGTTTTGTAGCTACAGTAATGCTCAAAAAATGTTTTGGATGCAGTCCAGCCATATAAAGTTTCTTGAGACTGTCATATTGCCAGTGTTGTTATGGAGGATAGGTGGGTTTCCTGTGTATGGGGGGGTTTGTGTGTGCCAGGCTATGAACCAAAAGCAGTCCAACACACTGTTAGCTGCACATGAATGGGCCCCTTTTTGTGCTGTGCCAACAACCTGGAGGTGTGTGAATCTGTGGTGCCTTGGGATACCCCCCCCTGTCCATGTGTGTTACATGTGGGGCGACAGGCATGGTATGAGGTATAACCTGGCAGTGATGGGTTGCACCTGTGAGGGGAATCAGGACTCTGGTACTGCCAAAATTGCAGTTCACCGTGCTGAGGACAGTGTCCAGTGCATGCATCTTGTGGGGTACACTGCTGGTGTTGTGTAGCCCCCTGTTAGTGTCCTATCCTGTGTGATACCCGGAGGGTATGTAATCTGTGTCCTGCAGCAAAGGCACTATGTGTGTATCAAGGGGGTTGCCAAAAACAATGGCCATGGGTGTCACGGGAAGCTGCCCTAAATCATTGTGGCTTCCTAGCATGTAAGCACGTTTACAGCCAGTGGATACCCTATGAATGACATTGGAGATTGAGCAGAATGTAGACATAGAACACCCTTCCTACATATAGTGGTAGCATACCTGGTGAGGGGATGATGGCAACCAAGAACAGGCTCATACTGGGGGCCACATGCTGGGGATCCCTTCTATGTTCCCTATCATGTAGTCCAGGGAGCTATGTCTCAGCTCATCCATAGTGGCATGGTCAATGACTGGGTCATATGTGTCCATGCGTCTGACTGACCCGTATGCATGTGTTTTGTGGTGGACCATAGTGCCCACAGGCATATCACTGTGACCTTCACCATGTACAGCCTGTTGAGGGGGCCCACTGGGGCCAAAAAGGTACCTGACACATTTGCAGGTGTGTTGTGTAGCCCCACAGGCTGTGAGTGTGTCCCGGGGTGTGTGTGCCATTTTGGCATGTGCTCTGTTCACATTATGTGTGTGCCAGCGGGGGTGTGTGATGCTCAGGCAGGATGCTATTCTGAGTCTCCAAAAGCCCCAGTGTGTTCAGATTGCTGTCAGGGGGGTCTATGTCTGACTGTTTTTGTCACTGTAGTATGTCATGCCACCTGACAGGGTATGGCATTACTGGGTTCAGAGTGCTCAGTCCCCCGACTGGTTATGTGGTGGCATCCCACACATGTGTTGCGTTCCTGGCCAGGGTGAGGGGTTTACTGCATACATGTGGCAGCTGTGACATTGCCACATGACTCACATAAACCACAACTGGACCATAGAGGTGATTCACAGGTTAACTTTGCACATGCTACCATAGTAGTGTGATTGCCATGGTGATTACCAACACATAGGGCCATGGGGAAGAACATACTGAAGGTGTGTTTTGTGGGTGTACTGCTACTGATTTCATAGCACTGGCATATATGACTGCACACGTGGGTAAATGCCAGGTAAGACATGTGCAATGTCACAGGCAATGCATGGGAAAAGGACAGACAGTGCGTTCTGTCATGTAAACTTGACATCTATAAGCTATGCAGATGTCACTAGGAGTCCACAGAAGCACTGTAACTCTGCATTGCAGGTGGAAGCAGTGTTCCAGGAACGCATGCATGCAAACAAAGCTACAGTAAGCAGGGCTGGAAGTAGTCCATTGTACAACAAAGAAGGGTAACACTAACAGTAGGTAACAGTGCAAATATGTAGGCACTATCAACATGTACCCAGGAATGCACAGCTCAGATGTCCATGGTAGAACTGATATTATGTCATAGTTAATTGTGATTTGGATTACATTGACTGCACACATATCAACATGAAACATCCACATTGCATAGTCGTTGTGGGCAAACCCCCCATTACTGTACATGTCCATCATTGCAAAATTTCTTGCATTAGCCCCTTCCCCTGTATTGGGTATCTGTTGACATCCTTACCACGGGATGCAATAATGTGCAGCTGTTACACTTTGGTAGTACTATGGGTGTAGATAACAATTCAGGACAGTCATATGGTTACTGCATCAGGCATGCTGGGATATACACACAGTCATATCAGCACACTGTACTGTTACCAACATGAATACTTTCACTTCTATGTAGTCACCCTGTGCATCAGCAAGGGTTTTCCTGTTCCTGCACTGATGTTGGAGATTGCAGGGGGTGGCACAGTTTCATCATATGCACAGGGTGTGAATTAGGTATGCCTGAGTCTGCCACTGATACCACCAATTGACATGTGTGTGTTTGTGTTGGTGAGGGAACAGCAGGGTGGGGCACTGTTGGTGCAGTGTGTGCATGTATGTGGTAGCCCTAGGTGTTAACATTTGCATGTGTGGCACCCCAGTTCCACCTCATGGCTGCCAAAACAGGGTTTGTGGACAGCCGCAGACTGCACCTGGCAGGTCATACAGATAAGTGTCTGTGGGCCCGGAAACGGTATCAGTGCCTGGCAGGGGGGCTAGGACCTATCGGGACTAAGCCAGACTGGGTACTGTCATCAGAAGGGAGTGTGTTGACTGGACACAGGTCCCTGTTGGGCTGTCCAGAGCCCGGCCCGGGCTCCTGTGGCTTCGATGACAGCACAGACCCAGCATTGCTGGGGCTGCTGCTGGCACTATGGGGGGTCCCCGGGCCTGTTGTCATCCGCCGACTGCCAGGGTGCTGTTGCTGGCATATGGCCGCAACCGCCCACCATTGCCCTGGCTCATGGACATGTGGTTGTGGAACTGCTGTAATATGTCCCCACAATTTGTCTATGACATCGGTGAAATTACGGATAGCATCCGGGTGTCAGCATACTTGTCATGGGGGCCAATGCTCTCAGCTCCCTCAGACCCTGTCTGGTGTACCTTTCCAAAGTGACTGTGCCTGCATGACACCCCAAAAATAGCTGAGGTTGACAGACCTCTTTGGGCACGTCTGCCAGAGGCAAGCCCCTGGATGCTCCCCGAGAACCCATGGGCAACTGTCTTTTGGTACCATCGGGACCCTGCCCATGGCTGCTTTTGGGGGGTGCCACAGATACCACATTACCCCGGTCAATGCCCACTACACCCTGTCCATGACCTAGGGACAATGGTGACATAGGATGTACTGGCAGGATGACGGGGAATGATGGGGTTGACAGCTGTGTACTGTCAATTGGCTGACCAATGGCGGACCCTGACACACCTTCCTGTGCCATTACACAGAAATCATCATTATCAGTACCTGTGGCACCAGATTCAGGTTCCCTGCTGCAGGACACCAGAGCAGCACCAGAACCTATGGGAGGAAGACAGGAAACACAGTTTACAGTGTCCACACAATGTTACCAGTGATGCACTTATAAACACACATGCACACATGCACATGTGGACACATGCCCCATGCACACATGGACACAGGGAAATGCACATGCACACATAACCTGCACACATGCCCCATGACACGACACAGGCACACAGCACACACAGGTGGACCGCACTGCCCCATGCCCCATGCACACGCACACATGCACATGGACACATGCACATGCCCCATGCACATGCACAGGGCACACAGGGGCACAGGGACACATGCACACGCACACATGCAAACACAGGACACAGCCCCATGCCCCATGCACCCCGCAGTATACACACAGAGCACTACTGAGTTACACTTACTAGCACTATCAGGACTATTATAGGTATTGTTAAAAAACACTCACCAGCATGGATGGCCTGCCTTGCTGTAAACCCGAGGGACCTGCAGAAATGAGGGATTAATGTCAGTGGGCACAACTGTGCCATTGATACTGCATATGATACAGTGCAAATACACCAGTTGCCTTTCACAGTCAGCTGCATATTGCCAATATCACACCCGCACAATTACATACTATGTTGACAGCTACATACCAGGACACACCTTACACATGCATAAACTAACAGTGTACAGAACAGTCAAGTGTACATATGGCATATTACCTGCACGCTCCATGTCGTGCTGCTGTGTGGATCCAGCCTCCATCATGATGCAGGTGTATTGCTGTTGCTGTTCCGGGGCTGGAGCCACAACACTTAGGGGTAGCCCCCCCCGTCTGGTGGGGGGGGGGTGTGTGGCCCCCCCCCCCCCCGTGGCAACCCGTTGCCCGTGGGTATCCGGCCCTGGCGGACATTTCTGATTAAATCACTGCAGTGATGTCGTCCCGCTCATATGTCCTATTATGCGTGCCAATGTCATTTACCCACGGACAAGGTCTTGCCACAGTGCAGCCCTCTCCTGCTGATTCTGGCTGGTGCGGAAAACAGTATGTCATAATCCCCCCAGGCTCTGGTGTATCTCCTCATCTTCTGCTGCAGAGTAGGCGGGGTTACGCTGGCCATGTCCCTGGGAGAAAAACAGGAATACAGCTATGTCAGCAATATATGGGACACATACAAAATGATACTCAATGTAGTGATATACTACTACTCCCATATGTAGCATGTGTGTTTTTGGTGGATACACAGTACATGGCCAGATATCACCACCAACACCTTGCAACAAAACCCCCACATTCCAACAACATATACATGCCCCTTCACACATGACACCAAGCACAACCCACCTGGGGGTTTTCCGGTTGTTGTGGAACGCCCTCCACTAGTGTGATCTGGAAAAGTTACTCCCTGGTATACAACCCACCACCACCAGCCAGTAATACTTTATATGTATGGATTAGCAGTTTTTCACTTTTGGACTGGTGGTATCCATGCAGCCCACTGGGCCAGTGGGGCCCCCCACATTGGGCCCCTTTTGAAAGTTCCATGGACATCCCAAGAGCATGGGAACATAAATTTTAACCCAGACCCCATGCACAAAGGTTAGGGTCCCGTCCTGGACCCACCGGCAAATTTATCAAAAGAAAGGGACTGCGGAAAAATTTAATTAAGGGAAGGCATCTGTGGCCACTGGAAAACTATCCTCATAACAACCCACGGGCCATTGGGGGGGAAATGGGACAAACACTTAATAACCCGGTTTTCAGTTTGTTCACATATACCTGCCTCGTTTCTCTATTTTCACACCACTTAACTTTAAAACCAGTTTGGCAACTTCTTCCTTCGTTCCTCCCTCCTTCTCCCCACAAGAAAACTTTCAAGTGAATGTAACCTCCCCTTTTACATGTCCTGAGGGGCCTCCAAAGCAGCACAAGCATCAATGTGACCCGTGGTTCCCTGGATTTCCCCAAAGGCATAAAGTATGTGAATTTTCCTTGGGCCTTCAGGGTTGTACCTGCCCGGTAAGCCGTGGCCCCCTCCATAAGGGGACCTCTATGACCCTGGGAATACACCTCCCGCCTGGTCTGCAAACTATAATATTATATAAAATAAATATTTATAAATTGTTCGGGCCCTTTTTTGTATCTGACCCCCTTTAAACCACCCCAAAACAGCATACGTTGTAACCAATCCATAAACCCACCTGGATTGCCAAAGGTTAAAAATCCACCAGGATCATAACAATATTTTAAGTTATAATATGTCACATGATGGGGTTAATGGTTACATAAGAATCCATAATATCATATTGTAAGCCATGTAGATCAAAGCCAGCAATTGGATCCCAAGGCCTTGTTAGGCCCTTTTTTTTTTTTTTTCAGATGTAAAAGAAACATGGGGGTTGTGGAGCAAAGCCCCAAGACCAACTGGCCTAGCATTAACCAGTGAAAAAATTAAGACAGGCCCATGCAACGGGAAAACTGGCCCGGCATGGCCTCACTGAATGCTGTTGTTAGCACCCCTTTTGGTGGAACTCGTGCCAAACAATCCGGACTCCCAGAAAAGCCGACCTATGGAGGGGAAAAAGGTTTCCTTTACACATTCGGGTTTTTGGGGCCCTTTCCCCCGCTTCCCCGTGGCACAGCGGTACTGCACTGTGCAGTTCAAATCAGTGGGTGGGGGGTGGGTTTTCTTCCCTGTTCCCCTTGTTCCTTTTCTTTTTCTCTTTGTTGTGACATCAATAACATTTAGTGTAACAGGATGCTTTTTTTTTCCCATAAAACCCTTTAAATTAAAAAATTTGCTAATTGCATACCAGTTGGTTATTGCATTTTTTTATTTAAAAATGCATAATAAATAATTTTTTAAAAAATTTTCCATGTTTGTGTACATTTCAAAATTATATTTTATATTTGGGTTTGGTTTCACTTATTCCTCCCTTTTTTTCCCTTTGTAATTATAAACCCCCTGCACCCACAACTATATATATATAATTTTTATTTTTTTTTTTTTTTTAAAACATACTTTTTAGTACTTAACTGACATTTTATATAGCTACAACTGTGGTGTTTTGTTCACACACACTTTATGGAAACCATTTTTTTGAAAAAAATAAAATGCGGGTGTAAATTTTCCAAATAAGCAGTAAAACAAAGGGGGTTTTCAAGGGATTATAACCCAACTCCCATTTCTTCATCAGAACACTGGCTTTATGAATTTTTACATTTAAACCTTCCACCCCCGAGGGGTTTAGGACAACAATAAAATTTTTACACCAAATTTTAATTGTATTTCCATGTCCAGCCTGTGGGTGGGACTATTAGGGGGAAATTTTTTTGGGTACAGACCCTTTTTTTTCTGGGTGGATTCAGGTGAAAATGGGATAGCATATTGGGATCAACGACGACAAACAAGAAAATCACTGTATGCATTTTTTACACAATTAGGGGGGGATGTTTGGAACCAGGCCCATGGCCCACAGATGGCAAATGGAAAATGAATCCCCCCCCATGGGGAGTTATTTCCCTTCATCCCAATGGGGCTGTGTGGGGGCTTGGGGCCCCGGATCCCGGGGTTCATGTCCTGCTGGCTAGGGGCCGCAGGTGGACTCCCCCAACCCAGTCCGGGGCCCCGGAGGGGGAGTGGGGTTCCCTCCGCCCATTGCAAGGGGGGGGGCCCCTCCCTGAGTTCCCCCCGGTGGACAGGGCCACCGGAGGATCCAATGGGCACTGTGCCAGGTCCTCCCACTGATGGGAAGGTGGGGGCCCAACCCCCCTTCCCTTTTCCTATGTTTTGCTTTTCATACGTTTGGGTTGAAATACAAACCTTCACAATTGTTGTCAGCTCATTGTATTCCCCTTCCAAACACCCCATTTCAACCATTTCAGGCATAACACATGCATAATTTGAAAAGCAATAACGTCCAAAACAGCAGGGTTGTTGAGGCAACAGGCCACGGTTTTGGATGTTGAACAGGGCAGATGCTAAAGGCATGCAAATATTTTTACCCAACAGGACAAATTCCCGGGGGGTTAATTTTATTGCACTCCCTTTTCACGTAATGGGGGATAGGGTTTATGGGGGGAAAAAATAAATTAACACCTTGAATACCAATACAATCTTACATTTTAATACTCAATAATAAATACTTTTAATACATTTCCTATATGATAATATTCAATTTGGGGAAGGACTGTTCTGCTACAAATAAATTTTTTGTTCTTAACCATTATTCTGGGTTTGCGCTACATCACCGCTACTTTGCTTTTTGCTATGCAATTAGTTTTATGTCAGACTCAACTTCTGCATAGCAACTAGGCAAAATACCAATTTTGGGGTAAATTACTGCAAAATTTGCAATTTGCTGTTTGGTTTGTTTACACATTTCATTCTGTCGTGGGTTTCTTTTTGGGGTTTTACTCTTTTTGGTGGTTCAAACTCCTCACACCCTACTTTTTTTCATTTTACTTTAGGTGGATTACTTCTAGGGTTTATTGACATGTTTTACCTGTGTTTTTAACAATCCTTTCCAGCATCTCACTTTTGTCTGTTTCAGTTTTAAAGGGATATTTAAATGTATTTGCTCTCTTTGCAGGCTTTTCAGCCTGCTGAGGTTGGTATATTATTTACAGGTGGGGATTTTATTTCAGACTTTATTTAGAATTTTCTTTTTCTGTTTGGATTAAGAGAAACCTTTTAATAAGCAAAATTTGAAACACTCTTAATGCTTGTTTTATTCAGGATACACCCCTTTTTGCAATGTATATTTTATATTTTTTTAAATTATGGGAGAATTTATGTTGGGGCACCTATATAGGCCTGGTTAAAGGACATGAGTTAATATAAATGAAGTAATATTGGAAACAATCTCCAAATATCCCAGTTTTTTCTTAATACATAATTAAAAGTTTACTATAGTGGGGGTTTGGGTTTGCGGGCCCCCTGGTCCAAAAGGGTTTAATTTTCCGTTCTCTTTCAGGCCCATGGTTGGGAAAATCTCCCAGTCCAACCCCGTGGCATGGTGAACATGGCCAACCGGCCCCGCCCCGTTTGCTCCCCCCCCGGGCCTGGCCCTGCATATTGGGCCTAGATTTGGCTGGAGCCCAACCCTGTTCTGGATTTGCCCCCCCCCTCAAAAAACCCATCATACTCCCGACTTCTGGTGAAATTATTTCTCGTTTATCTGGTTTCCCTTGGGGGGGTTTTATATGGAATAGTTTCCTTTTTTTTTTTTTTTTTTTTTTTTTTTTTTTTTTTTTTTTTTTTTTTTTTTTTTTTTTTTTTTTTTTTTTTTTTTTTTTTTTTTTTTTTTTTTTTTTTTTTTTTTTTTTTTTTTTTTTTTTTTTTTTTTTTTTTTTTTTTTTTTTTTTTTTTTTTTTTTTTTTTTTTTTTTTTTTTTTTTTTTTTTTTTTTTTTTTTTTTTTTTTTTTTTTTTTTTTTTTTTTTTTTTTTTTTTTTTTTTTTTTTTTTTTTTTTTTTTTTTTTTTTTTTTTTTTTTTTTTTTTTTTTTTTTTTTTTTTTTTTTTTTTTTTTTTTTTTTTTTTTTTTTTTTTTTTTTTTTTTTTTTTTTTTTTTTTTTTTTTTTTTTTTTTTTTTTTTTTTTTTTTTTTTTCTTTTTTTTTTTTTTTTTTTTTTTTTTTTTTTTTTTTTTTAAAAAAAAAAACAAAAAAAACAAGAAAAAAAAAGAAAAAAAAAAAAAAAAAAAAAAAAAAAAAAAAAAAAAAAAAAAAAAAAAAAAAAAAAAAAAAAAAAAAAAAAAAAAAAAAAAAAAAAAAAAAAAAAAAAAAAAAAAAAAAAAAAAAAAAAAAAAAAAAAAAAAAAAAAAAAAAAAAAAAAAAAAAAAAAAAAAAAAAAAAAAAAAAAAAAAAAAAAAAAAAAAAAAAAAAAAAAAAAAAAAAAAAAAAAAAAAAAAAAAAAAAAAAAAAAAAAAAAAAAAAAAAAAAAAAAAAAAAAAAAAAAAAAAAAAAAAAAATTTTTGGGCCAAAAATGGTTAACCAAAAGGGAAAAAAACTAAGGTTTTTTTTGGTTTGAAAGGTTCCCCTGTTAAAGTTTGGATGGGGCCCCCCAAAACAAATTTTTTAAAGCCTTTCCAAGGTGGCAGGGGGTTTGGGAAATTTTATTGGGGGCAGTATAAAAGGGGCAAATCCATGGACCGTGTTAGCCTTAGGTGTGATTCAGCATGCCCTCATGCATATGCATGACATGCTGACATTACACTGTTTAACTGCAGCCTCCGTGTAAGCCATGTATCTCTTACACAGAGGCTTCGTGAATCCTGCCCAAACTCTGTTACTCTAGCAACTTTCTAAGTTTTAAGAGCAATATTTAAAATATGTCCCTATTTTTGGGCCTTTGTCCTCCCTTTTTGTCAGGCTTTGTCCAGATTTCTTGCACTAAGAGGTTGAGAGGTATGATATCATGTGTATATCAGAAAGAGTACAGTGGATATTTACCAAGTATCCATGGAGTTGCAAGTTTAAGTTATTATGAAAGAATTCAGTATCTTAACTTATACAGTGTCTCATCTGGATATTTAAGAGGAAACCTTATTCAAGTATATAGGGCATTTAGAGACAACTACCTCTGGGAATGCTTGCTGTTATCAAAGAGCAGTACAAACATATTTGACAATGTGAGTATAGAAATTACGTAGGAATGAAAGATCTAATTAGTTCATTGAGTGAGTAATTTATGTATGGAATAGACTACCAAATTATATGAATGCAAGCACTAGTACAGATATTTATAAGAACAGTTTTGAAGTTTATTATAGAGATGACTGTTTTAATACATTATCAGGCTCAAAAGACATTATTGTCCTTGCCTGAAATATTTCTATGTATGTTTGTCTATAAGTATGCAATAAGATAATGTGTTATCGTATCAGTCCTGTATGGTGTTATGAGGCCTGGTCTGCCTTGTGCAAGTGTTCTATGCTCAGTTAAGGAGTGCATTGCTTTGCAGAGAGGCCATACTAATGTTCATGAACATCTCACTGCCCAGCTGCCCATCGAAGCCTGTAAGCCAAGTAGGATGTGTAAACCTATGGGGCATAACTGAGCAGCTGTTTGACTGGGCTACATTAGTGATCATGTGTATCACACTGCTATATATGGGCATAGAACTACTTTGCTCTCTGTTGATGCATGCCACATGGTTTCTGGGATGTGTGGTATCACACCTCAGCTATCATTTTTACTTCTGGACTTGCCTGGTGAGTGATTATGGCTTCTGTTGAATCTGAGTTTGGCATGGCTCTTGCACTGTATAGTATGGAGACTAAAAGTTTCTTTCACCTATTGCACATGTGGTACAGGGAACAACTTGGTGAGTCTTGTGAGGTTCCCTGTAAAAAGTTGATGCCTGACATTAGCTTTCCAGTGCAGTGAGTGATCATGGCAGTATAGGCACAAGTACAGTGACCCAATCTGATCTTCTCTGCCAATGAGAAGATGAAGTTAGAGCGAGCCAACCAGATTACTATAGTAAGGATGAATTAATGCTTTGCCATGCCAAGTAGCCCTTACTGTATAGCTATAGGCTGTTTCTAATGTCCATGCTTATACTATAAATAGACCTATTAATGCTTGTTTTTATATATAATTTGTAGGAGGAGAAAGTGGAAACAGATGCCCTTTTAGAAGTGACAGCCCAGACCTTACGTGACATGGTAAGTGTACTGTATTGCTTCCAGATTGTGTACCTCTTCTTCACCTGCGTATCACAGCACTGCCTAGTTTTGAATGTATGTTTGAAATATAGCCACTGTATGTTTCTTCATTGATTGTAGATTGGTGTATGGCTTTAAATGCATTTTGTAACTCTCTACTGACCTTCCTTGTACCAGTTATTCCTGACATTGGCATCTACATGCTAGTTGTACTGACCTTGTGTTTACCAATGCAGTCAGACTACTTTTCTTTCTATTATTTCAGTATGTTATTGTTTATTGCCTCACTGGTATGTGATAATCATTGCACAGATGCTCATTGTCCTTGTGAGACTGCTATTTCATATTGCATCTGTGTTTGTGCCACTGCCCTTCACTGTAGCAGATATTCCTGGAACAGCATTGTTGTGACAACTGTCATGAAGCTGTGTACCACTACACTGAGGTTCAGAGGTTCATAGGTAGGTACTAGGCTATTGGCCCAAGGGCCTAAGTAAGCCTAGCCAACAAGGTTCCCTGGCTTACACCACCCAAGAAAGTTATTTTCCTATGCTCCTGTCGAGCAGAGCCACAGAAGTGATCCCCGGGGTGTATTTCCTATTTCTCATCCACTCATCAAGATTTTTCTTGAAGAGTGCTAATGAGGAACTTTGCTTAACATAGATGGGTAGTTTGTTCCAGAGTATGGGAAGTGTCTGGGACAGGAATCTATCCCTCCAGCATGTCCTGTTCATTGTGGTGACAAGGTTTAGGTCCCTAGAGCATGTAGCTTGGAGGGATTGGGATTTCTTTAGGTGCAGCATGTCCAACAGCTCTGGGTTTGACATAGCTTTATATGTTAGGCAGAGATCACCTCGGAGTAGGTGATATGCTACGGAGTAAAGCTGGAGTTTTTTGAGACGGTCAGTGTAGCGCATATGTTTGAGGCCAGTAATCCTCTTTGTGAGGTACATCTGTGGCCTTTCCAGCTGCTGCAGATGTCTTGTGAGGTACATTCAAAATGGGGAGTTGTACTCTATAATGGGTCTAATGAGTGTTGAGTAGAGGGGAACAATGACCTTTTTTTCCTGGACAAGAACCGTTTTGTGATGAGGTGTGCCACGTAGAAGGATTTCCTGACTACTGTGGCAATGTGATTATCAAAGGAGACACTATTGTCCACCTGGGTCCCAAGGTCTCCTATCACACATTTGGCATTTAGTAGACTGCCGCCTATGTAGTAGTTCATGGGTACAGAGGTTTTACCAAAGGGGATGACAATGCACTTTTTGGCATTGAGCTTGAGGCCATGGCTCTGACACCAGGCATCTGTCTCAGTGAGGCCCTTCTGTAGGATGTCCACATCATTTGGGGACACGACTATGGCTACTATTTTGCAGTCATCTGTGAACTTCATTAGCCAAAGGCCTTCTGTATTAGCCTGTACTTCAGAGAAGTAGATACCAAACAGGAGAGGTCCCAGGACTGAACCCTGTGGTATTCCACTTGTCACTGGTTTGAAGTCAGATTTGGAGTCTGCAACTTTTATAGTGTGGGTTCTGTCAGTGAGCCAGTTGGCAACCCATCTTGTGATGTAAGGATTTATACCTAGTTTAGTGAGTTTATCTATAATTCCAGAATGGGGGATAGTGTCAAAAGCATTGGCAAAGTCAAGATAGGCTATGTGAACCACCTTACCCTCGTCTACAGCTTTGGTAACTGCCTCAAAAAAGTTGATCAGGTTCAGGAGGCATGATCTGCCTTTCACAAACCCGAACTGGTTGGGGTTCAGGGTTTGGAGGTTACCAATGTCTTTGTTTATGAGTTCCATGATGATACGTTCCATTGCCTTACAGACAAGGCTTGTCGGGCTAATAGGGCGATAGTTCCCGGGATCAGTGGTGGCTCCCCCTTTGTGGAGTGGGATAACCATTGCTGTGCACCATTCAGTGGGCACAAAACCTGATGTGAGGCTATGATTGAACATGGTGCTTAGGTGGGGAGCCAGTTCGTTCTGAAGTTCGTGTAAAATGCAGCCTTGTCCAGTCCCATGAATGCTATGTTTCTGGCTTTAGAGAGTGCAGCTTTTACCTGCGTAATTGTGATTACAGGGACTCTGCATTCTTCATGTAGAGATATTGGCCCTTTAGGGGCTGAGAGGGGGGTAAAGCTAGCACTGAACCTATCCGTCAGGATGTTGGCAATATTAGTTGGTTCTGTAATTTTCATGCCGCTATGCTGTAACTCAGAGCAGATCTGGGTGTTGCCATTGAGAATCCTGACATAGCTATAGAATGCTTTGTGGTTGTCCTTAGAATAAGTGGTGATTTTGTTTTCATAGATAGCTTTGGAGGATCTTATAAGGGATCTTAGCTTCTTACTGAGGCTGACCAGGGAGCTCCTCCATTCATGGGATTTTTACTCTCTTTGCAACAGTTTCTTCCTTCTGTTGCAGAGTTTTTTTATGGCAGGGGACCACCAGATTGGCTTCCTTTTTTTGGAGGACAGCATCTTGGTTCTGTTTGGGATAGGACAATCCATGCAAACGTGGAAGTGTTTATAGAGTGCATTTGTGTCGGATTCAGCAGTCGTAACTGTATTGTCCATCTGCAAGGGTTTGGAATTTTCCAGGTGGACTATTACAGTAGTGGTTATTTGTCCATTGCCTATTTCTGTTGTTATTGTTAGTCATTTTTTGTGTAGCACACCACACATTCCTATTTGCCACACTCTGTATCACAAGTATGCATACACATGTTTTCCACAGGTCTGTACATTTGATTTGTACAGTTTAATTATTTGTCCCTTTTTTCATTGTCCACTGCAGACACACTGGTTACCATCTAAAACCTGTGCAACTGCCATACATGGCAGTGACAGAGGCACAGCCAGTCATATCCTGTGGTTCGATTATAGGAGCTCCCATGCGTTTATATCACCATTGCTCTGCTGACTGCATTTTTCTCCTTACAGTGTCTGTGATCCAAATGTATACGTCATGATATTGAATGTTGCTTTTGTTGTCCAGTTCCCTTTTGCTCTATTATCTTGTTCTGTTTATTATTTGTCTTGGTTGTTTTCTCCCAGTTTGTTTTCATTTATAAGGCAGTGTCAGCCTTGGACCAAAATGTAATGCAGCATTAGCTACTGCACCCTGCACCACTCTCCACCAACCGCTGCATCCCTAGCATTACCCTGGCCAGTCTCAAAATTCATCTTGTGGGAAGTATGCTTGTGTTGCCATTTTTTTCTGAATGCTATCCCTTTGTGTTACATCATCATATTTTTTAGATCTATAGCTAAGCATTTCAAGTTTGCAATTCTTTTTACCTACTTTTCTTAATTTATTAGTCTGTTTCTTCACTAAATATTATGACAATTGTCTTACTAAAATTAAATTTTGTGTACAATTTGTCTTTTCCCCACTGTTTTGTGCTTATCAAGTTGGTATATATAATTATCAGGAGGTGTGAGGGGCACAAACAGACTTGCCTCCTACAAAAAAACGTGAATTTTTTTTAATTCTAAGTTTTGATCCATTAGGATTAATGGTTTGCTACACCCTCTCACACACATGCTGCAAAACACACACACACACACACACACACACACACACACACACACACACACACACACACACACACACACACACACACACACACACACATATCAACTCAACTGCATTTATGACCCTACAGACATGTATACAGATATCCACGTACATAAGCACACATTGACTTATGCATGCCCTCACAGCTCTGCTGTGCTTAACATTAATTGCAATATTTGTGCTGTACAGCCCTATCGAGATGAATGGGTGTACACTGTCATAAAGATGGGATACACTTTTTCTTCCCTATGAAAAAATACAATTCTCGGAGGAAAGCATGTGGCTTATTATCATCATATAGATCTTAATGCGGAGTATCTTACTGAGTCTGTACCTTGCTTTAATATCAGAGACTTTATAGTATATTTCCCAAAAATGGTTTTATATTACTGTATTGTAAATTAATGAAACATTCATTAATAAAATAACTTTTTCTTGAGGAAATATTTTTATATTTCAGCTAAAATACCATCCATTTCTGGCGCCTTATTCTCTTTAGATTTTAATCTGCTTTTAGCACTAAGATGTAAACTGGTTTAAGTAAGTTGTTAACATTATATTTTGATATTCTTTTCATTAATATTATCTCTTAAGAATTTAACTAGATTACCACTTTCATCTAGTCCTAAAGTTTACTTATAAATTTCTTAATAGAAATTTCTAAAAGTCTATCATATGCCTTCAATATCTGAACTGTTCTTGTTAGTATAGGGTATTCCAGTTGATTTTTATTCATTTTGGGGCATAACTTTAGATCTAGTTGATAGTCTGTGCAATCCTTTAGGATTTATGCCATAAGACTGTGTGTTAACCTTTTCTAATGCAATTGCAACTTTATGATTCTAAATTATTTCATATATTATATTGAGATCCATAGCCATATTTATTAAATTCTGGGCCTGATGAGGGATGAGTAAAGAGCACGACGACTCCCTCCTCTAGAATTCATCACTTTCAGTGTTTAGTTTTACTGTCTTTAAATCATGGTGCATCTCCTGTAATTGTTTATTCCAACATTTGATTTTTGTTATAGCAGTTTATTCTCTCATGTAAGTAAACCTTCAACAAATCTCATAAAATATGATTGGATATCACCCTGCTGTCATTAAATGTTATACACAACACTTTTTTTTAAACCATTTTTTAAAAATCTTTACATTTTGTCATATAAAGGGATATTCTTTGAATTGAGATTAATTTCCTTTCATTAATTGCAAATGTATACAATAGAACATTATGGTCAGAAATGGGTTAACAATAACTTTGGTATTAATAACCTTAGAGCCTGGATTGCTAAGTGATATATACTCTGTAAATTTTTATATTTCAAACAGAAATGAATAATGTATATAATACATGGAATTAAAATCCCTAAAAATACATTTTGCATATCATTTAAGTTTAATAATTTAATCTAGCTGTTTAAAATGTTAGCATGGGCTGAGATTCTCTATCTTTACTAGATAGAGTATTTTCTATCTATAATGCAATCAAATTCACCACCTATAGTTAGGATTTCTTTAAGATAATTTGTTATCTAACATATCCTTTAGCAAATATGGCTCGCTTAGCAAATTAACTAAAAATTGAATTATTAAGTCTAAATGATATGCATGATTTAATTTTAGGGATTTTTCATTTTTCATTGCTGTCTGAAATACAAATGCTTACAGACAGAGTTCATATCACTTAATAATCTAAGATCTAAGGTTATAAACACCAAAGTTATAGCAAGCCCTTTTTCTGAAACAATACATACTTGAGAAAAGTTTGTATGGGATATGAGTGGTCAAGCAGGAAAATAATTTGTTTAGGAAAAAAATATGACCTCAAGTCAATCTGACTTTTTTATACATTTAATAATGAGGTCTGTGAGTAAATAGGTGTCAGTTATTTTTAAATTTCCTCTTCTAAATCCATAAATTGGAATCACTAAACTGATATTTGTACCTGCCTCTGTACTACTTCTATGTCATTTTGTGTCACAGAGATTGTGATTAAAATCACCTTCCCATAAACCTTCATACTTGCAAAACAGGATGGAATGTATCTCTCTCTCAAGACTTCATTCATACCCATAGGTGTCGTGGTAAATAGTATAGTACAGCTCTCCATTTCTCCTGGCATCTAGATAAATCTACAACCAACACACTCCCCCCTCCTAACCTCATAAACACTGTAGGTAGAGACATCCATCATTCTAAGAAAGACTACCACACCTGAGGATTCTTCCTTATCCAAGGACCAAACCTGCCATTTATTTGTGAGAACACCTCAACTTAAGAACATTTCTTACTCCAGTAACCTGAGTATTCTGAACTAAATAAAGGTACAGTCATCGTAGTTTAACCTATTCGGAATCCTGATCTCCTCTCAACACTTTTATGACTTTTGGAATTAAAGTACAACAGAGGAAGTCATTTTGAATTCCAACACTAGGAAGTATTTGTGTCAGAACAGTGAGATTGAATGTGCACACATCAAGCTTCTATATACTGCGATTGCAGAGTGATTACAGTTTCTTATAGTATTCCCTTTTCTTCAAGGTATGGAGATCTTGAAGCTGGTATATATGAGTAGCAAGGGTGTGCTAAGATGTAGCCACCCGCATTATGGAATGCAGAGGGACTTGCCTGCTTGAAAAGATCAGCTTTAAAGGAGAACAGTAATGTTGTGATACTTGCCGTATTCTTGTTTTGCCATTTCTATTTCTTAATTCCAAGATTTACAATGGATGCATCAGAATTATAATAATTTGCTGACAACAACGTAGTCTTATTGATTATATTTAATTTTGACCTTTTCCCTCTTTTTCCATTTACTAACCTTCTTCCTTCTTAATTTCTCCAAATATCTAGGAGTTTTACATACCTTTACAGGAATGGATCGCATTCTTATGTCAGGGCATAATTAAAGTTTATGAAATTAGTATTGGTTCAGTATCTGATGATAGTCAAGAGTGATCTTTTCAGGACCCATGTTCTTTTCAATCTCTGAATCAGGAATATACTTATAAAATAAAACTTTAAATATATTGTCATGTTGCAAATATTCCATGCTGGTAGACATATCTACAGAACATGGAACATCTCCTCCCAGAAGCAACAGAGGCTCCTCTAAGATGTTATCAACAATCCAACTGGTAGCCTCTCTGAAATGTTCCAGAACATTGAATGAGTGCTGAGATCTATGGCAAATAAACATCTTTATCTGGGCCATTCAACCAGAAACAGCCTTCCATCTTAAAAGCAGGAGGAAATAAAATGCAGCCATCCTTAGAATGCATTTCAACACATAGATTTCACACAGTAGTTTAGGCAGAAATATCCAATTTATTCACAAATGCCCCCACAAAAAGCATGGTAGGTTGTCCTAGTTAATAAATATAATTCCTTGCATCCCGATACAACCTGATTAAGGATAGATATGGTGAAACATTTTTTACTTGTGAAAGATTAGAGGCTTTACATCTTACCCTGCTCTGAGTTTTTATTGTGTCTATTTGTTTAGAAAGATGTTCAACAGAAGTAGAATTTTTTTCATATAATTTAAAACAAGTCTGTCATCAAGGAACATGCTGCAACATAATAGCAGCACAGTCTTGCAACTATCAGTAATAAGTCTGGCTATTTGAAAAGTATTTAATACAGAGTATGTTGACATCTCATCCAAGAAATGCTGTATCCTAAGTTCTCTCACACTGAAGGCAGGCACCAAAGCTTTACCACCTCCTAGCAGTGTATCTAACAGCTGTTACATGTCCTTCCAAGGATAGGTTGAACCTTCCTTTAATATGCACTCATGCAGTCCTCCTGGATGATGCAGCAACCGTGTCAAGTCATCTCTACACAAGTTCCTAAATCACAAACATGTTTGCAGCATAAAGTTATGTAATACTGCAATATGCATCAGAAACACTGCCACTTAATGTAGACCAGCAACAAATGAGGTTTGGAACAGACCAATTTGTCTAGGGACATCTTGGGATTAGGAAGATAAGGGGAGGATAGGGTTAAATAGGAATGAGGAATGATTGGGAGGAAATGAGGTAAGGGTAGGGAGGGGATTAAAGGGTTTAAGGCAAGTGTAACTGGGGTAGGAGTCGCATTTTTGGTGTGATCTTGCTACTGCAAGTTACATCCATGATGACCTGTTGGTATTTTGGAGCAGGTAGGCCTTGGTTTTTGAGGAAAGTGGTAAAGTTGGTAAGTAGCCATGATCAGGTTGAAGTAGTTGGGGACAGTAAGGTTGATGGGCTATTATGGGCCATTCATTGCGCATGGTGGCGCCAGTGGTCGTGGGGGTGCAAGGGTCCGTGGGGGTTGTGGCGTGCGTCTAAACTGGTGTACATGCTTTTTTTTTAAAAAAAAAAAAGCCTCTCAGGGCGTGCGACTCTTGTTTGTTTTTCTTATCTGCCTCATGGTTCCTGTTCAGGAGTGGCATAGTGGTGATTGGTTCAGTGGTGTTTGGGGGCTGGAAGGAGTAGCAATGGCCATTTTGCGGGCTGTGAGTTCTGCAGGGAGGAGGCTGCAGCCGCACATGCATGGTGCTATATATAAAAACACCACCAAAAAAAAAACGATCGCAGGTATGGAAGGTTTGTTTTGTACTTCTTTTAATGAGTTTCAATAGGGGTAGGGGTAAGGAGCAAATGGTAGCATGTGGGTTGCTGTGGCTGGGAGGCCATTATGTGTAAAGATGCTTTAGAGGTGCACAGCAAACGTTTATTGGAATGTTTTCCACTGGGTTAGTTAGGCAGTGTAGTCTGCAGTTAATGATGACATTGTGCTGGCCTCTCTCTCTGTTGAATTGTTGGCATGCTACTCTTCATGAGGCTAAGAGGACTGATTAGCTTTGCCGGTATTACGTGCTATGCCTATTTCAACCATATACTGTTTAGGCCTAGGTTAGAAACTGAACCAGGGTGAAAGATAATGCTTTTTTTTTTTTTTTTTTTTTGTGGTATAGCAGGTAGTTGTTGCAGAGATAGTGTGGCTGTGCTGCTGGCCATTAGTGTGGTCAATATGTTATCTAGTTAGAATATATTCGCTTTTAAAAGGTTGCCTTTACAAGTTTCTGTTTAGAGAATAGGTAACAGAAGACGTTGAATAAGACACTATGAACAGATGGCAAAATCTTGGGGGGAATGGTATGGCAGTCACTTAAAATGGGTGCAAGGACTTTGGAGTTTACAACCTCAGAAGGAATGCTGGTAGTTTTCTGTTGTCAGGGTCAGTTCTAAGGTGCCTGAAGCATCATGATTGTTTATGCTGCTGTATTTAATCTTTGCTGAGGGTCAGGTATTTCAATGTTTTAAAGAAAGTTCTTAATTATGAATATGTGATTTAGAATCTGAACTCATTAACATCTCTCTGTGGTGTACTTTGGTGTGGAATGTTACACATCTAGCAGCCAAACGCACATTCCTGCATTCTTGAGCATTTTTGGAAATACCCTAAAAGCATAAGATAAACAAATGTGTATGTTTTGTGTAACAAAAGTATTTAGGAAATGTACAATGATTCCTATTTACCATGGATATCAGTTAAAAATTACTACCACTGAGTTTATGATGGGCCCTTTCGGTGTGGACCTTTGAGGAACATGAGCTTTTAGGACCTCAACTGATGTACTCTTCTCATAATGAGGTACACTTGACAGATGTGGTGGTGTAGGGCGATGTTCCCAATGTTTTCTTTAAGGGCTTGGGAAGTTTTAGTGATTGGCTCATGTTCAGCTAAATGTTGAAGCCTCACACCAGCTAGATTTTTGTTGGTGATATATATATATATATATATATATATATATATATATATATATATATATATATATATATATATATATATATATATAAACAAAAAAAAAACAAAACAAAAAAAAAAAGAGTATGTATGATATACCTAATATAGGGATTAGGTGCTGATCCAGTTTACTTGGGGACTAGGTGGGGTAGGTTTTGGGCATTTGTCCCTCCATTTTCATAGGAAGTTTTCCGGATTTCTTCTAACATATTGAGAGGTATGCTTCAAGCCTTTGTCTCCACATGGTATGACTTTAGTTTTCCCTTCACATTTGCTCCAGTTTTCCTGGCTGTGCCCTGGCAGATCAATGGCAAACTTTTGAAGTTTGAAGGTACAGGGTAATGAGAAGCAATTTTTCTAGGTACGGCACAAGGAAGTAAGTTGTGACCGCATGTTTGGGTACATTATCATAAAATTGTGGCTGGGAAAGTCAAGGAAGAGTGGGATGGACATTTTAGTGAGAACTGCATGCTCGGTTACGACATGCTGTTTTGGGATCTGTCTCATTTGTAGTTTTGAGTTTAAGGGCAATGGTTGTAGGTTGCCTCCCTTGTGGGTGGTTTTTGGCCACGTTTATTTCTCTGAGATTGAGGGGCAGGCTAACAGGTTGTGTTCCCATGCATTTTATGGTGTATGGGATGCAAGTGGGTTTGATGCCAGGTATTTGTAGTACAGGGAAAGGAGAGGGTAGGATGGGTCCTGAACTTTCTAAGTTCATAAGAGCAATATTTAAGTCTTGGCCCTATTTTGTTATTGCCAAGTTTCTTATTTACTACCGGCTGTCCTGGCTAATTTGCTTAATTGACTTTTGATGGTCTGTTTGGTTATTCGTGTCCAGGAAGGTGAATGCCAGTAACATCTTTGGTAGGTCTGACTAGATCATTGCTGGATGCTAAGGTTGTAGGTTTAATATAACAGTGTTGCATTCCAGATAACTGCAGTATAAGTAGCTTTGGGATAAGCGGATAAGATGGTGTTCTGTTGAAGATAGGGGGGTTATAGTGGTGGCACAGTTGAGCAGGGTGCCACAGTGGCACTTAAGTTTGGCTTCAGGAGCTTGTGGGTGTGCTGAGAATGTACATGTGTCTTTTCTTTTGCAGGTGGGGAATGGCAGAGTGGACATCAGTCCATGAGCGGAAGAAAGTGGCTTCAAAGGTGCAGGTAGTGGTGGTTGTTTCCATCATCAGAATGGTGCATATAGATGTCCAAGCGGGGGAGTGGAAAGTAAGTAACAGTTTATGTGCCTGGAGGAAGCTGTTAAAGGTAATTGATCCTGATGGGCTAGATGTTTGGTTGATAGAGTTGTGTGCAGTGGGGGTCACATGTAATTTTACTTTGTTCATTAAGGTATGTTGGATTTGACTTGCTTTGGATAGTCTGTTGGTAACTGAAGAGGGAGTATGTTGGGCCTGGGTTAAACAGGGTGAGGAATTTTGTGAGGGGCCTGGGTTTCCACAGCTGGAGTGAACTCACATCATAGGCTTAGGCATTTACTATATTAAGAGTTTTAAATTTAAAAGTGATTTTATTTATAGAATAGACCTTTTCGGGGAATTATTTGTTTGATTTTGCAGTGATATCAGTTGCAGCAATACTATGTGAGGTGGGAAGAACTCATATGGGAACTTTGTTATGACATATTATTTTTTTATTGGTGTTTTGCATTTGGTGTGAGTGCATTCTATGCAGTTGATAAAAAAGATATGCCTTTGGGGTGCATAATGTCATTAAGAAATTGGAATATGTGGGTGTGGAGTATTTACAGTCTTTTCTTTTGCAGACAACACTGAGATGACAGATGGGGATGTGCAGAGTGGAACTTTACTTGATGGGCTGAAGGAGTGTGGACTCAACAGGCAAGAGTGAAGGCTGAGGAATGTGTCAAATGATGCAGGGGTATGAAAGGAGGTCATGGTTTTCCAGCAGTGCATTTGAATATGGAGTTGTTTGTTTGTGTTTTTTTTTCCCTGCAGTCACAAGGTATTGTCTTGTTTGCTTGAGCTTGTCAGGGAGTATCACAATTGAATTTCACACTGTATTGTTAGCTGGGGTCTTCCTTGGAATGAGTTGGGTAGTGTTGTAGCCAGTGGGGGTTGGGGATTAGCGGGTTGCATTGAGTAATTTGGTTTGGGCTTGTGAGCAAAGGGGTGTTTGGTGTAGGAGGATTTATCTTAGATTTATCGTAGTTTAGGGGAGACGGTGTCAGGTTAATATAATACATTCTGGATGGTATTGGCATGTCACTGACCTTGTTTGACTTGGTGGCATTGGGGCATTTTCAAGTTTTGGAGGTACATTGTGGTTGGTTAGTTTGGCCTGGCTTGTTTTACTGTTGATAATACATTTGGATCGTATTGCTAAAAGTCATGATGAGGGTTTAAGTGTTTTTTTTTGGGTCATTGGAGTGCTGGCAAGATTGCTATTAAATTAAATTTAAAAGAGATTTCATGTGGTTATTAGATTCATTGGACAGTAAAATGGGGCTGCAATTAGAAGGGAGATGATGCAATGGTCTTGGCATGCTTTCAAGTGGCAGTGGGCTAAGTGTTTGGTTGTTTACTTGGGTAACCGAGTATGGGTATGCCAGGTCATGGGTTTATGGTTGCTACCTTAGCATAGTAAAGGTATCAGAAGTTTGTTTTTAGTTTTTGAAGTAACTGGCTATTTCACTTGTTATGTGATAGGGTCCAGCTTGGTCTAGACAGGGTGGGATACACTGAATGATGTATGGCCTAATGCTTTAATTGTGGTTACATTGCTGGAAGTTTTGGAAAGAGGGGGGACAGCCTGGTCAGGCTGGTGGGCGGAGAAGTGGGGCAGGCTTGCCCTCTTCTGTCCCCCCTCTGGTGGTGGTTGTTCAAGCGGAGGTAAGCTGCTTATTTGAATGGAGGTAATTCAATAAATGGTAACTGAAGTGAGTGTTCGCTGCTTCATAAGTAAGCGAGTGGAGGTATGGACGCTGCTTACTGATCAGGATGAACAGGGACATCAAATGTCATTTGGTGTGATGTTTTTATTGAAGGGGACCTGGACAAAAAGAGAAACTGACTCAAAAGAAAGCAGAACATCAGCAACATTTTGCAGCACAGATTTCTAAAATTCATTTTTCACAGGATCTCCGATTTTCTTCATAAAGTGAACCTTAGAAGTTTTATATATATCAGCTTTTGAATCCAGAATACCATTCAGATCCTTCAAAGCGTGTGTAGCCAGCCCACTGGCATTAAATCCAGTCACCATATTCTCTTCCCTGTCTCTGTGCCTTAGACACACACACACACACACACACACACACACACACACACACACACACACACACACACACACACACACACACACACACACACACACACACACACAGGCAGCAGCCTCCGTGACATTCCTCATTACTGCAACTACCATCCAGACCCTCTGACAAAGACTAAGGGACATTTCTCTTACACCCTGATCAAATTTTCACTGGTCACTATAAATGCCATTTGATTTGTCTGATTAGTGAAACTATCTAATTGGCCCTTCACTGGCTTTTTATTTGGCTATTTCTATTTGTTTATTAATGTAATCGTCATATTGATCCTGAGCAGTTTATTATTGTCCACCCCCAGTGCAGATTATTTCTGTATTCACTGAGCTTCTCATTTGAATATTTTCTTTATTAAAATATTTATCAGCCCACATATTGGTTGGTAAATGCATGGGTTGTTGTAACAGTTTTTCTTTGTGTTAAGTATAAAGTGTGTGTGCATGCACATAGTGAAAAGGAGAGAGTGGTTAGTATTGCCGTCTCTGTAGTCATGCTTTTTCTAATAGTTGCACATTTAAGTTAGATGTACACTTTAATATAAGTTTTTGTATTTATACTTTCCTGCAAATGCAGAGTGTATGTACAGTGCTTAAGCAGGGAAAGTAGTTTAGTATACCTTCACTCAATTGCAATGGCTCATGTAGTGCTCATAACTGTCAAATTTCCAGATTTTTGCCTCATATTTTTGTTTTTTTTTATAAAATTTGTGTTTCTCTGAGAAGTCAGTGGGTAATGTAAGGATTAAAGTCACTGGATTATGGCATATATTTGAGTTTCAGACTTCACATACTTTAGGAAATACATGCTGACACATGCTGTTATTCTAGCAAGTTGGTAAGTTTATAAGAGCAATATTTAAAATGTATCTGTATTTTTGGGCATTTGTCCATCAATTATGTCAGTCTTTGTAAAGATTTCTTGGGCTCAGAGGTTGAGAGGTATGGTAGTGCTTTATTGCTGTTTTGTGGTGTTTGTGGTTTTACTAAGTTTTAATATGTTGTATATGTGAACAGGAAAGTTCGGCCACTCAGTGATACATAGCAGCTGGGCTTCTTCCTGTTGGTATATGCTGAATTTACAGTTGGCAAACTGGTTTGACTGAGTAATCATCATGCTTGTTTTTCAGAATGTACAGTGTTCCATTGCATAATGTGTAAATAATGCTCACCCAGGGGTGTTCTGATGCCTGGTACAGCAGGAAGAGAACCTCTACACCCATGGAAAGGTGCTATTTACACAATAACACATACTCTGGGGGCATTATTGTACTCAGAGAATGGAATGCCTGTTAAATTGTTTTGCATTTGTTTTTTTTTTAATTACTATATATATATGTGTGTGTATATATATATATATATATATATATATATATATATATATATATATATATATATATATATATATATATCTTGTTTGTTTGTGTCTTTTGGCTTTTCCCGGTTAGAGGTCGCCACAGCAGAACTCCGGTCCGCTAATGATTGGTAGTGGATTTTTACGTACCGGGTTACCAGCCCTGATGCACAACTTTCAACGAAGGCACGACCCATTCATGTATGCCTCCACACAGAAGGCGCTCTAGCTGAGAGTCGAACAGGACAACGTCTTGCTATGAGGCGACAACGCTACCGCAGCACCACCACCGCAGTGTGTGTATATATATATCTATATCTATATATATATATATATATATATATATATTTATATATCTATATATATATATATATATATATATATATATATATATATATATATATATATATACATATGTGTGTGTGTGTGTACATGTATGTTATATATATATATATATATATATATATATATATATATATATATATATATATGGGTCTACTTCACATAACCGAACGCTCAAATGTTCAAAATTCATATGGCCGAGACCATATGATCGAACATTTGAATGTTCGAAAATGTGAACTAGATCTGTAAAAATTAAAAAAACACACATTAAACTGTGTATAGCAGGGGGGGCGAAGTCCCCCTGCACCCCCCACCCCTCCAAACTTAAATATACCAATTCCGAGATTGCACTACAGCGAGAACAAGGGAAATCTCCCAGTCCGCTCTGTGTGCGATTTCCCGTTCAGAATGTCGATATTTCAAAACTTCGAACATATGGTCTGCGATCATATGGGTTTCGAAGTTTTGAATTTTGGCATTCTGAAGGGGACCTATATATATATATATATATATATATATATATATATATATATATGATTCATATCACTTCACTGAAAGTCCATTTCACTGAGACTAAATCGTCTAAAGTTCATTTCACCTAAAACTCATTTCACTGACAAGTAGTACTCTAAGGCAAGTCAAAGGTATATGTCCTTTTCCCCACTGTAGTGCAATCCTGGTGTTAGTATATATAGTTAAGGAGGTATGGGGGGGCGTTGCCCCCCCCCCACCTAGTTGGGTTTTACCAAATAATGTAAAACAAAACCAGACAACAGAAAAGCAAATTAAGTGGGGGGGGGTATGCTCCCCACACTCCCCAAAGTGGGTGGCTGTGCCCCCCCCTCTAACAATATATACTAACACCAGGATCGCACTACAGTGGGGAAAAGGACATATATCTTTGACTTGCCTTAGAGTAAAACTTGTCAGTGAAATGAGTTTTAGTCGAAATGAACTTTCAGTGAAATTAACTTTAGGTGATTTGGTCTCAGTGAAATGGGTGTCAGTGAAATGGTCTATCAGTGAAGTGATACAAATCCATATATATTTTTTTTTTATTTTTTTTTATGTTAAATAGCAATGGAGGTCATTGATTAATGAGTTATATTTGAGGCTTTATCATACCTCTCAACTAGTCTGGCGCAAATCTTAAAACAATCAGGAACAAATCCAGAAACAATCAGGGACACTTTTAAAATATTAGTACTGCTAACTAGAGACACTGACAAAATAAGAAAATGTGAATTAGTACACATTTTCTGAAGTAAAAAAGTCTGTAACTGTATTTATTGTCATTGTTTATTACATGTAATTCACCATCTTTTCTCTAAAAGTCACCAGTTTAGGCGGGATCAAGGGAGGTAGAGCCAGAATTTCAGTGAAAGTCAGGGGTGTCCTGAGGTGACAGGTATGGACTTAATATGCTGCACAAAATGCATGTTAACATAAATCCCGTCATTGTAGCGGCTTTCTAATTTTATAAGAGCAATATTTAAAATCTGTCCCTATTTTTGAGCCTTTATCTCCCCATTATTTTAGGCTTTATTCAGATTTATTGAGCTAAGACGTTGAGAGAGGTATGCATATCTCTTAATTTAAATGAGTTGCACCTACTGCGTTATGATTTTTCTTTCTCTCTCTACACACACACACACACACACACACACACACACACACACACACACACTACACTTTCATGCATGTAAGTACCCATGCACTCACACATGCAGACAGAAATATAAACAGACTCATACACGCATGCACGCACATGCATGCACATTTACACACATGCTTTTCCATTTTTTTAAATTATTGATTTGTTTTAATTTTGCACTCACTAAACAGCAAAAGTGCTACTTAGAGAGAGTGAAATTATGGCTTGATCAATCTCTCTCAAACTTTCATGCACCCATACAGAGCTCATTGTAAATGGAGCCACCTATACTGAACCAGAAGATATAGAAAAACCTCCTGGCTGATAAACTCAGCTCCAAATTTACTCCTCTCTCCCCCTCAACCTTCCCTCAGGAAATATCATCAAATATAACTCCCCCTACAATCACTAGGGAACAGGTCCTTAATGTTCTCTCTAAGACCAAGAACGCTGCATCAATGGGCCCAGACAATATCCAAGGATGCCTTCTAAATAGCATAAAACATGATCTTTCTGGGCCTCTGGAATTACTATTTAACTGTATTCTCCAAACAGGCTTCATGCCTCATGAATGGAGAAAGGCAACAGTTATCCCTCTGCACAAAGGTGGGACATCTACAGACCCTGGAAACTACAGACCCATAAGTCTCACTAGTCTTATATGTAAAGCCATGGAGAGAATTATCATGGAGATGATCAAGAGAGATATAGTAAACCTCCAGACACTGGACCCAATCTAGTTTGGTTTCATCAATGGCAGATCTTGCATACTCAACCTGGTGGACTTCTTTGAGAAGGTCACCAAAACAATGGATGAGGGCAAAATCATTCACACTGCCTACCTTGACCTCGCCAAGGCATTCAACACAATACCCCACTCGGGCATTGTTGACAAACTGAAGAGGTTAGGTACAAACCCATATGTCACTAGATGGATAGCCAACTGGTGAAGTGACAGGACCCAGAAAGTTAGAATTGGGGAGTCCACCCCTACAAAGAGGCCAGTCACAAGTGGAGTCCCTCAAGGATCAGTCCTTGGACCACTCCTTTTTAGCATTTTCTTCTCTGAAGTCAAGGCCAATGTCAGTGGTCTCTGGCTGACTAAATTTGCAGATGATTGCAAATTAGGAGCTGTCATTGAATCTCACACTGACACAAATGTTCTCCTGAATGGGCTGACACAGACAAACAACTGGTGTCAGAGCCATGGACTAAAACTAAATGCCAAAAAATACATAATAGTATCCTTTGGGAAGTCATCCACCCTTGATAGCATACCTCTTAGAGTTGACCCAGTAGTCAGGGACTTAGGGGCACACATAGACAGTAATCTAGTCTTTGATCATCATGTGTCTACAGTGGTGAGGAAATTATTCTATGTTGCACAACTTATAAATAAAGGTATGGCATCTAAGTCCAAGGAAGTCATTGTTCCACTGTATTCAACATTCATCAGACCTGTCATTCAGTACAATGCCCCCTTTGGTATGTACCTAACCAGGGATATCCAACAATTGGAACATCCACAGAGGTTCCTCATTAAAAGAATACAGGGTGCAAGTAATATGTCCTCTGTAGACTGCCTCAAGGCCCTATCCCTGTATTCTGTCTCCTACAGGCTTTCGAGTGAGATCTATGCCTGGCATACAGGGTATTGTCAGACCCCACTCTAACGGACCTCCTGCATATCCACAAAACAAACAGCACCAGAATTACCCTTCCTAAAGACTTAAACCTTGCCTGTGATATAAATAAGATCTGCTGGAGAGCTAGGTATGTATCCCAGAGACTACCCCATCTATGGAACAGGCTCCCCATCCATGTGAAGCAGAGTTCTTCCCTAAACCAATTCAAGTGCAACTTGGACAATTGGATGGGAAACCAGAAATTCATCCCTCGTTTGGCACCTATGTCTCTAATGGACACAAGTAACCTGTAATTAGTTCATCTCCCAGGCCCTGTAGAACTTGTCAGAGATTTGGTATGCATGGCTAGGCTTAAAAAGACCCTTGTGGTCATTAGCCTAGTAAATGGGTTCCTGTTAAATGATTGAAGATGCGTTCTTTTGAATGCATTTTGATCGAACATGAAAGCACAAAAAGGCAAAATAGCGAAATAGCATATAAGCAAATTATTTCCCCTGGGAAAGAAATCGCTTGGCCATGTTCATTACTTTGCTGTTTTTGTAACTGTAGTGCAATCTCAGAGTTGGTATATTTAAGTAGGGAGGTGTGGGGGCAAAGCCTCCCACTTTATATAATTTTTACAATTGTTTTTTGTGGAACAGCGATTTTTTTCCCTTGGAAAAAAATCGCTGTTCTAAGCATTTGAGATTGTAGCTTTCGCTTACATGGGTTCGATAAATCATCGTTTGCTTTTTTAAGTGTTCAGTGATTTAACATAGACCCTAGTAAACACCTATGAACCAATGAACTATGTACTCACATACACAGACATAAACACACACAGTTTTCTTTCTTTTTTTTTAAATGTTTTGTTTGTTTTAATTTTACACTCAGTTCACAGCATAAGCTCTGCTTAATAAGCATAAACAAATGGCAGCCATTAGTTTTGTTACAGTCCAAGCTAAGCTGCTGTGAAATGGCAAACTAATTTTTCATTGGGTATTACCTGTATATTAACACTCTGCTGGAGAATAATCATTCCGCAGTCAGAGTAGCGATGTACAGGTGCACATTCTCTAAAAATATTTATTGCGTTAACACAATGACTGTTAGAATATATAAATGGGCAAGAGCTTTGGCATATGATGCTGAAATTAGGGAATCAGTGATCCTAAGTGGTCATTTACTTCAACATTGTAACTGAACTTATGTATCACAGTACTCCTATTAATTAATTTTTTATCTATGGAAATAGGAAAAAATACTAAATACTATTCTGGCATATTATGACACTAAAAATGTGTATATCTTAATATAGAAATCTATAAATACTACTAAATAATTCATCATAATTTTGTGAATTCTATATAGCAAATTATTTAATGGTGTTGTTATTCTATAAATTTCGTGTATGCTACATAATATTGCATAAAATATAGCCTTATTTTCTAATAGATGAATTGCATAAGTTGGTCTGAATATACTTCTGTGAGTCTGGCTCAGGTTTATAACTGTTCTTTTTTTTTCCATAATAAATCTTTATTTTTATATTATTTCCATACACAAGTAATAGGTTTCTAACTGTTCTTCACATTTAAAAATGACATGAAATAAATCATCTGTAGCAGGCCACTCATACAGGGTGGCATTTCACATTCTACTCAGTCCTTCTCATATTTCTATTATAAGCATCAGATTTATATTTCATGAATAAAGATAATTCAGATTTGTTTTGCCATGCATTCAAATATTCAGTTTCACTATGCAAAAGTTCCCACTGGGTTGTCATTTTTTCTTCTAAATTTTCTTTTTTAAACATTTTTATTGAATTATCACTTGGGCCACAGGCAAATTTACATTTATATAAAAGTAAACAAACCATAATAACATGTTCACAGTTACAAACATTATACTTTATGGGTATTCTTCTGTGGAATATAATTAATCCAACATTACATAAGTTAGTCAATTCCTACCTTCCCTTAAACCTCATTCTTTCTCCAAGACATTTGTCTGCATGTATTGCTCCCACAATGTTCATGTTTTTCTATGTAATGTACTCCTAACATTTTCTAAAGATCCCACTTCCAGTTCCGTTATGTCTGTTACAATATGCACTACTTAAAATATGCTTGGTTTAGACTTTGATTTCCATTTTCTAGTAATTGTTCTTTTGGTGGCCACTAGAATTAAACTTAGCAAGGCCTTAATATGCCTAGGTAGTTCAGATCCTGTACCCCAGCTCAAAAAATAATTTCCTTAGTTACACCCATTTGCTCACCCAGTATTTCTGACAAAGTACTCTGTAGGGAATTTTTAAAGTCTGTCAGTTCATTACATTCTCAAAACATATGTTCTTAGTTACCTCTTTCTCCCTCATTACACCTCCAAAATTTGCCATCAAAGTGAAGAAAATTTGTTTGGATTCTGCTTGGGGTATAAAAATAACTATGCAAACAATTGCAAGCCAAAATCTTAAATCTTCTAGATTTGTTACATATTTGGGGGTCATACACATATCCTCTCATTGTTTCTTTGTGAATTGCTTTAACAGCCTCTGTTCCCAATCATTTCTAATCTCCTCTGATTGATTCCTATATTTATCATGCAATATTTTATATGCCTTACTAATTATCCCTTTTGTAACAGCAGCTTATATTTCAGATTCAACTAAATCTATACCAGTGCAGCTCTTTAACTTAGGATTCCCCTATCCTATCTCTTTGCTTGTACTCTATTAGCCCCTGATAGGTAAGACAGTCTCTGGCCTGCAATCCAAATGTCTTCTTTGCTTCTTCCCATACTATTACCTTTCACTCTCTAATTATTTGTTCACAGTACCTTAGTTCCTTTTCCAGTTTCCTCCAGTAAATTCTAGCCCCCTTTTTCCTGTTTTCTGTACCACTAATTGCAGTCATTCCTATCAGCAAAATCTCATTTCTCCATTTCCATGTTGCTTTAGTTATTAGAATACTTTCTGCTTCTTTATAAATATAATATTCTATATGATTGTCATTATTCTTGTTAAGGATCTGCATCCAAAATCCCACTCCCTCCTTATTTTTTGAATTTCTCCCCTACTTCATCATCATCCCTTTCCACTTTGAATTGCAGCTTTCTAGTTGTGTTATGTATAAGAGCCTTAACTGTTTAGCCCTAAATATCCATTCAAATTAGGCAATCCTAAGCCACCTTGTTCTATAGGAAGGATTACCATATCCCACTTGACTCTTGCCCACTCCCCCCCCCAGAAAAAAAAAATCCTTCATCTCTTTATTAATTACTATCTACGACTTCTCTTCTGGTTGATAAGAATATGCATGACTTGTATACAAGACTAAATAAACTAAAATATTTTACTTCTTGCATCTTGCTACCCATATCCATAGACAAGAGCTTACTGTTTCTCAGTTTTTGTATTATCTTTTGTTTTGTCTCTTCCCACATATCCTGCCATAACAGTATCCTTTTTAACCCATCCTTCTAAAAATGTCATTTTATCATGTCCCCATAAATATGGGTATTGCTGAACCACTTCATGCGTGGGTACATAGTTCATAGCTAACGGGCAGGATTCACGAAGCCTCCGTGTAAGAGTTATAACTCATACACGGAGGCTGCAGTTAAACGGAGTGATGTCAGCATGCTCTGCATATTAATGAGAGCATGCTGAATCACACTGAAGGCCAACACGGTCCGTGTAAGACAGTAGGGGGCGTGTCCGTAGGCCGAGCCCTATAAGCGGACACGCCCCCAGAAGAGGAAAAGTACCCAAAGGAAACACCCACGACAGAGTCCACGGAAATGTGAATAAACAGAACACAACACATGCCCCCACAGACTATGAACATAAAATAAATATAAATGAACAAGTTATAAGTTTTTTTTAAATTGTAAAGATGTTTAACCATGAGCGCGCTTTTGCAGGCGTGCCCGTAGTGCAGCTACAGTTAGCAGTCAGTGGGAAAGCATATAAAAACTAAATATGCAAAATAAACCAGGAAGCAATAGCGTAGCAGTAGAGATGCTGGCTGCAGAGCAGGCATTCATGGTTCGAGCCCCCACAACACCAATTTTTTTTTTTGCAAAATAAGCAGGAAACAAGTCCCTGACAAATATGTAGACATAAAACCACAACTTATGTAAAATGTAATGAAATAGCCCATTTATATTGAAGAAATGTGAGGTAACAAAAGAATAAAACATGCCAGATGTGCCCATAGATGAGCTACAGTTTAACAGGGTGAGTGCATCTGCCCGTAGATGAGCAGTGGTTTAACTGGTGCAAAATGAGTGCCCGTAGCTGAGCAGTGGTTTAACACGCTATATCTATGTGCCCCTAACTGAGCTGAGCGTAATATGCGTGCCGATAGCCAAATGAGGCTTAAAGCAGTGTACCCGTTTGCGGAGCTGCACACCGCATAAACAAGCTAACCGACGGGCAACGCGTTGAGCAAGCCGTATCAAAACTGCCTTTACACAGACACACCCCTCAGCTTGTCTAGACAGTCATGAAAAAAAAAGCAGTGGCCAGGTTCGAACCCAGGATACTATACACCATAGTCAAGGTACAGAACCACTAAGCCATGACAGCAGTACCTAGAAATGCAATAATAGCTAATATATAGGAATGAATACAAACTACAGCATGACAATGCAGGTTTACTGAAGTTGATACAATTCCAAAATGGCCAATCACAGATATGTGCAGGAAAAACGGACTATATAAGCCCCATAGGCGGGAATACACAGCATAAGCGATTGTAGAACAGACCTGCAGGCAGAATGTCAGGAGTAGGAGAGGGTAGTCATTTGAGCACAGAGGTGGGGTGTTGAGGAGTCCAGGTACATGGCCTGGCTCCTAGTCCACAATCATGAGGCCCAACTCATGCAGGGCCAGGTCCTCTGGGGAGCATACAGGGCTGAGGCGTGGGACCGGTTGGCTCATGATCTCACCAGTGCCACAGGGATTCCAAGGACTGGTGAGCAGGTCCGTCACCACCATGCGGACCTGAAGAGGCATAAGCAGGACCAACTGAACCTTTGGATCCAGGAGGCCCGGCAAACACCCAACGCCCCACTACTGAGTAAGTAACATTTAATTATGTATGTAAAAAATTAAACTAGTTGATATTATGGAGATGTGGATTCCAATATTACTTCATTTATATTACAGCTGCAGGTGTCCGTTCTGCGAACCGCAGAGCCTATGGCGATAGGCTGGTGCGGTTGCGCCACCAGGCAGGTCAGTAATCCACTACCAGTAACAGTAAAGAAATATAAAAGTATGACAGTCAGCAAAAGAGTGCAGTGTAGTCAGTAAGGAATACAATCTGCAAGTAACAGTGTGAAAGTGTATGCAAGTATTGCTTGATTACAAGAGTTTTCAACCTGTAAGTGTAACCTAAACATGAAACTGTCCGACATATATTCTGAAATAAAAATGCCCTGCCTGTAAGAAAATAGTACACAACCTGCAGCAGGCTGAAAAGTATAGCTGCAGAAGATGATGAAATCACATGTGTGAAATATATCCCTGTGGAAATACTGAAACATGACAGAAGTGAGACTGCTGGAAAGGATTGTAATAACTACTGTTAAAACATGTCAATAAAGCCTAGAAGTACCATCCTGAATAGTAAAATGAAAGCAAGTGAGAGAGTGTGAGAAAGTGTCATGAATCCAGCAATACAGTAGTAATAACCCCTGAATAAAGTATACTGCAGTCAAGACAGAATGAAATGCATGTGAGATTCAAAACCAAACAGCGAAATATGTTCAAAGTGTTGCTGCATGTGGAATGTGTATCTCAAAATCTGGATATGTTGCTCTCAGTCTGAAATACGCAGATAGGATGATTGTCTGATATACCAAACATCCACACTTGTCTACAGCTATATAAAGCAAAAGTAGCAAGATGATGTAGCTGAACAAAGCTAGATATGAATGTGTATGAAGAACACTAAAATGTATATTGATGTTGCAGTAACAGTCCTATCAGCAAGGTGAAATAGTTATCATATAGGAAACTGTAGTTAGAACAGTAGTGTGTATATAACTGTAGCTATTAGAAATGTACAGCATATGTATTGTTATTCGAAGGTGTTAATATTACTTTCTTTACCCTACCCTATAACCACATATAACCCATTCCACGTGAAAATGGTATGTGCAATCACAATTAACACCCCTGGACGTTTGTCCTGTTGGGTCATATATATCTGCATGTCCGTTGATGCATCTGCCCTGTTCATACATCCACACCTGATGGCCCGTTGCCATCAATTAACCCTGCATGTTGTTGGACTGTGTATTTCTGTTCAAATTATGCATGTGTTATGCACGCTGTTCAATGGTGTGAATATCTGGGTGTTTGGTTAATGGGAATACTAATGCATGCTGTTACAACTAATTGTGAATGGTGTTATATGTCACTAACCCAAACTGTCATGACATAATGCAAAACATAGGGGCGACAGGAAGGCGGGTTCCAATGGACCCACCTCTCCCACCTCAGCTGGCGAGTGCACCTGGCACTAGTGCCGAGTCCGGACCCTCCTCCGGTTGCCCTGTGCCAGTTGCGGGTGGAAGCGCTGCAGGGGATGGGGCTCGCCCCTCTGCAAGTGTGGCCGGAGGAGAACCACCACTCACCCTCAGTAGCGTCCGGACTGTGGTGCGTAGGGAGATTCGGGACTCTGTCCTTGAGCCCCTACGCTAGCTCGAGGCACGGGTGGCGCAACTAACGGGCATGCCTGTTGCCCCGCCTACACAGCCCCCAGCACAGCCCCGTCCTGGGCAGTGAAGGAAAAGTGGCAACTGCCTATGGGTGGGGATATCAGTTCCACTGTTGCCATCTGTGGGCTCATGGGCTCTGGATATCCAAACCTCCGTCCCTGTCAATTGTCTAACCCCCCCACACGTGTCATACACGCCCCTGTATGCTTCTTGTTTGTCTTGTCTGTTTAACTACCCAACCTACCTCCCCAGCAGAACTGACTTCCTTCACCTGACATACCACTCTTACCTGAAAAAAAAAAATAAAAAAGGGCACTCTGTACCCACAAAAAAATTACGCCCCATACATAGCTGCCCATTCCGCACACATGTCCACTGGACATGGAACCTATCAATTACAATTGGCTGTACAACAAGTATTATTGTTGTCCTGACACCTCTTTCAGGGGTGGAAGGTTTCAAATGTAACACCAAATTACATACATATGCACAGCTGTTGCTGATGAAGAAATGGGCAGCTATGGGCCTTACTTACATCCCTCCTGCACATCCCAAGCCTGTTTCCCTACTGTCTTACCCTCTTTGTGACCCCTTTTTCACCACTTTCCTGTCTCCCCATTTTCTTTTCTTTCAAAGAAAATAGCGGGTGTCGCCAGAGTAAGCACTGTTAAGCGGTTGGAACGGGTGTGCGGAGCTAACCGCCAGTGCTTTGCGTGAGCTCCGCGCAAACCAGCGCTAGCCCGGTTACAACTGCTTAAAAGTGCCTTAGTCACTGTGATTGACCGGTCCTGTACTCAGTTCAAAAGAAAAATAAACTCCCACTGTCAGTCCCGAACCCAGGACCTTGGAAACACTAGTCTGTACAACCTACCACTAAGCCCTGACTCTTATACAAAAACATTGTGCTAAAATAAATATAACATGTAAAAGTAGGGATGAATGTAAAGGGAATATAGGATGTGTAGTACACAAAGCATGTCATTTAAAATAAATGTCAAAACTACTGAATTTCCATAATAGTAGTGTGTGAACAGAAACAGCCATGCTAGTTGGCAGCCTGTAGATAATAAGGTCAGTTAAAGTACATAGATATATGTATGCATATATATATATATATATATATATATATATATATATATATATATATATATAAATATATCTATATATAGTTGTAGGAGTCAATGTGCATACACACTTGCTACAGGGAACATGAGAGAGGAATGGAGAATTGTGAATATACAACACAGCCTGAAGCATGAGAGAGATACTAACCTTTACAGTCACAGAACACTGTCCACAGCATACCAGCATGGTCCCCACAATCTGAAAGGGCAACACCTATCCCACATACCCTTTTATAGCACTGACCTGAAATCACAGTGAGAACTGCAATCAGTACACAACTGGCTGTATGCAATTAGCAAATGCTGGCTTACAATTGGTGCAGAGGCCATCACATGGACCTATGCAGATACCTACAAAAGCATCCAGTGCTAACACTCCCCACATGCAATACATTCATTGCATTGTCTGTAAGCAGACAGAGGGAGAGCGAGAAGTGTGTGAGAGAGAGAGAGAGCAAAAAAAAAAAAAAACAGACACTGTGACTCTGTAACCTGAAGCTGTCAGCACTGACAGTAGCAGCAGCAAGCAGAAGCTGTGGTAACGCAACCAGCTGCGACAAACAGAGGTAATGCAAAGTAGCAGGTTAATAGTGTGCATACTGTGAACCCTCCAAATGTGTCATAGGTCTGTATCCATAGGTATGTCCATGTGATATGTTGTGTGTACGTAGTTCCACCAAAAGGGGATGACCATACATCACATGTCAAGCAGTCATAGGCCAGGATCCTGGCAGCATGTGTCCGTGCGTTGGCCCAGCAATGGCTGTAGTGACTGCTTTGAAATATCAGCCAGGCCCAAAAGTCAGGATCAGCCCATCCCAAAGGCACACTGGCTGGAAACAAGTGTCTGCAGGTACCTGATGTCACTACATATGCATCCCATACTGCATAATTCCATAGCGTAGCAGACCAGGCCCGTTATGCATATGATGTGGTAATTCCCAGGGTCAGTTGAGGTGCCCTCTTAGTGGTGTAGGACCACTGTTGCTGTATGCCACTGTCCAGGTACATATCCTGTAGCACGGCCAAGATAAACTATCAGTGTTACATGCGGTGGTATGTCCTCTCAGAGTGCCGGTAGCACACATCCAGGGGGACCACGAGGTCACAGTGATGCTGTGTGTTCTCCTCTGCTGAGGGCGGCCCTCACCTGGACATGTGTGATGATAGGGAGGTTACATCCAGCTGGGATAAATATTTCAAAGGTGGGGGAGAAGGAGGGATATGTGCGAACATGTCTGCAGGATTGTTGCCAATATCGTGTGTTTGGTGAATGTTAAGTAGGTGTGGATTAACACAGAGCATATCTGAGGCATGTGGTCCATATGTGTAACATAACTGAAGAAGGCCTTGTGGTCATCCATAGTGTTTGTGTCCATTCCCCTCCCAGAGTAGGCCGTGGCTGTTGTTATGACGGACTGTAGCATAGTACCAGTGCTGACCACAGATGCCTACCCTTAATGTGAATGTGCTCTGTCCTGCAGTAGCCTCCTGCTATTGTTATACAATCTGCCTCTGTCTGGGGTCCACCGGACAGGATGCCTAACCTTGTGCATAGGGTCTGGGTTAGACATGGGTGTGCAAGTGTCATGCAATCCATGGCATGTCCGTGGTAAGCATTTGCAAAGGGGTCAGCAGTGTGGCTTGTGGCTTCCACTGGCCCAGTGTGCTGCATGGATACCATCTCAGTCCCAGCAAGTGAATAACTGTCTAATCACATACATATCAAAGTAGTCTACTGTGCTGGTGGTGGTGGTGGGATATGTATATCCAGGCCGAGTAACGTCTGTCCACATCACAGTAGTGGACGGTGTCCCACATACAGTACCTTGGGATGAACACCCAAAGTGAGGTTGTGCATTGCACCTGTCAGTGTGTGCTGACCGATGGGGCATGCTACTACGTTGTGTGGAATGTGGCAGGTATTGTTGCACAGGTGTTGGCTGAGCACTGATATCTGGCCATGTACCTGTATATCCACCACGACACACACACATGCAACATATGGGAGTAGTAGTATATCACTACACATGAGTATCATGTATAGTATGTGTGCCATATATTGCTGACATGGTCTGCTGATATCCTGTCTGTGTTCTCTTCCAGGGAGATGGCGCGACAGCGTAACCCGCCTACTCTGTGGCGGAAGATGAGGAGATCCACCAGAGCCTGGTGCGGAGTATGACATCCTGTTTTCCCGCACCAGTCAGAATCAGCAGGAGAGGGCCGCACTGTGGCAAGACCTTGTCCGTAGGGTAAATGATATAGGCACGCATAACAGGACATATGAGCCGGTACGACATCACTGCAGTGATTTAATCCGGTGTCCGGCAGCGTGCATCAGATATCCACAGGCAACAGGTCGCCACAGGAGGTGGGGTGGCCACACATCCCCCCCTCACCAGACTGGAGGGGCTACTCCTAAGTGTTGTGGCTCCAGCCCAGGAACACCAACAGCAGTACACCTGCATTATGATGGAGGCTGGTTCCACACAGCAGCACGACATGGAGCGTGCAGGTAATATGCCATATGTACACCTGACTGTTCTGTACACTGTATCATATGCAATATCAATGGCACAGATGTGCCCACTGACATTAATCTCATCATTTCTGCAGGTCCCTCCAGGGTTACAGCGAGACAGGCCATCCATGCTGGTGAGTGTGTTTAACATAACCTATAATAGTCCTGATAATGCTAGTAACAGTAGTGTAACTCAGTAGTGCTCTGTGTGTATACTGCAGGGTGTGCATGTGTGCATGTGTGCAGGTGTGTCTGTGCCCATGTGTGCATGTGTGCAGGTGTGCCTGTGTCCACGTGTGCATCTGTGCATGTGTGCCTGTGTCCACGTGTGCATGTGTGCATGTGTGCATGTGTGCATGTGTGCCTGTGTCCACGTGTGCATGTGTGCATGTGTGCATGTGTGCATGTGTGCCTGTGTCCACGCGTGCATGTGTGCGTGTGTGCATGTGCATGTGTACACGTGACCATGTGTGCATGTGTGCATGTGTGCATGTGTGCATGTGTGCATGTGTCCATGTGTGCATGTGTCCACGTGTGCATGTGTGCATGTGTCCACGTGTGCATGTGTCCACGTGTGCCTGTGTGCATGTGTGCCTGTGTGCATGTGTGCATGTGTGCCTGTGTGCATGTGTCCATGTGTGCATGTGTGCATGTCTGTATAAGTGCATCACTGGTAATGTCTGGAGACTGTAAACTGTGTTTCCTGTCTTCATCCCACAGGTTCTGGGGCTGCTCTGGTGACCTGCAGCAGGGAACGTGAATCCTGTGCCACGGCTACTGGTAATGATGATATATGTGTAATGGTACAGGAAGGTGTGTCAGGGTCTGCCATTGGTCAGCCAATTGACAGTACACAGCTGTCAACCCCATCATTGCGCACAGTCATCCTGCCTGTACATCCTTTGTCACCATTGTCCCTAGGTGATGGACAGGATACAGCGGGCATAGACCAGGGTAATGTGGTACCTGTGGCACATGCGTCCCCACACAGCAGCCATGGGCAGGGTCCTCCGATGGTACCACACAGACAGTTGCCCATGGGTCCTCGTGGGAGCATCCGTGGGCGTACTGCCTCTGGCCGACGTGCCCAAAGAGGTCTGTCAACTTCAGCTATGTTTCGGACTGTCATGCAGGCTCAGTCACGTATGGAAAGGTACACCAGACAGGGTCTGAGGGAGCTCAGAGCATGTCCCACAGCCATGACAGACAGTATGCGTGACATTGCGGATGCTATCCGTAACTTCACCGATGTCATAGACAGACGTTGTGGGGACATATTACAGCAGTTCCACAACCAGATGTCCATGAGCTAGGGCAATGGTGGGCGTTTGCGGCGTCGACGTGGCCGTATGCCGGCAGCGGCAGCAGCTGGCAGTCGGCGCGGATGACAACAGGCTCATGCATGCCCCCATAGTGCCAGCAGGAGCCCCAGCAATGCTGGGTCTGTGCTGTCATCGGAACGCCCCAGGAGACCACGTGCACGTGGCTCTGGACAGTCCCAACAGGGACATGTGTCCAGTCAACACCCCCCGCTTCTGATGACAGTACCCAGTCCGGCTTTGTACTGGATACGGTCCGTAGCACCCCTGCCAGGCACAAGTACCGTGTCCGTGCACACAGACACTGATCTGTATGGCCTGCCAGGTGCAGTCTGTGGCTGTCCACAAACCCCTGTATATGGCAGCCATGAGGTGGAACTGTGTGCGTGCATACACACATGCGAAATGTTAACACTTAGGGCAACCACATACACGCACACACTGCACCAACACTGCCCCACCCTGTACTGCTGCCCTTCACCAACACACATACACACACATGTCAATTGGTGGTATCAGTGGCTGACTCAGGCATACCTAATCCACACCCTGTGCATATGATGACACTGTGCCACCTCCTGCAATCTCCAACATCATTGCGGAACAGGTAAACACGTTGCTGATGCACAGGGTGACTACATAGATGTGTATTAGTAGTATCATGTTGGTAACAGTACAGTGTGCTGCTATGACTGTGTGTGTACCCCAGCATGCCTGCTGTAGTAACTGTATGAATGTCCTGAATTGTTATCTGCACCCATAGTACATACCAAAGTATAACAGCTGCACATAATTGCATGCCGGTGGTAAGGTTGTCAACAGATAGCCGCATACATGGGTAGCACAGGGGGAAAGCTAACGTAAGTAGTGATATGCAATGGTGGACATGTACAGTAATGGTGTCAAGATGCCCACAACGACTATGCCATGTGGATGTTCACGCATCTAGATATGTGTGCAGTACCAATGTAGTCCAGATCACAAATAAGTATGACATAATATCGGTTCTACCATGGGCATCTGTGCTGTGTATTCCTGGGTACATGTTGATAGTGCCTACATATTTGCATTGTTACTTACTGTTATTGTTACCCCTTCTTTGTTGTATAATGCAGTACTTCCAGCCCTGTGTACTGTAGCTTTGTTTGCATGCATGTTCGCTAGGGTCCCCTGGAACACTGCTTACACCTGCAATGCAGAGTTACAGTGCTTCTGTAGACTGCTAGTGACATCTGCATAGCGTACCATATGTATGTCAACCTTACACATGACAGAACGTCACTGTCTGTCCTGTACGCATGTACGTTGCCTGTGATACATTGCACACACCTTACCTGGCATTTACCCACGTGTGCAGTCATATATGTCAGTGCTATGAAACAGTGGCAGTCCACCCACACATACACATCTTCAGTATGTTGTTCCCCATTGGCCCTATGTGTTGGTACTCACCATGGCAATCACACTACTAGGGTGGCATGTGCAAAGGTAACCTGTGAATCGCCTCTATGGTCCAGTCGTGGTTTATGTGAGTCATGTGTCATTGTCACAGCTGCCACATGTATGCAGTCAGCCATCACCCTTGGCCAGGAACGACAACACATGTGTGGGATGCCACCACACAGCCAATCTGGGGACTGGTCTCTCTGAACCCAGTAATGCCATACCCTGTCAGGTGGCATGTCATATATACTACGCCCAGGACAAACGCCAACCCCAATCCCTGCTGCTACTATTGATAATACCCTGAAGATGTTCCTGATAGCTTTGACCAGTCCTTTACTGAGACATTGCAGACGCTAGCTAGCCATCTACCTCCTAGCTTCCCTGGTCCTGAAAGCAGCACCCCTAGAAAACTACTTGCGTCCAGCTGCCAACCAGTCGCCACTTCACTTCTCCGCATCTTGATTGTAACAGTGAAACCCACTACACTTTCTGCTGATCAACACCCTGCCGAGTACCTATCAAAACCAGATGATGCTATTGCTTACCCCGTCTCAAAGGTAATCAAAGGAACCATGTTAGAATCTAACTTTCCCACCATCTGGAAAATGTCATATGTAATCCCACTTCACAGGAGGCAGCTCTACTGAAGTCTCCAATTATAGGCCAATAGCTATACTCTCTCCACTTGCAGAGATTACGGAAACTTTCGTCATAGACAAGTCATGCACCACCTAATCCAAACTCGCATTATGGCAGACACTCAGCATGGCTTACGTCCTCATCACAGCACTACGCCAGGCCTCCTAGCCTTTACTAACACCATAAGCCATACTTGCAACATTAATTATATATCCACAGCCCTCTTTTTGGATAATTCAAAGGCATACGATATGGCTGATCACCAACTTGTACTCCACACCCTGCACAGACTGTCTAGATACTGGAGCCTTCCAATGGTGTCAATCCTACCTGCATCGTCGGCAGCAGGCCGCCTCTGGCAGAACAAACCCTCTAACCTTCTACCTAACACCCTCAGAGTACCACAAGGCTCTATACTAGGGCCCTTGCTGTCCTCCATCGTCATTAACGACCGTTATACTGTCATCCCAAAAGTCAGCTGTATCCAATATGCTGTATACTCTACTCTGATCTGCTCAGCCACATCTCCAGTAGAGTTATGGTCAGCTACCCAGACCAACTTTAATACAATAGCAAACTGGCTTTCTGAACATCGTCTGATCCTAAATCCCAATCAAACTAAACTGCTGTTATTCCACCAACACGTAGGTCTACCACTTTCACCGTTACCATAACATCAACTGATGGCACAATAATCTCCCTGACCCATCTCCGAAACTATTAGGTGTCATCATAGACAATAATCTCATATGTGACATACATGTTAACCAGATTAGCAAAGCCATCAATAGAAAGCTAGGGTCACTTTACAGAATTAAAGCCTTCCTAGCCCCTCCAGCTAAAGGTGCCATAGCTCGCTCACACCTTGTTTCAGCCCTTCTGTATGCATCCTCTACTCTCAAATATGAACAAGACTGTCCTTAACAAGCACTCGATTTGCTACAACCACATTGCCAGGTTTGCCACTGGCCCGCCTTTTAGGACACATCATTGCATCAATCTAAATCAGCTTGGTTGGCTTGCAATACCCAGCCTAATACAGTATAACCAACTGATTATGGCCTATAAAATCCTCTATAATCCAGACAATACTCCTGCACTTAAATTATTATCACCCACTATAACAATCCTAGACCGCTTGATCCTCTAACAAAGTACTACTTCAGACTAGCAAGTTTAATAACACAGCTGGTGATTCTCTCTTTGCAAACCCTGTAAGTAGATCCTGGAACTCACTTCCAGCTGATATTACCCTACTGTCCACCTTAGGTCATTTAACAGTAGACTCAAACAACATTTGTCACGTAACTGGCTATGTCAATGTATCAAGCCTGGCTAACTCGAATGTGTAACTTCTGTGAACCACTTTACTGTGTAATTTCAATTTAATCCTGGCTTGTGCTCAGGTCTAACATTAACCTGTGGAACATGTTTGACTTGCTTACTTATGTAATCTCTGTAAATAATCTGTTTGTACTATGTAATGCTAGTATTATGTAATGCTGTATCTGCTACCCTCGTAGCTTGTCTCCACGGGCCTCCCCTGGAAATGGACATGCATCCAGTTGGGCTATCCCAGTCAACAAATGTAGGATAAATAAATAAATCAATACAATATATTACAGTGACGACAATACCAGTCAGACATTGACACACACTGACAGCATGCTGAACACACTGGGGCATACGTGGGGACTCAGACTAGCAGCCTGCCTGGGCATCACACACCTCCGCAGCTGGCACACAGGCATATGTTCCGTCGGAACAGAGCACATGCCACACATGGCACGCACATCCCCTGTGCCACACACTCACAGCATGTAGGGCTACACAACACACCTGCTACAGACGTGTCAGGTACCTGTCATGTGTGCTGCACTGGGGTCCCGCTCAACAGGCTGTATCTGGTGAAGGTCACAGTGATATGACTCAGGGGCACTATGGTCCACCACAGCACACATGCATACAGGTCAGACAGAGGCATGGACAGATATGACTCACTCATTGACCATGCCAGTGTGGCTGCCTGGGACATACCTCTCTGGACTACATGATAGGGAACATAGAATAGATCTCTCAGCATGTGGCACAGGCCAGTATGAGCCTGATGTTGGTTGCCAACATACCCTCACCAGGTATTCTACCACTATATGTGGGAAGGCTGTTGTATGTCTACATTATGCTCAGTCTTCACTGTCATTCATAGGGTATCCACTGGCTGTCAACATGTGCTTACATGCTAGGGAAGCCACATTGATGTGCACGGGTCATCTTGCACGTGACACCCATGGCCCGATGTATAATGGCAAGGCTCCTTGGTACACACATACTGCCTTATGCTGCAGGACATGGTTTACATAGCGACCTCCATGGGTATCACACAGGTTAGGACACTAACAGTGCTGCTACACAACAACAGCAGTGTACACCGGAGGATGCATGCACCAGACACTGCCCTCAGCACGGTGAACTGCAATGTCTGTGCAGTACCAGATGCATGATTCATGGCTCACAGGTGTTACCCATCACTGACAGGTTATGCCCCATACCATGCCTGTCGTCCCCTACACATGTAACACATGATAGGGGGTGGTATCCCAAGGTAACACAGATACACACACCTCCAGGTTGTTGGCACAGCACAAACCATCAGGGCCTACTCATGTGAAGCTGACAGTGTGTCGGACTGCCATCTGGTTCATAGCCTGGCACACACAACCCTCACATACACAGGAAGACCACCTATCCTCCATAACAACACCAGCAATATGACAGTCTCATGAACTGTGTTTATAAGGCCATACTGCATCCAGCCGAACATTGTGTGTGAGCATTACTGTAGCTACAACACTCTAGTTGAAGAGTTCACAGCATGTGGTCACCGAATTGCAGTGGAATGACATGTTACCACTACCACAACAGGTGGGAACATGCAGCACCTGTACATCGACTACATGTACACTATATGGCCCAGACCAGATGTGTATCCCCTGCTGTAGGTCTTTCACCATAGACACCCATACTGTATAGGGACATACCACGTGCGGACCCTGCACAGTAAGACACAGTCATATTGGTATACATTGCTAATACCATTTATCCACACGAAGCATGTGTCAGACATGGTAACTACTGCAGGTCACAGATATTTATGTGTATGTGTCACACACATACATCATGTGTGCAATGCCATTGCTGGGTTAGGCAATGGCATGCATTGTTATGTACAAACACCCACACAAGGTCATACTGTGTGACACAACCACACGTGACAGTTGTGGGTTACCAAAACATGCCTATCTGTACTCTGACAATGGTAATAGACACAGTAGCAGAGCACACTATTGGCATTACTAGCCAACTAGCCCTGTTTGGCTGTGCTGATAGTGTGGTGACATCCCCTGTGTTTACTGGGGGAGTATGCAGCATCTGGTGTATTGTAGTATTTGCCAAAAGATCTGTTCCCTCACACTTGCATTTACACACACCCTACGACCCCACACACATGCACACTTGCCATTTGCAGGATTCATTCCCTACCTAACTAAGTCATGACACGTGAGAGGGACGATTAGCAAAGCGCACTGTTCGGTTTACTAGATAGTTCCTCGCCTCTGGCTATACTTATAGGGTGCTGTCAACATCAGTACTTTGAAAGGGTAATGTGCATCAGGTAGTGTGATCTCCTGATTGCCAAAACTAACATGTTTTTCATAAGGAAATGCACACACACAAACTCCCCACATGCAAACACACACACACATGTCATTTACAGGTTTCCAACTCCTACCTAACTACATTACGATCGCAGGGGAAACGATTAGCAGAGTGCGCTATTCGCATTACTGGGAGGCTTCCCTTCTCCTGCTGTACTTATAGGGTGCTGACATCATCTGTGTTTAGAAAGGGGAGTGTGCATCCTGTAGTGTGTTCTCCCAGTTGCCAAAAGGAACATTTCCCTCATACATATCTGCACACACAATAACCCCCCCCCCCATCCAAACACACACACTTGACATTTGCAGGATTCAAACCACTACCGAACTATGTTATGACACTTGAGACGGATGCATTAGCAGAGCACGCTATTCGCATTACTGGGAGACTTCCCTTCTCCTGCTGTACTTATAGGGTGCTGACATCATCTGTGTTTAGAAAGGGGAGTGTGCATCCTGTAGTGTGTTCTCCCAGTTGCCACAAGGAACATTTCCCTCATACATATCTGCACACACACAATAACCCCCCCCCATCCAAACACACACACTTGGCATTTGCAGGATTCAAACGAGTATCTAACTATGTTATGACACTTGAGACGGATGCATTAGCAGAGTGCGCTATTCACATTACTGGGAGGCTTCCCTTCTCCTGCTGTACTTATAGGGTGCTGACATCATCTGTGTTTAGAAAGGGGAGTGTGCATCCTGTAGTGTGTTCTCCCAGTTGCCAAAAGGAACATTTCCCTCGTACATATCTGCACACACACAATAACCCCCCCCCAACCAAACACACACACTTGGCATTTGCAGGATTCAAACCACTGCCTAACTATGTTATGACACTTGAGACGGATGCATTAGCAGAGCGCACTATTCACATTACTGGGAGGCTTCCCTTCTCCTGCTGTACTTATAGGGTGCTGACATCATCTGTGTTTAGAAAGGGGAGTGTGCATCCTGTAGTGTGTTCTCCCAGTTGCCAAAAGGGACATTTCCCTCTCACAGCCTTTCACACACACAAACCCCACTCACCCACACACTGAGCATTTGCAGGATTCTAACCCCTACCTAACTATATTATGACACTTGAGGGCTTAATGCATTAGCAGAGCGCACTATCCGAATTACTGGGCATCTGTTCTGCACCTGTAGTATTTCTAGAGTGCTGACATCTTCATTTCCACAGAGGTTTGTAGATGTCGTACTACCTGTCAGGTGGGGGATAGCATATATATGCATTTGCAGCCACCTCGCCAGGGTCAGATATGCACATCGCACTGGCAGGTTATGTTCTATACCATGCTTTGGGACCACAGGACCTGTAACACACAACACAGCCAGTCCAGAACACCACACCCACATCCAGGACACACACTTAGCTTCCCTGGGAACAGTGCCAGGATATGCAGGTATTCACATACACCATTCCAGTTGTTAACATCAGGTACAGGCATATTGTGTGTGAGAACTACTCAGGCCTCTACCACTTTACCCTACCGCCACTACAATTTGTGGGTCCATGTGCTATGGCAGAACCACACACCACAGCCACATGGGTTAATACATATTGCACCTGTCCATCTGCAACGTGGGTACTCACTGTTCCACACCAGAGGTAGACCACCATTGTTGATACCTGCCCATGTCCACCTTTCCCTGGACATCCATATCTCATCTCCACCCCAGGCAAGGTTGTCACTGCACACAAACTGTGTTTAGCACAAGCAGACTCTACACTTGTGTAGACTGGGGTGGATGACTTCACAGGACCCATGCTGGAGGACTATACTGGCCACTCAGCATAATCCTTGACACTTGCATCCTATGAGCATGTGTACAGTTTGCATTGGTCATGCTATCCCACATATACCCATGACTGCTCCACAACAAGACACCTGTCAGCTGTACACCGGCCATATATGCGCCGTTCAACAGACAGAGCGACCTACTACATTGCAAAGCTGTAGCCCACAGAGGGAGGACATCTGTGGATGGTTCCAGCACGGCACTTCATTCACACATACTCATTACAACACAGTGTTGACAGTGGAATCATCCAGAGAATGCAGGTAGGGCTCCCCTCAGTCTGTTATTGACGGACACCTACTGTCAGAGATCCTCAGCAACCCTCTCACAGCACACACCGACAACATGGCTGTGGCTTAGCACATTCAATCCCTGAGACCTCCACGGTGCCCCTGCTTGACAGAGGCACAGCTCACTAGCCTCACATGTCGCCTTCTGTGACCTACTTTACAGTGGCATGGTAGCCTACTATCCTGGGGATGCAGATGCCAAGCACACTCTGGCTGAGCTGCCATTCCCTGGGGCAAGAAGCCTAGTATTGACCTCTACACCCATATGTTCAATTGTCGGATGCACAATATTTGTTGTGCTGTTCTACTGTTTGCAGGTCTTTATTGCCATAGCATTCCCTGTTCCTATGACCAACTTGTGTATCTGTGGCAGATGTTTGCATATGACGGGATCCACTATATCACTTATGTCTCTGTGGTCATTTACTGTGTGCACTGGGCTGATTGCTGTGTTGTGGTTGGTTCCTGGACTGACACGCATAAATACCAGATATGTGTGGCCAACTGCTACACAGAGATATGGCCTAAGTGTGTGAGCATGCCCAGTTCAGCCTTTCCATGGCATGTTGTCTGACATATGCCTCATTTATCAAAGTGTGCGAGCATGCCCAGTGTGAGCTTTCCATATGTTGTACTCTGAAGTCCAACACATATTTGGGTGTGTGTGACCTTCGTCATTATCACACGTTTATGATTGTGTGCTGGGTGTCATGTTGTGTACTAACTGGCCAACTGCTTTGTGTCTGCCACAACAGGGATTATACTGTGCCTGCAGGAATTGCATGGGATACTTTGCAGACAGTTCTCAACATACTTTCATAATGACCTAACACTGTAGTACCGTATAGTGTACTGGTTCGGTATTTCACTGTAGTGGACAGTATCCTGGGCTTTAGTCCTATCACTGCTTGACATCTTCATAGTGAGCACGACAGACTGTGTAGGGGCCAGTTGTGCACATATGACCATGTTGCAATATGTTCAGATATGGACTACCTACACCAGGCTCGTCCAACATTGCTAGTGTATTCCACAACATGGGTGGACATTGGCAAACACTAGCGATGTTCTGTAGGCCATTGCTGATGGTAGTCACAGGGTGTGTTTGTCCTTCGACACACATTGTAACTGGAGTTTGCCATTACATATGTCATGGTTGGTATACTGTGCCTCTGTCTACCTCTGACATAACAGTGATACCCAGGGTAGCCTACCATCTCCCATACACTCATCAGGATGCCTCTTGAGGGGTGTCAATATGTGGCACTCTGGCTGACCTGTACCAGGAGTTTACTGCAGTGTGGGGTGCCTTCTGTGTTATGGATCATTCTGTACAGCTTGTCCTATGTATGTCAGTGCTGGGGTTCAGGTCTCTCATGTGCATAGCTCACTGCCATTCAGATTGTACAAGGTGCAACATGTTCATTCATTCCAGGTTGGACATGGCATCATACATCAGGCACAGCTTTCCTGTAGCCGGGAAGGATGGCAGTGTGTGGGGCTGCAGTTTGTTTACTCAGGCAACACATGGCATCTGTTCAGGCTCTTTGCTACCCCTGGTGGGGTACTGTTGTGGACTTTACAGTTGTTGGAGGTGTCTGCTGTGGTATATCCCACAAGGGCTATTGTAGTCAGTTGTGATGCTGATGGAGGATGGCTGCAGAGCCAGAGTGATTTCCCCTTATCTACATCTGCCAGCCTTCATGTTTGGGTGGGTATATGGTACATGTTTCTGTGAACACTACAGCCACATGTTTGTCCAGTGCAGGTTATTTATCACCTTTTGTACCCAGGTCTCACATTACATGTTAGGTGCCTCATGGGTTAACACCTGTGTGGTATTTTGTGGGCACTTACTGTATATCCACAGTGGTTGTCTATACACATTTCTGCGATTAGCTTGATGACTTGGCTATGGCTACAGTTGTTTGTTTGTGGGTGGCCCTTTTGTGGGTTTCTTGTGTCAGCTGGGGGTCGGATACGGTGGGCTGTTTGTACTCCTCTGCATACATGCTCAGTCACAGTCCTTCCATGTTGGCCTATACCTATGGGACATGTATACAGAACGGGGTGGGGGGCCAAGACCAGGCCTTGTGGGATGCCACTCATATCCGCTTTGTAGTCTGGCATGGATGCAGCATGTCTGACCATGTCAGTTCTGTCCTTGGTCTGCTTTGCAACCCCTCTACTGACATAGGGGTGTATATTTAAGCTGGTGAACATATCCATACTGAACACGTACGGTATGGTCTAGAAGCATGTGCACGGTCCAGCTACGCTGTGTGGACCACATAGCCCTCATCAATGACCTTAATGACTGCTTCAAATGGGTCAGACATGTTTAGGGGCCGGTTCTGCAGTTACAACAGCCACAGTGTGTCGGGTCCGGTATCAGTAGGTCCACATTAGCCTTCTGTCTGTGGTACATACTGATCCTTTCCATAGCTGTGCAGAACAAGCTTGTCAGGATCCTGGGGTGTTAGTTTGGAGTATCCATTCAGGCAACACCTTTGTTGTGATGGACCACTGTTGTTGTTGTACACTGCTCTTTGGGTACATACCCTGTGGTAAGACTGACATTGGCCAGTAGTGTGATTTTGCATTCCATTACTCTTGGGGTCCATGTTGGCCTCAGCACAGGACACCATCACATACCTTTACTGCTGTGTGTTCTGCTTTGCAGATGATGGCTGTTACCTCAGCATCTGCAATGTCAGGGGACCATCTGCTGGGATAGGTATTTTGCACTCGGGGGGGGGGGTGTTTGCACAGCACCTGACAGGTTGTATGTTAGCAATATGTGTGTGTGTTTGGTATGTTGTTTGTAATATCTGTGTGATTCGGCGCATATCTGTGGATGCCCAACATGGTTCCTACCATCAGTTGGGTAAGCCTTGTGATTATCCTTAGTGTCCTGTACGTGTTGTATCTTCATAGGTTCATGGGTTCATAGTAGGCTAGACACCCTAGGCCATTGGTAAGCATAGCTAGAGTGTGTGTGTCTTTCGCCACCCCTTGCTATGTTCAATTATGGCCATTTATGAGGTTCTTCACTGTGCCTCTGTCTGGTCGTGACACAGTGGGGACCCTCAGTATACATGTACGGTCATCCATCCACTTGGCAATATTCCTGTTGAGGGGTGTCAGTGAGGGGCTCTGCCTACCATGGATTGGGATCCTGTTTCTGGGTGTGGGGAGCCTATGGGTTATGTATCTGTCCCTCCAGCACATCTTATTTCATTATGTGTTGAGGTTGACATCTGTGACTCTCACAGCTCCAATGGCTTTGATTTCCTGTGGTGTAGCATGTCCATTACTTCTGTGTTGGACATGGCCTGGTACAACAGACATACAATGCCTCTGTGTAGGCAGTGTGTGACTGCAGTCAGCTGGGGTGTCTACAGCCAGGCAGCATATGACATATATTTCGCACCCTTTATCCTGTTGGTGGGGTAACTATAAGTTCTTCCAAACCGCTGCAGGTGTCACGTATGGTACATCCCATATGAGTCATTGTACTAGATTATGGGTCTGATAAGGGGACAGTACAGCGGCACAGTGACCCCTGTTGATGTTGGTGTGAATCCTTTCATGATACTGATTGTCCAGTATCAACAGTCTTCATAGCCACATTGGCATTGTGGCTGTCACATGACAGATTAATGTCGACCTGTGTCCCTAGGTCCCTGATGACTCCTTGCATACATAATGGTTTGACACCTATGTGGTACTTTGTGTACCTTGTCTGGTATTTGGTGGGACATCCATACTGTCCAGTGTCTTTGGATGTCTGGGTGGGGTTCTTGTGTGTGAGAGTGTGGTCTGTCGCATGCTACAGACTGTACAGCAGTTTTGACTACAGTTATGTGCACATGGGTGGTGTCCGCTGCTTTGTGCATTGTCAGTTACCTGGCTATATGGGTGTCTGTGCTGCATATGGATACTCCCCTCCTTTGATGTCTTGGTGCAGGTGTTGGGGCCATAACACATGGTATGTGGTATAACCTAGTAGTGCTGGTGTGGTATGACTAGGCCTGCAGCAGGCTTCTGTCACTGGACAGGCATCAATGTTCTCCATAATGGGAAGTGCCTCAGGGGCATGCATATTGCAGTTTACACATCTGGCATTGGGCAGCATTACCCTTATGTTTCCTACCACTTATGTTTTCTAGGGTGGTGGGTAGTCTTTTGGCCTTGCCTACATACGGCTCTATGGAGGCAAAGGCCTTATCCAGTATCCAGATGCACACAGGTAACAGCTGACAGCCACCCCTGTAACAGCAGCATGGCTTGTCATGCTTGACATCTCAAGCGGACACACATTACACCCTCTTGGACTGACAGCTGTAACTGTGCCAGCTGTTAAACATGAGCATTCTGTGTTTGTACTGTGGCATCATTCTTGGTGAGGGTTGGATGCTGCACACAGCCAGTGTCATCCGCCCTGGGGTACATACCGGAGGGACCATACATGTCTCATTTGTTGTTGACCAGGGAGGTACATCTCAGGTAATTCACACCAGCATGGACATTGAGTGCATCATATTTTTGCTTGCTTTGGGGTGACCTGCGTACTTGTGTTACGTGGCATTTTGTGGCTACCTACAAGCAGCTTACTCTACCCTTTCCCTTGTTCAGTCTGGTGAGTGGGACAGCTGTGTTTCTGCCTATACAGACACCTATTACGACTGTATCAGGCATTTGTTTCTCCTTCGGGCCTGTGACTGTTTGGCACACCAGCTTTGCATTGCATGTGCTATGTTTCAAGGTTGTGGTTGCTTGTGATCTACTTTGGAGGCGTCTGTTGGTGTGGTGTGTTTGTAATTGAGGCCTCCGGGAATATTTGTCTGTGTTTATGTGTTTGGTTTACAGTTGTGGTAGGTCTATGTGGGATTGGGTTCGTGGTGTATGTGGTTACCTTCTCCTCCTGACTAGTGTTGACAGTACTGGCTTGTTGGAGCTCAACCTCTGCTTTGGATACATGGATGCATCTATCACATATGTTTGTATTTATTCGGGGGTGTTGTGGTTGTCTGTGTACTTGGTACTGGTGTCACATTGCCTCTGGATTCATAGGTTATACTTGTTGTGGCTGGACTTAGTGGATTGTATGTGTGGACATATGTTGTTGCCATACTACTGGTCAGTGATTACTTCCCTTTTTATGTTTGCTCTATCATGTGGTTTCTTCCTCATTCTCTTGCATGGTTTGGTAATGGCTGGAGCCCAGCATGCCAGATGTCTGCGTGTATGGGATTGTGTGTTGTTGTTATTTGTGATTGCATACTCCAAGCATTCCTGGCTGTGTTCATGGAATGCCTGTATAACATGTTCTGTGGTGTGTCCCATGTTCTGCACTTGCACAGGGCCTTTTGTGGATTCAACATCGGTTTTGAGGGCTGCAACCTATACTTTACACATGTTTTTCACTGTGGTATTCTGGCCAGGGACTGGGGTCGGGTGTGTATTTCCAGTGTGTTACTCTATGGTCTTGTCTTACCAGTGAGGGGTACACTTCTCATCTTGCCATCCAGTACACATGTTGCTGATTATCACATCCAGTATGCTTACCCCTCTTGTGGGGGTAGTACATTGTTCCTGGGCAGTTTGGTTTATGGAATCTGGGTAATTTTCCCCTACTGTGTTGGTGCTAGTACGATGCTACCGTGTATGTCTGGGTATTTTCAGTCGAGCAATATAATGTGGTTTGGGGGGCTTGATATATTCATGTATTCCGACATAGGCCAGGTGATGTTCCTGGTATTAGGACAGTGGTCTGCAGCAGGCTATCTACTGCGAGACAGTTTTAGCCATTGGTATTTGACCATGGCTATTCCATGCTGCTTCTTGTTGTGGTACCAACATGGGGGTGTGGTTATTCTTGCCATTTCTTGCTAGTCACCCTCCTTTTGTAGCTTGTTCCATGTTTTGCGGCTGTACAGCACAGTATGAGGTGTGACCTGGTAGTGCTAGGGTGCTGCTGTGAGCCTTGCCCAGTTCTCTATTACAGGACTGGTATCTACATTCTCCTTACTGTGCGTTTACACTGCACACATCTTGCTGTTTGTACATCTGTCATGGGGTAGTATTACATCTAGGTTCCTATCCCTTGTAAAACCTATGAGGTTGGGTGTGTGTTTTGCGACTTACCTATTCAGGGCATGTTGTGGGTACTGACAGCCTTTGCCAGTATCCATGGGGCATGGCATGCTAGGTGCATGCCACCCCTAGCAGGTGGTGCATCATGTCAAACTCTGCATATCTTCCCAGCCTGTGACACATTGGCTCCCCTTTGACTGACTGCATTACTTCAGCCAATTATTGTACCTGATCTTCTTGTCTTCATAGTGTGGCATCATGCTTGGTGAGGGTGAGATGTTAGGCAGGGTCTTCATGTTTGCATATACTAGATGATGTTACATTTCTTGACACATGGCAATCATGCCTCAGGTGGTGCTGCAGGGCTGCCTCTGTCGGATGCACATACTACACTCCCTGTACATGTTTGAGAGCAGGTTGTGTCATGTTAGGCATCCCTGTTACTATATGAGTGAGTCAGAGAGGGTATCATTCCCAGGGTTCCTACTGTGCCAGTGTATGTGCTATGCGTTGCCTCTTTGCCAAGGCCAGGGCATACTGGGCACGCCTCCTTCTGCCTACTGGGGCAGGCTCAGGTTGTTCCTCCTCCGAGTCACGCTCTGCCTGTGATGGCCTTGGCAATGGTGGGGGGCTGTTTGGCCCGGCCCTATGCTGGTCCTGCTGCAGCTGTTTTCGCAAGATCATATTATGTAGCATAGCCATACCATGACAATTTGGGTACATGTAGTTGGTGTGTACTGCAAGGCTCCACCAGATGTGTCCAGACACCGGAACCGTGACTTGAGCAGCCCAAACACACGCTCTATCACATTACATGTTTGTGCGTGTGCCTCATTATGGCGTTCCTGTTCAGGTGTGTGTGCGTTTCTGATGGGTGTCATCAGCCACGGCTCCAGTGCATAACCTGCATCCCCCACTAGGTGTCCGTGTGGGATGTCCCCATTGGCAAATGTCTGGTACAGCTCCGTCAAATGCCAGATGTGGGAATCGTGATAACTCCCAGGGCAGCCAGCACACACATTCATTATTATGCCCTGGGCATCACACATGACCTGGCAGTTGATGGAGGGGAAACCCTTGCGGTTAATGTAGGCCCTACCCCGCTCACCTGCTGGTGCTTTGATGCGTATGTGCGTGCAGTCTATAGCACCCAGTACCTCAGGGTATTCCGCTATTTGCTGGAAGAGACGCATATTGCTGGCCAATACCTCATGGGCATTGGGAAATATATATGATCACCGACATGTGCTGACATGGCATCCAGGAACTGATGTAGTACCCTGGAGGCTGATGCCTGTGATATCCCCATCATATCGCCAGTTGGTCTCTGGAAGGTACCTGTTGCTAGTATTCTCAGGCCAACACATACCTTGGTTTCCACTGGGATGGGTTCCCCTCTGTTGGTTCTGTGTGTGAGGCGTGGCCTGCACAGCTCAACAATCTGCTGCAGGGGCTCTCTGTCCACTCTATAGCACTCTACTATCTCCAGCTCATGTAACCCGTGGTAGGTGACCCTGGGCCTGTACACTATTCTCCGTCTCCTCACTGTAGGTTGTCTGGCACCATCTGCATTGTCACCACCCTCAGCAAGTCGCCTATGTCTCATTATGACAGCTATGGCAGCCCCTAACATTTCTGCTCTGAGTTCAGCTTTTTCAGTTTTCACTTCTATTAGCTTACTCCTGTCTTGCAGTGTCTCTTAATGGAAACATCCTGCACTACTGTTTGCAGAGTTTTAAGTGCTGGGCTGGGCTACTATTCTGCCTGTGTAATTGTCTGCTTCTAATTGTTTTCACCTGCTAGCCTCAGCAGTTATCCCTGCTAGCTTCCTATTAATTCTGTTGCTTCCTTTTTCCTTTCTGTTTCCTCAGGGGGGAGCAACTTGCATACTATCTGAAACACGCTCACAGTGGCTTACACGCGCGCACACGTGCTTACACGGTTAAGAATCTACTTATTTGAGTTTAAACGCGCGTACACCCGCGCAAACACCGTTACACGTCTGCCAACAGCCTCCAACATACTCAGACTGCCTTACACGTGCGCACACCCACACAAACAGTGTTAAACATCTCCCAACACGCTCCCACATGCTCACACTGCCTTACACGCGCACACTGCCTTACTCGCGCTTCATGGCGCGCGCGCATGCACGGCCAGCAAGAAACTTTGGTGTAGGTAACAGTGTACACCTTCCATTTCTTGACTTTCCATGACTTATCTAGTGGCACACCTCTTTCCATGATCTGTGCCTGTCATCTGTCATGTTACACTGGCCTCCAATGAACTGCATTTCTTTCTACCATTCCCCCCTGTGATGTCACCTATCTCCTACTCTATTCCTCCCCCTTTTGTATCTCTTACACTACTCAGACTGTGCTCATTTGGTATGTGACTGTGAGATTCAGTATCCTAACCCTCATTTACATGAGATTGCCTACTAATGCTTAGTTACATGTCTTAGACTCAGCTTCCCCCCTTAGCAACCACTACACGGTGGCCATGTTGGTTTTGGTCTGCTGGTCCCTGCATTGTCATTCCATGTATTGCATGAAACCCACATTTGTGGGTTTATAACCTTCTTTTTTATGGTTTTATACAGCGCAACCCGTTTGCGCGGGGCTGTGCTGGGTTTAAACATCGTCGATTGCCGAAAAAAAAATCATATTTGTAATATTTTTCATCGGGTTATCTTACCAATGGCCACATATTTGGCCATTGGCATGCTGCCTGAATCATATGCAACCTTTTTTGGAGCTGACATCGCTCCGTTGTGGATTTTGCAGAAATGTACTCAGTTGTCAACTGAGTACATTTCTGCAGCTAAAACGTCTCCTACACGGACTGGTTTCTGCTTCGTGGATCGCTAATATACCTCATTTGCATACCTTTCGGATGCAAGTGAGGTATTTAGCATGTCCACGCCCAGTCCGTGTAAGAGACGTTTTAGCTGGTCTCTTACACGGAGTTTAGGGCTGTTCCTGGATCGCGAGTCTTGCATGGAGTGTTGCACGTCTCTTACACTCCGTGCAAGCCTTCGTGAATCCTGCCCATAGCCTTTGTTTTAACTTGATTAATTTTATATCCAGGAAAAAAAAAACTTGAAACTGTCTCAGAATGTTCCACAACACTGAGATGTCCTTTTCTGGTTTTATCTGGTACAAATTAATACTGACTGCAAATAAAGCCAACTTTTATTGATTACCGTAACAATTATATCCTTGAATTTCTGAGTTTCTTATTTTCTTTGCTAATTGAAATGTACCTATATGATGCTGGATCTGATGCATTTTTACCATAGGTTCATAGGTAGGTACTAGGTTATCTGCCCCAGGGCATTTATAAGCCTAGCCAGAGTGTGTCAGCTTTCGCTGCCCCATTGATTAATTAACTGAGCCTCTGTCAAGCAGAGCCAATGAAGTGATCCCAGGGGTGTATTTTCTGTTACCCATCCACTCGTCAAGGCTTCTCTTGAAGAATGTTAGTGAGGGGCTCTGCCTAATCTAGTTAGGAATTTTGTTCCAAAGCATGGGGTGTCTCTGTGACAGGAATCTATCCCTCCAGCATGTTCTATTTATTGTTGTGGCGGTATTACAGCTATGACAACTTTTTCAAGGATGTTGGTGCTTCCCCTCCTTTTAAAATACTGTTAAACAAAACCTTCCATATCTTTATCACTTTTTCCCCTTCTAGCTTCCAAACTTCTACCAGAATACCATCTATTCCTGGAGGCTTCCATGCAGATTGGTTATACATCACTGTTTGTATCTCATGTCCTCCTATCTTAACTGTTAATTGTTGAGTGTCATCGACCTTTAAACATTTACATCTTCCTTAAATATTTCCATTTCTGCTTTTTTCTTGATTTCTACATGTATCTGCTTTATAAAAATGTTTATAAAATTTCCGAAAAATCTCAAACACATCTACAAGATATGTTATTTTTCTTGTTATAGGCTCCCTAAGTTTGGCAATAACACTTTCTACTTACTGTTGTCTAAGTTGTTGTGCTAAACGTTTTTAAGCTATTGATGTATTATCAAGAAAACAGTTGCTTAAAGGTAGTCTTTCTAAACTCATGCATATTATCCCTTATTTTTTCTTTAGCACTGTGCAGTTGTGACCTCTACTTGGTCTGTGAGATGACCCTTATTCTGCAATACTTCAACCTTTGTCAACCCCTGTAATTAATTCATTTTACTTCTTAACTATATCTCTCTTTTTCTTTTAGTTCTGCCTTGTTTTTAAACTCTAGTGTTATTCTACTCACTGGCTATAACTTTTGAAGAACTTTCTATCTTCCCTAATAACTCCTGAATAATTTCCACAATGTATTCCTTAAATTCCTATCTTCTTAACAGATAGTTGGGTAGGGCAAGCGTGTTATTTTTTACTGCATTTCCCTTCATTTTTATTTTAGTTTTTATTGGTGCATGATCTGAAATAAGTATTGGATGTGTGTTAAAGCTCTCAATTAAATGCACACATTCCTGTGAAATTTAATTTATGACTAGTTTAGCCCTGTTATTGTACCTTGGGAAATAATAAGTAAATGATCTCCTACCACTGAATTCATGTCTTTCATACCAAATATTCTCAGAAATCTTTTCAGAAATCTACCTTCTTTTTTCATATTTCCCTTTTAGCCCCCCCCCCCCCAGATACAGCCTCACTGTTGCAAATAAAATTCCAGGGCCCAGTTATAAGAAATATTCCCTGTTGATAACTGATTATCTCTCACCAAAAAATGTAACCTCCATAATTGCAGTTTTAGGTAGAATACAAATACATGCCAGCATAATCCTGCTCCTTTTCCTGTAGCCCTTTACTTCCTAAAATTTACCATTATTATCTTTTTTACTCTTTTATCACTATTAATATCTCCTCTATCAATTAATATAAGTATTCATCTTTTCCTTTGTCGCTGATATTCTGCTGAATATCCACTCCAAAATTCTTTCCTTCTCAAATTTCACATGCTCAGTTCTTTCCATGTTTCTTCTGTAGCTTTGCAATTTGCACTCTGCATTTCTTAACATAATTCAATACTCGTTCCTCTTGTTTTTTTCCAATGGGACCATTCACATTCCAAAATAATATGGAAAGTGTTTCCATTATAAAAAGAGGTTATTATTCCCACCTATTATATCAGACAGCTTTTTTAGATGTCTATTTCCAGCTTTTTTACCTGTACCCACTAATGTTTGGCAGGTTGATCTTTTGCAAAGTTGTTTCTTGTCCTCTTCATATGAACCTATGTCACATTTTAAAAGACGTTTTATGTTAATGAAAACCATCAAACAAGAAACCAAATACACCCCCAGAAACTAATACATGCACAGAAAACTATTTACATCTTCAAATAATGCAGTTTAAACCTTCTGATAGGAACAATTGTCCCAAATAGACAGCTGCACACACACACACACACACACACACACACACACACACACACACACACACACACACACACACACACACACACACACACACACACACACACACTGTCCTAAAGTTAAGGTTGTCCATGCTAAGACACGTGTAACTAATATCTTTCTTTTCTTGTTTTATCATTATTACACTCCCATATGTGAAAAACAGCTTGTATGCTTTCAGAAAACTTTAACTTTTAGCCTCAAAGAAACCAGTACTCTGGCCTTTTATTGCCTTATAATCAGCTTATCTCCACTGAAACATAAGTAAAAAATGTAGCCCTCAGCTGCATGCTTCAATAGTCAAGATGAACATTTAATTGCTACAGAAAAACTGTTCAGTACATTTAGTGTTCTCTTGTTTACTTGTTTCCATTTATAACTTGTTTAATTAAGCTGATGGTCTTAATCCAGACATTCACCTATGCAAAAATAACGGAAAACATATCAGGTCTATATTTATTATGATCTGTGCAGTTTTAAACCCCACCCCCCACCTCAGCAACACAAGATTACAGCCTATTAACTTAGAAATGCTTTTGTCCATCATCTTTGTTCTCTTTTTGCATTGTAATGCCAACATTTCTTAATAGTGAAAAAGAGGAAAGAAGTAAAAAGGCATATGTTTACTTTAGTATCTTTATCACATACAGTATCTGAAAATGCTGTACTATATACCATAGGTTCATAGGTAGATACTAGGCTATTGGCCCTAGGGCCTATATAAGCCCAGCGAAAAAGATACCCTGGCTTTCGCCACCCAAGAAAATTATTTTCCTGTGCCCCTGTTGAGCAAAGCCACAGAGGTGATCCCTGGGGTGAATTTCCTATTTCCCATCCAATCATCAAGATTTTTCTTGAAGAGTGCTAATGAGGAGCTTTGTTTGATATAGATAGGTAGTTTGTTCTATTGTATGGGAAGTCTCTGGGACAGGAATCTATCCCTCCAGCATGTTCTGTTTATTGTGGTGACAAGGCTTAGGTCCCTAGAGCATAGAGCTTGGAGGGATTGAGATTTCTTTAAGTGGAGCATGTCCAACAGCTCTGGGTTTGACATAGCTTTGTATGTTAGGCAGAGATTGCCTCTGAGTAGGCAATATGCAACGATGTACAGCTGGAGTTTTTTGAGACGGTCTGCGTAGGGCATCTGTTTGAGGCTGGTAATCCTCTTGTGAGGTATTTCTGCAGCCTTTCTAGTTGTTGTAAATGTCTTGTGAGGTACAAACGAAAAAGGGGCATTGTACTCTATAATGGGTCTAATAAGTGATGAGTAGAGAGGAACAATGACTTCTTTTTTCCTGGATGAGAAACCTTTTGTGATGAGATGTGCTACGTAGAAGGATTTCCTGACTACTGTGGCTATGTGATTATCAAGGGAGAGACTACTGTTCACCTGTGTCCCAAGGTCTCTTATCACACTTTCAGTGTTAAGTGGACTACCACCTATGTGGTAGCTCATGGGTATAGAGTTTTTACCAAAGGGGATGACAGTGCACTTTTTGGCATTGAGCTTGAGGCCATGGCTTTGATACCAGGCATCTGTCTCCGTGTGAGGCCTTTTTGTAGGATGTCCACATCATTAGGAGTTTTGATTATGGCTCCTAGTTTGCAGTCATCTGTGAACATCATTAGCCAAAGACCTTCTGTGTCACCCTGTACTTCAGAAAAGTAGATACCAAACAGGAGAGGACCCAGGACTGAACCCTGTGGAACTCCAGTTGTCACTGGTCTAAAGTCGGATTTGAAGTCTGCTATTTCACAGTGTGGGTTCTGTCAGTGAACCCATTGGCAACCCATCTTGTGATGTAGGGATTTATACCTAGTTTAGTGAGTTTATCTATAATTCCAGAGTGGGGGATGGTGTCAAAAGTCTTGGTGAGGTATAGATAGGCTGTGTGAACCACCTTATCCTTGTCTATGGCTTTGGTGACTGCTTCCAAGAAGTCTATCAGGTTTAGGAGACATGATCTGCCTTTTACAAACACAAACTGGGTGGGGTCCAGAGTTTGGAGATTACCAATGTCTTTGTTTATAAGATCCATGATAATATGTTCCATGGCCTTGCAGACCAGGCTCATTAGGCTAATGGGGCAGTGGTTCCTGGGGTCCATGGTGGCTCCCCCCTTTGTGGAGTGGGATAACCATCGCTGTGGGCTATTCAGTAGGCACAAAGTCTGAGGTGAGGCTATGATTGAACATGGTGCTTAGGTGGGGTGCCTGTTCATTCTGCAGTTCATGTAGAATGCACCCTGGGATGTTGTCAAGTCCCATGGATGCTGTGTTTTTGGCTTTGGAGAGTGTGGTTTTTACCTGTACAGCCGTGATTACAGGAACTTTGCATTCTTCCAGTATAGAGATGGGACCTTTAGGGGGTGAGAGGGGGGTAAAGTTAGCACTGAACCTATCTGCCAGGATGTTGGCAATATCAGTTGGTTCTGTATATTTAGTGCCATTGTGCTGTAACTCATAGGAGATATGAATGTTGCCATTGAGATTCTTGACATAATTATAGAATGCTTTGTGGCTGTCTTTAGAATCTGTGATGATTTTGTTTTCGTAACTAGCTTTGAAGGATTTTATTAGGGATCTCACCTTCTTAGTGATGCTGTCCAGGGAGTTCCTCCAATCATGGGACTTTACTCTGTTTTTGCAACAGTTTCTTTCTTCTGTTGTAGAGTTTTTTATGGCAGGGGACCACCAGCTTGGCTTCCTTTTTTTGGAGGATAGCATCTTGGTTCTGTTAGGGATAGCATGATCCATGCACTCGTATAAGTGTTTATAAAGTGCATTTGTATAGGATTCAGCAGTCATACCTCTATTGTCCATCTGCATGGGTGTCATGAGGTTTGCCACTTCTTCCTTAAGAAGCATGAAGTTGGCTTTGGAGAAATTATTTACAGTGGTTTCCCTAATGGGAGGTGGGGGTGGGATGTGGATGTCTAGGGTGATTAACTTGTGGTCAGATCTGACCAATGAGGAACTGACCTCTGGTGTGGAACAGCAGTCACCCATGTTGGTAATGACCAGGTCTAGGATATTGCTGCCCCTGGTGGGGGTGTGGATAAGTTGATCCCAGGTGTTTGTATTTGTGAATTCCAGAAAACGTTGAGCAAAAGAGTTGGTATATGAGTAGTTTTCCCAGTTAATGGTGGGGTAGTTGAAATCACCCATTATTAGGGTGTTGGGTTGTACCCTAATATTTTCCAGTGTATCAAGAAATGAGGAGTGGGAATTCTGGGGCATGGTGGGGGATCAGTAACAAGTTACAATTGGATTGCGGTCTTGCCCAGAGTTAGTTGCACTTGGATAATTTAGGCTGCATTATGCTGAGCAACTAGCCTGGAGGTGTGGATATCCTTAATGAATATGGACACGCCTCCTCCTTTAGTGTTTCGGACCAGGTTAGTTGGGCGAAAGGTGTGGTATGAATTATAGCCTGATAATGCTGGGGTGCTCTCTGGAGCCTTGAACCAGGTCTCTTTCACTGCACAGATGTCGATGTTCTCCATTTTAAGGAGTGCCTCCAGTGAATGCATTTTGAGGTTTAGACTTCTAGAATTGAGTAGCATTGCCCTCAGATTTTGCTTGCTTGTACCTGCAATTTATATCATGAAAAGCTTTATAGAAATGCTGTTAAGAATAGAAATGTATTTACTTGAAGTAACCCCTTTCCTTCCTCTTCCCTTCCCCATAGTGTCCTCCTATACATCAATGACATGAAGTTGGACAAAAGCATTTCAGTCTCCCACAAGTTTAACAAAGTTAACAAAAGTCCATTCTTTTCACGTTTTCTTGTTCATAGGTTCATAGGTGTTTACTAAGCTAATGACCACAAGGGCCTTTTTAATTCATATTTCACAAATGCAATTGATGCTTTTATATCTCACATTTATTTACTAATTTCCATGTTGCTGGTCTTCTTCCAGTACATCTACATCTCCCAACCCCAGACTCCAGTTCAATTCCAAGGTACTTCCAATTCTTCTAATACTCCTGCACTTTTGTCTGACTCTCAAGCATTTTACTTTTGAACATTGGAAAAGGTTTCACTGCCAAACTCTCTATGAACTGTATTATCAGAAGAATGAGAAGCAGAGACTTGTTCTGCTTGATGGCTCACTTTTTGTTGATCAAATTTTTGTATTTCCTCCTTAGCTTCTTCTGCATCAAAAAATGAGTTTGATCCTCCAGGAAAAATATCCTGAAGAAAGCTGAATACAGCAGCTTGAATCTCACACCTGTCTCTTGACATTCCCTGATTGCTGGAATATATTTGCTTTTTGTCTGCCTTATGTACAGTGATTATTCATTTTCCACAAACATACTACTATCTCCAAATTTTATACTTTACTTTTCTGCCACAGTTTTGTCAGAATCAACTCTTTCTGTTGGTTGGATTGCAGCTTTATTAATACAGGTTGTGTCTGCTTTCTTGTTGCCAGGTTTGTAGCATACATACAATGTACCCTTTCAGTTAACAAACCCTGGTGTGGAATACCTGTCCTGTTGCTTATTTATGCCTACATAAACTTAATATAGTCTGCTCCTTTCAGTTTCTCTTGTACGATAGAAAATCTTGGGTTTTCACTGCATGGTCTGTCATCTAATTCTACCATTTTTTGAAACACCTCTTCTTGAGCAGTCTCATAGTCAGTCTTTTATTCATTTTGACCTCTTGTTTTTGAAGTTTTATCAGTTCATCTGAATACCTGTTTAAAGCGTCTTCCATTTTTCTCAGCCTTTTGTTATTTGAGTTGATATATTTCTTCATTGTTTCATTTATTTTAATCAGCTCTGAGCACATTTGACTTATTTTCCTTTGGAATACAGGAAGCCATATCTTTCACCAAAGTTGAAGCCTGAACTTATTTTTGCTGAACAGAAGCAGGATTCTTCTAAGTTAGTATTTTTGCTTCATCTTTTCTAGTAGATTTTGTTTCAGGCTCTCTTAGTTTCTTCTTTGCTGGCATCAGACAGTGTACTTACTAGCCAGTAACTGAATTCACTAAAAGAGGCAGAGTTCCTGGCTGTTATTTCTCAATTTCTTTTTTTCACACTGGGAGAGCTGATGTTAAGCTATTGATCAGTGTGCAGCCATCTTGGAAGTCTTTTCTAAATCTTCTTGTCTCCAAATATTAATAATAAGTCTTTTGAAATGTGGCAAATTATTACCTGATGTATGTATTTCTAAAAACCTTTTTAAATATCACAACCCATATCCTTTTTAGGGTTTAAGACACACTTTAGAGGAATACTCAAGTTTTATTTGAAATACAGATTAAATACTTTCATCTCAAAATAAAACTACTTCTTTAGATATCACCTTGCATTGTTAATGATGCAAAACATAGTACAGTGCTGACAAATTGCACATAGAAGTACTGATTGTATTAAACAGGAGAAAAAAGATCATGTATCTGATTACTTGCCAGTAAAGTTAGTAACACCTTTAAATGACAACTATGTTGTAAACAGAACATTTCCTTTCCCATTAGTGCATTTCCCTACCTAGAGAATGATCTAAATTTTTGTATATATATATATATATATATATATATATATATATATATATATATATATATATATATATATATATGTATATATATATATATATATGTGTGTGTGTGTGTGTGTGTGTGTCTGTGTGTCTGTGTGTCTGTGTGTGTATGTATGTATTGCTTAGCAGATTCTCTCCCCTGTGCCCTTTCTCACGAGTGAAATGTCATGATACTTTGTTTAAGAGTTTGCATCTCTTATTCTTGCATGATTTCACACATCACATATGAAAATCCTTTGCCCAGGAAACCCACAGTAATGTATCTGCAGCTCCTTTTTTATTATTTCAAACCCACTGGTATTATAAAAATACTCAGGTTCCAAATTCATAACTATTTGAGCTTGTGCTGTCATAGAAAAATGCATTATTTCCTTTTCTTGGAGCCTTGAAAATATTAAACCTTTTGAGGCCTGAGTGTGAGTAAACCTGATAACTAATTACCTGAGGTTTGTAAACCAGGAAATATAAAATGATGGCTGACACCAAGAACAAAGACAGGATCTGAAACTCATAAAAAGGATATGTTGTCTCAGTTATTTGTTAATCCTTTTGTAATATATTTTCAAGGATTGCATAGCACACATATGGGAAACAAATATGTATGAATCACTGAGGATTCTCATACTTGACAGTATTTCAACTATTTCTACACTAAATGTAGATCTTACACATCAGAATAAGGTATTGTAATTTCATCAGCAGTGCCTTCACAGTGTATCATAAGCAAAAAGTGCTTTGTAAGAAAACAAAATCACATCAATATGTCTGCACCCATGACGGCATTCAAGGTTAGAAAATAAAAATAGTAATAAGTAATTCTTATGATGCTGGCAGGTTAGGATTGTGTAGAACTTCATGGCAAGATAAAAACACACACACACACACACACACACACATATATATATATATATATATATATATATATATATATATATATATATATATATATATATATATCTATCTATATATATATGGATCTAGGACTTTTGAACGAAATTGGATGAAAGTTCAATAGTCCGAATCCACAATCACCAAACACACTTTAATGAAAGCACTTTCACCGAAAATGCCCTTTCGTTAAAGTGTGTTAAAAAAAAAAAAAAATACTTTTACGTTTTTGCAGGGGAGCATGCCCCCCCCCACCCTCTGCTTAAATATTCTCAATCCAAGGTCACACTACAGTGGGGAAAAGGCAATATTCTCTTATCCCCACTGTAGTGCGATCTCCACAACAAGCATACTTACGCGAAAGTGCTTTTCGGTGAAAAGCACTATCACACAAGTATGCCCAGCCAAATGTTGTCTTTCGGTGATCCGTACGGATCCATATATATATATATATATATATATCCACACACATATGTTTTCAGTTTCTGCCCATAGTGGTCTTTTAAGTTTTTCACCATAGTGCAATTACACTGAAAATGCAGAAAGTAGAAATCATTTTCATCAAGCATGATATCAGTTATAACTCTTATTCAGTGCTTTCAGTTACTCTTCCCTACACAGTGTTTCTTAAGTTGTGAGCAAAGCCTTCTTGATAGATTTATGTTTGCTTCTGGTTATCAGGTGAAATGATCAAAGTCTTTAGTTACCAGCAATTAATTAGTTTAACAGTTCTTAGCAATCTGAGTATTTAAAAGCCTTGCTTTACAATGTTATATAGTCACACATTCTGACAAAATACATTTGGCAATAAATAAATAAATAAACAAACAAATAAATAAATAAATAAAATGGTTCCCTTTAATCAAATCTCATTGAAAAATGATTTGCGGATCCTGGTAAATGATTATTCTAGCACTTTCTGGAATTGCATCTGTCCCAGACAGACAGGTAGAAACAGTTTCCCTCTGGTACTTGAACTTAGTGCATGTGTTGGTGTTTTGCTTTTAAAGTGCTAAAACCATTTAGCTCCAACAGACAGTCCTAAGTGAGTCAACATTAGCTTTGATCTGGGACAATCCACTGCACTGCATAGAAAAGTCACAGTACTCACAAATTCCCCCCCAGTCTCTGTGATACAGTCCAAAAACAATCCAAAGCAAACTCATTTGATTTCTACATGGCCTTTATCTCATACAGTCCAAACCAAATTAAGCTAATTTAAGTTCCACCTGGTCTTTATCTCATACAATCCAAATAAGGTCTAAATCCAGCTAATCTTCATTCCACATGTCCTTTCACTTTTTACTTTACATGCTATAAATATGACTGATTTGAAAGAGCCTCTGTATAGTGAGGGCTGGCTAGAGCTTTACAACTTAAACAAGTACACAAGTGTTGTGGAATCAACCTTCATAACTGAGTGTGGCACTCACTTATTGGTATTCCAAATGCATTGTAAGCTTGGTTGCAAGTTTTTGTTCATTAAACACACACAAACTCATTGCTTTCTCAATAGTACCTGGCATGTTGCTCAGCCCGGTTCTATTCAGGCTGTACTTCTTGTCAAGTAACTTCAGCCAGTAACACGCCATATGATCTGGATCACTGATTACTACTAGTAAAAGTCTATTATCTTTTAAACAAGGCAATGAATGCTGAAGAACAATTTTTTTAACAGTAAAGTAAGAAAAAAGAAAGAACTTTAAATATACTTCCTATGTTGTATTAAAATGGCAAAAGCTGCTCATCTGTGCTCAAAAAGTTCTGTTCACTTCTCTCAGCTATCCGCTATCACAGTTATGTATTCTGTGGTTATTTTTATTTAGCTTAAAGATAAATAAATAATAATAATAGATATTTACTAGGATAGTAAGACACACACTTCCTCCATTGACTGAAACACCTATGCCGCAACAAATAACTGGGAGCAAAAATGAGTAGATATGACAGGGTCTATATTAGAACAGCGAAAGTCCTATTCAACGAATATGGAATTATCGACAGATATTACGCAAACTGCGAATACACTGAATGCTCTAAACCACGAAATTCAAAATCTCGAACCATCATAGTTGTCCAACCCCACCGCGCGCTACATACCACCTACCCAAACAAAATAAATAAACCACATACATAAACTAACCAAAACCCTACTTCTAACCCTACACTAAACCGTACCTACATTACTATGTATGCACTTACCTTAACACACACCCTAACCCTAAGGTCCGTAACTATCGCACACTTACCTTATAGAGCTATACCCAAACAAAATAAATGACCCAAACACATACACTTAACCAAACCCTACTTCTAACCCTGCACTAAACGTTACATACATTACTATCTATGCACTTACCTTAAGCTGCACCCTAACCCTAAGGTCTGTAACTATCACACACTTACCTTATGGAGCTATACCACAGAAGGGCCAACTACGACAATTCGACATTTCGGATTTTGTGCTTCAGGACGATTGGTGTTTTTGCGGTTTGATGTATACGTGTCGATGTTTCCGTATTCGGGTAAGTGGACCTTCGCGATTTTAATAGGGAACTGATATGGCAAACTTAAACAGTCTCTAATAAATTACTAAAATACTAACAAGAGGAAAACATATTAGTTATACTTCTGACAAAGATCCCTGCCAGCTGTGTGAAGCTAAATGCTGCTGCACCCCTTTTTTACTCTGAGTTTGATGCCATGATGCTCTTTCTATATATTAAATAAAACCAAATTAATAAAAAAAAACAAAAAAAAACCACATAGGGCCAGATTCATTAACAGCTATACAAAGTGTAGCTATTGTGTTGGCGTGCTATTTGGTATTCATTAACATGTAGAGCCACCAAACACAGGTAAATGGCAGAATATGCTAATGAAAACATAAAGAGCTGATGTACATGCTAATTAACCAATCCAATGTGGCCGAGCTATTCAGAAAGCTATAAAGCAATCATGTACACTCAATGTAGGCGTTTGGCATGTACACCAAAACTCTTTGGAATACAGACATGATTACATTTAGAAAAAAAAACATTTTAGGGGTTGCTGCTGCTATTATTATGCTGTATGAGCAGCAGGTTTTAAATTAGAGTGCTGCTGCTGTTGCCAGACCACGGGCAAGAAGAAGAAGTAGGATGTTTAGGCCCCATTTGACATATCACGGACTACATGAAATAGACATTGTTGAGAGATACAGGGTGGACAGGGAAACTGTGGAGGAAATATGCAACCTCTGCCACCCCCAGCTCAGACCCCAGGAAAATCATCTCATGGGAAATAAAGGTATGTCTAGCATTATATATACCAGCAGCTGGTACTTTCCAGAGACCTACAGGGGATATATATTCGGGGTGTTACAGGCATCAACCTCTAGAATGTTATGTTAGTTTTTAAATGCAATCCTACTACATGCAAGTCAGCATATCTGTTTCCCATGAACCTCACAGGAGAGAGCAAGAATTATGCAGGAATTCTATGCAGCATTTCCCTGAAGTTTTGGGAGTCATAGATTGTGCACACATAGAAATAAAAGCCCCACCTGGAAAACAGGGAAGGAGGTACATCAACAGAAAAGGTTTCCACTCTATAAACTCTTAGGTTGTGTGTAATGCCCGATGGATCATCTATAATGTCTGTGCAGGTTACCCAGGCAGTTTCCATGAATCACACATATGGCACACTTGTGAGCTGTACACCAGGTTTGTTTGGTGACATTTTTCAAGGCCATCTAGTGAGAGATGCAGGATATACACTGAAGCTCTGGCTCATGACACCCATGCAAAACCCACACAACTCTACTGAGCAAGGATACAATGAGGCTCATGCTCAGACTAGGAATATCATAGAATGTGTGCTTGGATTGCTGAAATCAATGTTCCATTGCAGAGACACATCAGGAGGTTTACTGCAATATGACCCATGCACTGCTGCTGCAATACTTAGAGTCAGCTAGGGGTTGAACCACAGTTTTGAGGACAACAGGGAAGGTCAGCAGCAGCAGGTACAAATGAGGAGTCTGAGGTAGAATGATCAGCTGTAGATGGTGCTGGCAGATGGAGGTGTGCACAGTATGCCCTGGCTCCTGGCTATAAGGAAAAGTATAGCACATACTCGCTGTACCTTACTCAAAGCCTAAGGTCCCACCAACATACAAGTAAGAAAGTTGACACTATTCAAACAGCACAGCCTTTAGTAAACCATATAATGGCTGTTCTCTGGTGGGGTTAATGAAGAACAGCCCCCAAGGACACAGTTTATACCTCCACTAATGACAAGATAAGTGTGGAACCTGTAAGAAAAATAAATATGTCATAGAACTGATTACTGTGATATGGAAATATGCATATGTCCCTAGGCAGAGCATTTCTCTAAGGTTTACAGTTATGTTAGTAATTTCTCCTCTGTCAGATTTCTACTATATTCACTTATGTATTACAAACAATACTGTGCATCAGGCATTTCAATTGACCATCATCTATAAAACATGGAACAGGTCAATTATAACCTCATCTGTACAACTATATCAAGAAGCAAGACTGTAGTACCTAATGCTCCCATTGCTGTTATGACAACACTAACTGAAATACAATGCGGTTCAACAATTATAGAAGCAATGATTCACAATGAGTATGAAGAAGAAATCAACAACTGTTCTTCTGCTATGCATATTGGTGAGCATTAGCTATTCAATGTGTGTATCAGATGTATATGCAACCCTTATTCACAAAGATGTGCAAAAGGCAGGATACAATCACCAACATTTGCAAAGGGTGGGAAGGCTGGTAGGAGGGCAAGGATGGCACCAAGAAAGTGTGCAAGTAAGAAACACATGCATCTATCGGAGTATACAATGTGCAAGTCCAGCAACAGCTGCATAGTAGTCAACAGTATTGTTTAGATAGTTTAATGTGTGGGAAGTGGTATGGGCAAGTGAAAAAGATTTTTTTCTATGTGTGTGTATGTGTGTGTGTGTGTGTGTGTGTCTGCATGAACGCAGTCAAGCGCTGTGCTAGTACTATGCCCTTGCATCTCAGAAAGGTGTGAACCATGAAATGTAGAGTAGTCAGTTCGGCATCGTCATTGCTCCCAAGCATGAGAACCACCTCAACCAGGAATTGTACTGCCACTGCCATGGCCCTGGGTAGAAGCTGGCATGCTACCTGAATGTGAGTGATATCTGGTGGATGGGCTTTCCTGACAACTACATCAAGGACCATGACCCCATGGCCTACCATGTTTGGGTGTAGACACAGCAATCACTAATGGAGCAGTGTATGTTACATCACTATGGGAGTGGGCTCTTGCACAAGTATGTCTGTTAACACCAGGAGATGTAGCAGCTCTCCGGCCACATGGATGCCCACTCTCTACAACAGATGTTCCATCACAGACACTGCCCAATCCATTATTCATGCTGTCTAATGAGTTGCCCACATGGTTCAAGGAGGCACTCACATCAAAATGTCCAATGTTTGGTAATCACCCTGGTGGAGTGTGCCTGTGCCACCACTATGGCCCTACACATATGTCTGGTGGCACCTAATGATATACCAGCATCAGGAGCCGAGGACAGCAGGCTACCTCCAAGAACCCCTATCAATCCTTCTGTGTGGCAGTATGCCCTCACAATGGCTACCTGGAGAAGCAACCAACTCTGCAACCAGAGTAACCACACTAGCCTGATCAACTGTGTCAGCCTCAGCTTGCCCTATATCAGAGGTCTCTCTGTCACGGGTAAGTGTAGGCATACAGACAGTGTCCATAATATGGGCAGAAGATGTGGGAACCACAACCTCACCTGCCAAACTGACCCTCTTCAGCCACAACCTGTGCCTTTTTATTACTGTCATCCTCATAAGAGGCTGCTGATACTCCATAAGGTGATAGGAGTTCCACATTGCCACTTTTAGGATCACTATGATAACAAGCAATAAACACAACTTACAAAAAAGTGGAGACTAAAATTGATCACATATTTTCCTTATAATAAAGGTATGGTAACTTCTTAGCAGATGCTAAAGCTATAACAAATTTTATTGTCATATAGGCCGGAATATAACTTATATACAATAGAAACAATAACAAATGTGTGCTTACCATGTGCATGTGGGCTGGTAGCCTGTGATCCAGAATTATCTGTATGTGAGGAATGGAAATGAAAGACGTCTGCTAGGTACTATAATGCAATTGAAAAAAGAAAAAGAGAGAAATCTCTTTCACATGTACAGATTAAAAAAGTTCTTATACAAAAATGTAGTGAACAGTTTGATTCCCCCTACCCTAAAAAAATCCTCCACTGTTTCTGTATGACTGTATTCTGACTCATAGTTATCTCTGATGCTCACACATGCACGCTCTCTTTCTCTCTCTCTCTCTCTCTCTCTATATATATATATATATATATATATATAAATTTCAGACATTTTAGATATATGTATACAAATATATAACAATGACACTTGCATTTTGCATATATGGAAGGTCTGCTTGTGATAATCTGGGTCTGTTGTCCACATCTGCACCAATGTCAGAGATTCTGGTGGAAGCCTCTGCTGAGCTACCTGGATCTCTAACAGTGGACAGGAGCTCCTCTTTTTCAGTTAATGGTGATTTGGTAACAGGAGCAACCCCCTATAGCCACCTGTTCAGTGCAATTGCAGAGGCCGTATGGTGGGCAGAAGTTATCATACCACTTGTCTGGTGTCTTGTCTGGGAATATGTTCTTCCATGCTCTCTGCCAGCATTAACATCATTGACAACCTGCTACCATATCCTGTCTTGGGCAGATTAGTCACCTTTACCTCACCGTAACAGAAAAGCATCATGGTGACATAAGGCATGGATAATCACATAATTTCTGCATCTCTACATGGTGGATTGTGAGGGTACAAATTTCTTCTTGGGTATCATATCCCTGTAAGAGATGAAATAGAAAAGAGCCACACATAATTACATAGATAATACACAGACAGGATGGCTGTGAGCTCAGTAATGCATGACTGCATGCATCCAACATGCACACAAACAATTTAAATGTTAATTGCTCTCAATGACTACACCCAAGTTAGCCAGCTTCCAAAAAAAAAAAAAAGATATTTCTAAATCAAATATCAACACCAATCTATAACACTTCTGTAATGGGGTTAACACAGGTTTAACTATGTAATACATTGTAGCATTAACAATAATGATTAAAACAGTAGCAGTGGAAATGAAAAACTAAACTATTATAAATGCCATATCCACTGATGCAGAGGTCAGTCTGGTAGAAATTCACAAACAGAGCACATTTTTATTTTTCTGCTAACACAGGCACAAATGTCAGATGCTCCTACCTAATATAGTCATCTACAATAACTATGCAAACATCAAATTTATTTTTATTTTATTTATTTGTTTTACATTTGTTTATAAATAAATAAAAATAAAATTGATGTTTGCATAGTTATTGCAGTTGACTGTATGTACGTAGGGAAGTTTGGCATTTTTACCTGTGTTAGCAGAAAAAGAAAAAAATGTGCTCTGTTTGTGAGTTTATACCAGCCTGACCTGAAATGAAATGCAAACTAAAAAACTGGTCATGTACCATTCAGTAGCATACTAATGCAGACATGGCTATGACAAAAAAGGAATAAAAGAAAATACATGCAAAATAAAAAAATGCTTTTCAGCTGTCACTGCAATTCACCTTTTCATAAAAGCATTATCTAAGAAACAGCAACATACCTTGACAACAGAACCGTGTAGAAAATAGATAATTCTCCCAAAGTTTTTTTTACTTTATCCAGCTTTAATGGTTCAAAACAGTTTCACCAGTATAATACAAGGGTGTTAGCTACAAGATTACTTTCATATAGTACAGAGTCAGTCCTGTGAGTACTGTGAGTATGCAAATGATGTGTGAAATCATTAGCATTCCTGCATACCAAAAGCTGCACTAAGATTAGCAAATGTAAACATGGTGTAAGGACCTACATGATTACATGCACATGCCTTTTCTATGCAAAGAGGAGTACTGAGAAGTGTTCCCTGTTAATGGCTTGCAGGTGTCTATGATTACTGTGACTGCAGGAACAATCAGCTTTTACAGTCTCCACTTTTTGTTGTAAACCTACTGAGGGTATGTGAGGGTGAAAAGTTTTACCACAATGTATGAAAGTGCATTGAGTGATTTAGGAGAGCTAGTCCTAACATTCAAATGCTGACTTTAATCACTACAGTTACTTTTTCTTAGTAAGAAATGATATTCATATTTAAAGGAGTACTTTAACCATTGGTAAACATAACATATGACAATAAAACAGTGATAGACTTGCTATTATGAAAGCATAATTGAGGGAATGAGGCACCATAATGAAAGAAAAGGACACAGTGTCCTTTAACACAGTGTTTGCTGTCTTTATTTAATATTGTGTGACTACATGGGTATCCTAACTGTTTGCAATATCCCAATCATCTAGACATTCACTGTCAAATGAGAAAGAGCAACTTTCATAACTTGTTTCTTTTGTACTTTCAGTGTGACTTGATACAATGTCACATTTATCATTACGTTATAGGTATAAAAGGCATAGTCAAGACAGATAAAAACATCAATAAAAGTCTTCATGGGCTGAAACTTGAATTCATGGATAGAAGCTATCACAGGGTAGAACTAGATGAAACCTGTAGAATTGTGAGGGTAGAGAAGTCAAGATGAGCTAAACCATATTTTTCTAATACATGTGAGTTACCTCTTCACAAGCAGCAAAATGTTACACTTTGTATATGACTTTACCTTTTAGTCAATAAATATGAAATATTATTCAACTTAATTGGTGCATCCAACAGGTAGATGAGAAGGTAGGCAGTATTGTGGAGTCACAACCCAGGTTTGTATATATAAATAAAAAGGCACTTAAACAGCAGCTATGTTACTCCATGCCTCAGACAGCAGTTCCTTTGAATCCCCCAGGAATGAAGAAACATCAGAATTGTGCATTTTGCTCATTCATTGATGAGAATCTAAGTTTTAGACATCCAGACACAAGCTATATCTGGTATCGTAAACCCCATGCCAACTGCAACATGAAACACCTAGTTTACCTGGCACACTGTAAAATATGTCCAGTCTTCTATGTGGAGAAGACTAAGCCAACGTAGGGAAAGAATTAGGGACCATAGTTATTGTACATGAAGAGGCTTGGAATATAGTGCATTGGCCAAACATACAAAGCATGCAGGGGATGAACATACTTTTTTATTTTTAGTGCTTCAAGTAATACAAGAGAACTGTAGGATGGATGATATTACTAATCAAACTGAGATGCTGGAATTTAAGTAGATGTTGAAGTTAGCTGCACACATGGGACATGGCCTGAATGATTACATTTCTTTGAAACCCATACTGAAATCTAGAAAATTGAAGAAATTAATTTTTTAGAATTTTTTATAGCAAAAGTTTTAAGTATGTTATGCTCTTGGTTTTTTGCATTTGAAGCCTTTTGTATTTGAAGTTTTTATTGATGTTTTTATCTGTCTGTCTATCTTGACTATGCCTTGTGTTCATAGGTTCATAGGTTCATAAGTTCATACTAGGCTATCTGCCCTAGGGCATTTATAAGCCTAGCCAGAGTGTGTTTGGCTTTTGCCACCCATTTTAAATGAATTTTGCTATGCCCTTTTTCAAGGTTAGTATACTGTGCCTCTGTCTAACAGTGACACAGAAGTGATACCCGGGGTAAACCTACTATCTCCCATCCACTCATCAAGGTTCTTCTTGAAGAGAGTCAATGAGGGACTCTGCCTAACCTGGACTGGGATTTTATTCCAGAGTGAAGGGAGCCTCTGGGTTATGAATCTGTCCCTCCAGCATGTCCTATTTCAGTGCTGAGGTTCAAGTTTCTCGAGCACGTAGCTCGATGGGATTTGGATTTTCTGAGGTGCAGCATGTCCATTAATTCCGGGTTGGACATGGCTTTATACGTCAGACACAGATCTCCTCTGAGCAGGCGGTATGCCATTGAGTAGAGCTGGAGTTTCTTTAACTGAGCAGCATATGGCATCTGTTTGAGCCCTTTAATCCTCTTGGTGAGGTACTTTTGGGGTCTTTCCAGTTGCTGCAGGTGTCTGGTAAGGTACATCCCAAAAGGGGCATTGTACTCAATTATGGACCTGATGAGGGATGAGTAAAGAGGCACGATGACCTCCCCTGATCTAGATGTGAATCCCTTCATGATTAGGTGGGCTATATAAAATGTTTTTCTAACCACTTTGGCCACGTGGTTGTCAAATGAGAGATTGCTATCAACTTGGGTCCCCAGGTCCCTAATTACTTCTTCCGTACTTAATAGATTACCACCTATGTGGTAATTTGTGGGCACTTTATTTTTGCCAAAGAGGATGACTATACACTTTTTGGTGTTTAGCTTGAGCCCATGGCTCTGGCACCAGTAGTCTGTTTCTATGAGGCCCTTTTATAGGATGCTTGTGTCGGCTGGAGAGTCTATTATGGTGCCCAGTTTGCAGTCATCTGTGAACTTGGTCAGCCACAGTCCTTCCATGTTAGCCTGTACCTCCGAGAAATATATACCGAACAAGCGAGGTCCCAGGACTTAGCCTTGTGGGATGCCACTTGTAACTGGTTTGGAGTCTGACATGGCTCCAGCAATTCTAACCATGTGGGTTCTGTCCTTGAGCCAGTTTGCAACCCATCTAGTGACATAGGGGTTTATATTTAAGCTGGTGAGCTTATCTATAATGCCCGAGTGGGGTATTGTATCAAAGGCTTTTGCAAGGTCCAGATAGGCTGTGTGGACCACCTTCCCCTCATCAATGGCCTTGATGACTGTTTCAAAGAAATCAACCAGGTTTAAGAGGCAGGATCTGCCCTTAACAAAGCCGAACTGGGTAGGATCCAGTGTCTGTAGGTCCCCAATATCTTTATTTATGAGGTCCATGATGATCCTTTCCATAGCTTTGCAGACCAAGCAAGTCAAGCTTATGGGGTGATAGTTTCCAGGCTCCATTGAGGCACCACCTTTGTGGAGAGGGACCACTGTTGCTGTGCACCACTCTTTGGGTACATATCCTGTAGTAAGGCTGAGATTGAACAGTAGTTTTATGTTTGGGTTTAGTTCTTCTTGGAGTTCATGTAGGATGCAGCCCAGAACACCATCTGGTCCCATTGATGCTGTGTTTTTTGCTTTTGAGAGGGTGGCTCTTACCTGAGCATCTGAGATGCACACTCTGCTGGGATAGATATTTGCCCTTTTGGTGGGGAAGGGGGGGGAAGTTTGTGCTGAACCTGTCAGCTAGGATGTTGGCAATGTCTGTGGGTTCGGTGTATTTTTTGTCATTTTGGACTAATTCTGAGCATATCTGGGAATTCCCACCCAGGTTCCTAACATAACTAAAGAAAGCCTTGTGATTATCCTTAGTGTCCTGTGCAATTTTTCTCTCGAAGCTGGCCTTAGACGATTTTATCAGTGCCCATAGTTTTTTGCTAATACTGATCAGAGATGCCTTCACTTTTTGGGATTTTGCTCTATCATGTAGTAGCTTCCTCCTACTGTATAGTTTGTTTATGGCTGGGGTCCACCAGACAGCACGCCTAACTTTGGAGGATTGGGTCTTGGTTTTATTTGGGATTGCATGATCCATGCATTCCTGACAGTGTTCATAGAATGCGTTTATAAAGGATTCTGCGGTCTGGGACGTATTATCCACAGGCCCGGGGGCTTTGAAGGATTCCACCTCGGTTTTGAGAAGTATGAAATTTGCTTTAGAGAAGTTTTTCACTGTGGTTTTCTGGGCAGGGGCTGGGGTCGGGATGTGAATATCTAGTGAGATTAGTTTATGGTCTGATCTTACCAGTGAGGGATACACTTCTGGTCTGGAGCATAGAGTCCCCATGTTGGTGATGATCAGGTCCAGTATGTTTTCCCTCTTGTGGGAGTGGCAACAAGTTGTTCCATAGCATTTGAGTTTATAAATTCTAGGAACCTTTGGGCTAGGGTGTTGGAGCTAGAGTAATGCTCTCAGTCTATGTTAGGGTAGTTGAAGTTGCCCAATATAATGGTGTTTGGAGAGACCTTCATATTTTCCAGTGTTCTCAGGAAGGCAGAGTGGGATTCCTGGGTTTGGGAGGGTGATCTGTAGCAGGCTATAAACTGGAAGGCAGTTTTACCCACTGTTAGTTGCACATGGATAGTCTCTGATGCTTCGTGCTGTGCCACCAACCTGGAGGTGTGGGTATCTTTGATGAATATTGATACTCCCCCTCCTTTTGTGGTTCGGTCCAAGTTTTGGGGCCGAAAAACATGGTATGAGGTGTAACCTGGTAGTGCTAGGGTGCTCTCGGGAGCCTTGAACCAGGTTTCTGTTACTGCACAGATATCGATGTTCTCCATGCTAAGGAGAGTTTCAAGTGCATGCATCTTGAGGTTTAGACATCTGGCGTTGAGTAGCATTACTCTTAGTTTCTTATCCCTTGTGATACCTATGGAGGTGGGTTTGTCTTTTGAGCCTTGCCTAAAAAAGGCACTATGGGGGTGGCAAGAGCCTTTGCCAATATTCAAAAGCCCAGGGGTGACAGGTGCAAGCCGTCTCTAGCGAAGCATCATGGCTTGTCGAGCATGTCATCCCAGGCAGACAGGCATTGGATCCCCTTTGAATGACACCAATACTTAAGCCAATTGTTGAAATTGATCATCTTGTCTTCATATTGTGGCATCATTCTTGGTGATGGTAAGATGCTACTCAAGGTCAGGGTCATACCGGCCTGGGCTACATACTCAGAGAGCTCCTCTATGTCTCTTTTCATGTAGTCCAGGGAGGAATGTCTCAGGTCATTCACACCAGCATGGACAATGACTGAGTCATATTTGTACTTGCCTTGGAGTGACCTGAGTGCTTGTGTTATGTGGTGGATCCTAGCGCCCGACAGGCAGCTCACTATGACCTTCTCCTTGTTCAGCCTGGTGAGCGGGACATCAGTGTGCCTGACGATAGAGTCACCTATTACAAGTGTGTCAAGTGTGTTGTTTAGCCTTAAGGGCTGTGACTGTTCGGCACACTGGCTTTGTCAGCTATGTGTTGCACGTGTTTTGTTTTGGGGTAGCGGTTGCTTGGGTGTCTGCTTTGGAGGTCTCTGCTGCTTAGGCAGATTTTTATTTAGAGCCTCCGAGTATGTTTTTGTGTGTTTATGTGTTTGGTTTGCTGTCGTGGTAGGTCTATGTGAGACTGGAATTGTAGTGAGTGTGGTTTCCTTCTCCTCCTGACTGGTTAAGCCAGTACTGAGTTGAGAGAGCTTAGCCTCCAGTTTGGCTATATGGTTGCATCTCTCATATGTGTTGGAATTTGTTGGGAGGAGGAGAGGGTTGTCTGTGTACATGAGGCAGTTGTAACATTGCCTCAAGATTCCCAGATTCACCAGCTGGACCAGAGAGGAGATTGACAACTGACCTTTGGACATGCTAGAATAGTATTGGGAATTCCTTTATAATTGAAAAAAGGGCCAATGGGGAACAAAGTACTCAAGGGGAGTTTGTGAGGGTGTAGTGCTTTTAATTTTTTAGTGCTGACTTATATAATTGCTTTAGTGAGCAAGTGCCAGGCTTTAGAGTGGGACTAGGGTGTTTATTATGAGAACTAGATCAGTTCTAAGGGAAAAAGTGAAGAGCAGACTTTGTGGAGCTGAGAATGGTTTAAACTCAATTAAGCGGCGCTGCCCGATGCTGTGCTATGCTCAAAATCGCGCAAAGCCACGCTAAAGCGGGTTTTATACAGGGGGACTTGAAAGAGCTAGAAATTGGCTCAAAACGGCCAATAGACTACCAGATTCTTGTGCTGGGAACACTCCTCCAGGGCTAGATAGGCTGCTCCAAGCTCCCCACTGCCACTGGTGAACAAAGAAGCCTCCCTTTATCCAAGAAAGGAAATGGGCAACACAGGAACTTTCCAAAAGTCCAGAATACAGCAAAGCCTGCATTTGGACTACTCTAGGTCAGTAAAGATGGGAAACAAGGATAATTTTTTTTTTTTGCAACAAACAGCAGGAAAACGCAATAAATATGTAACACAGGCTAGCGCACATGAGTGTGCAGCCTCAACAGGTAAAAGCAACAAACAGGACAAACTTTAAAAGTGCAGGTGCAAAAACAACTTTAAACAGTTTAAACAGTTCAAGAAGCAGAAATACTTGCAGTTTAGCTAGATCGGACAGTCGCCCAGGTAGTAGCAGGAAAACAAACACTTTTATCAGGTTAGCAGTCGCTCTTTTAGCCTCTCTGCTGCTAGCACCACTCTGCAGGACCACAAGGAGCTTGGCTGAGTAGTAGCAAGCGCAAAAACCACGCCAAAGTGGGTTTTATACAGGGGGACTTGAAAGAGCTAAAAATTGGCCCAAAACGGCCGATAGACTACCAGATTCTTGTGCTGGGAACACTCCTCCAGGGATAGATAGGCTGCTCCAAGCTCCCCACTGCCACTTGTGAACAAAGAAGCCTCCCTTTATCCAAGAAAGAAATGGGTAACACAGGGACTACCAGATTCTTGTGCTGGGAACACTCCTCCAGGGATAGATAGGCTGCTCCAAGCTCCCCGCTGCCACTGGTGAACAAAGAAGCCTCCCTTTATCCAAGAAAGGAAATAGGCAACACAGGAACTTTCCAAAAGTCCAGAATACAGCAAAGCCTGTATTTGGACTACTCTAGGTCAGGAAAGATGGGAAACAAGGATAATTTTTTTTTTTTTTTTTTGCAACAAACAGCAGAAAAATGCAATAAATATGTAACACAGGCTAGCACATATGAGTGTGTAGCCTCAACAGGTAAATGCAACAAACAGGACAAACTTTAAATTACAAGCGCAAAAGTGTACTAAAGCTGGCTTTAAAGCAGGGGGTTAGAAAGAGATAGGAAATGGCCCAAAATGGCCAATAAGCTACAGGTCACTGGGCTGGAACCACTCCAAGGGACAGAGGCTGCTCAGAGCTCCCCACTCTCACTGGTGAACAAAGAAGCTTCCTCCTATCCAAATAAGGATATGGGCAACACAGGAACTATGACACAACCCAGAGATCAGCAATAACTGAAGACTGGACTATTCTAGTTCAGTAAAGGTGGGAAACAAGAATTTTTTTTTTTTTACAAAGTAGCAGAACTTAGGTACAGAAACACAATAAATGCTTTTATTCGGCTAGCACACTTGAGTGTGTAGCCTACCAGTTAAACTAAGCAAAAACAAACTTTAAAAGTGCAAAAAACTCAGAAATACAGGCAGGAATGCAATAAAACAACTTTGCAGAGCTTATTTAGTTAAAGAAACAGAGAAGTCTATATATATACAGAAAAGCAGCTAAAACACACAAACACTTCAGATGCAGTGCAACCTAGAGCACTTGAGTTGTAGCAATATTAAGGCAATGAGCTAATGACACTAGACTGCGAGGAGTGTCACAGATCAGATTTACAGTAGGGGTGGGCAACTGCAAAGCCACCAAGTATAAGAGCAAGACACCAACTGGGAGGGAGGGTGGAGACAGTAGCACTAGAGAAAGCACAAACAGATAAAGATTTGTAAAGATACAGAATGCTTTTAACTGCAGACAAATCAGTTACTTGTGCAGATTAGTTAATAGCAATAAAATACACTCAAAGACTAAAAAGCAGACAATAAAAGTGCTATATATTAATTGTTAAAAACAATCTGTATAAATAATCGAAAAAAAACAGGATACTTGTATATCTCAGCTAACAGCTGCGGTCAACAACTTATCCACTCTGCTCAGTGTGTATAGACAGAAACCCTATCAAAGTTAGGGCTTAAATACCAGAAGAACAACTTTTTTTACAAGAACACAAAAGAACCAGCCCCCACTCAGCAGACTATTAACACAATCTAGCAAAGTTAAAGAGGCTTCAGCTAGAAACAATAGCCTACAGACAGTAGCACTAGAGAAAGCAAAGATTTGTAAAGATACAGAATGCTTTTAACTGCAGACAAATCAGTTACTTGTGCAGATTAGTTAATAGCAATAAAATACACTCAAAGACTAAAAAGCAGACAATAAAAGTGCTATATATTAATTGTTAAAAACAATCTGTATAAATAATCGAAAAAAAAACAGGATACTTGTATATCTCAGCTAACAGCTGCGGTCAACAACTTATCCACTCTGCTCAGTGTGTATAGACAGAAACCCTATCAAAGTTAGGGCTTAAATACCAGAAGAACAACTTTTTTTTACAAGAACACAAAAGAACCAGCCCCCACTCAGCAAACTATTAACACAATCTAGCAAAGTTAAAGAGGCTTCAGCTAGAAACAGTGGCCTACAGACAGTGGCACTAGAGAAAGTAAAGATTTGTAAAGATATAGAATGCTTTTAACTGCAGACAAATCAGTTACTTGTGCAGATTAGTTAATAGCAATAAAATACACTCGAAGACTAAAAAGCAGACAATAAAAGTTCTATATATTAATTGTTAAAAACAATCTGGATAAATAATCGAAAAAAAAACAGGATACTTGTATATCTCAGCTAACAGCTGCGGTCAACAACTTATCCACTCTGCTCAGTGTGTATAGACAGAAACCCTATCAAAGTTAGGGCTTAAATACCAGAAGAACAACTTTTTTTACAAGAACACAAAAGAACCAGCCCCCACTCAGCAGACTATTAACACAATCTAGCAAAGTTAAAGAGGCTTCAGCTAGAAACAATAGCCTACAGACAGTAGCACTAGAGAAAGCAAAGATTTGTAAAGATACAGAATGCTTTTAACTGCAGACAAATCAGTTACTTGTGCAGATTAGTTAATAGCAATAAAATACACTCGAAGACTAAAAAGCAGACAATAAAAGTGCTATATATTAATTGTTAAAAACAATCTGTATAAATAATCGAAAAAAACAGGATACTTGTATATCTCAGCTAACAGCTGCGGTCAACAACTTATCCACTCTGCTCAGTGTGTATAGACAGAAACCCTATCAAAGTTAGGGCTTAAATACCAGAAGAACAACTTTTTTTTTACAAGAACACAAAAGAACCAGCCCCCACTCAGCAGACTATTAACACAATCTAGCAAAGTTAAAGAGGCTTCAGCTAGAAACAATAGCCTACAGACAGTAGCACTAGAGAAAGCAAAGATTTGTAAAGATACAGAATGCTTTTAACTGCAGACAAATCAGTTACTTGTGCAGATTAGTTAATAGCAATAAAATACACTCGAAGACTAAAAAGCAGACAATAAAAGTGCTATATATTAATTGTTAAAAACAATCTGTATAAATAATCGAAAAAAAACAGGATACTTGTATATCTCAGCTAACAGCTGCGGTCAACAACTTATCCACTCTGCTCAGTGTGTATAGACAGAAACCCTATCAAAGTTAGGGCTTAAATACCAGAAGAACAACTTTTTTTTACAAGAACACAAAAGAACCAGCCCCCACTCAGCAGACTATTAACACAATCTAGCAAAGTTAAAGAGGCTTCAGCTAGAAACAATAGCCTACAGACAGTAGCACTAGAGAAAGCAAAGATTTGTAAAGATACAGAATGCTTTTAACTGCAGACAAATCAGTTACTTGTGCAGATTAGTTAATAGCAATAAAATACACTCGAAGACTAAAAAGCAGACAATAAAAGTGCTATATATTAATTGTTAAAAACAATCTGTATAAATAATCGAAAAAACAGGATACTTGTATATCTCAGCTAACAGCTGCAGTCAACAACTTATCCACTCTGCTCAGTGTGTATAGACAGAAACCCTATCAAAGTTAGGGCTTAAATACCAGAAGAACAACTTTTTTTACAAGAACACAAAAGAACCAGCCCCCACTCAGCAGACTATTAACACAATCTAGCAAAGTTAAAGAGGCTTCAGCTAGAAACAATAGCCTACAGACAGTAGCACTAGAGAAAGCAAAGATTTGTAAAGATACAGAATGCTTTTAACTGCAGACAAATCAGTTACTTGTGCAGATTAGTTAATAGCAGTAAAATACACTCACAGACTAAAAAGCAGACTATAACAGTGCTATATATTAATAGTTAAAAACAATAATCTGTATAAATAATCCAAAAAACAGGATACTTGTATATCTCAGCTAACAGCTGCGGTCAACAACTTATCCACTCTGCTCAGTGTGTATAGACAGAAACCCTATCAAAGTTAGGGCTTAAATACCAGAAGAACAACTTTTTTTTTTACAAGAACACAAAAGAACCAGCCCCCACTCAGCAAACTATTAACACAATCTAGCAAAGTTAAAGAGGCTTCAGCTAGAAACAATAGCCTACAGACAGTAGCACTAGAGAAAGCAAAGATTTGTAAAGATACAGAATGCTTTTAATTGCAGACAAATCAGTTACTTGTGCAGATTAGTTAATAGCAATAAAATACACCTCAGACTAAAAAAGCAGACAATAAAAGTGCTATATATTAATTGTTAAAACAATCTGTATAAATAATAAAAAAACAGGATACTTGTATATCTCAGCTAACATCTATATCTCAGCTAACAGCTGCGGTCAACAACTTATCCACTCTGCTCAGTGTGTATAGACAGAAACCCTATCAAAGTTAGGGCTTAAATACCAGAAGAACAACTTTTTTTTTTACAAGAACACAAAAGAACCAGCCCCCACTCAGCAGACTATTAACACAATCTAGCAAAGTTAAAGAGGCTTCAGCTAGAAACAATAGCCTACAGACAGTAGCACTACAGAAAGCAAAGATTTGTAAAGATACAGAATGCTTTTAACTGCAGACAAATCAGTTACTTGTGCAGATTAGTTAATAACAATAAAATACACTCGAAGACTAAAAAGCAGACAATAAAAGTGCTATATATTAATTGTTAAAAACAATCTGTATAAATAATCAAAAAAAACAGGATACTTGTATATCTCAGCTAACAGCTGCAGTCAACAACTTATCCACTCTGCTCAGTGTGTATAACAGAAACCCTATCAAAGTTAGGGCTTAAATACCAGAAGAACAACTTTTTTTTTACAAGAACACAAAAGAACCAGCCCCCACTCAGCAGACTATTAACACAATCTAGCAAAGTTAAAGGGGCTTCAGCTAGAAACAATAGCCTACAGACAGTAGCACTAGAGAAAGTAAAGATTTGTAAAGATATAGAATGCTTTTAACTGCAGACAAATCAGTTACTTGTGCAGATTAGTTAATAGCAATAAAATACACTCGAAGACTAAAAAGCAGACAATAAAAGTGCTATATATTAATTGTTAAAAACAATCTGTATAAATAATCGAAAAAAAACAGGATACTTGTATATCTCAGCTAACAGCTGTGGTCAACAACTTATCCACTCTGCTCAGTGTGTATAGACATTTCCCTTTAAAACTTTTGAATAGTTAATTGAATAATTGTTTGATTTGGAGTGTGTGTATATGCTGGTGAGAGTGGTTTTTAGAAAATGTCTGATGAAGCAATGACACTATTGCGAAAGCGCTTACAATAAACCAGTATTCTTTCTGAAAATTTAAGTTTGGAGCCTGCCTTGTTTCCACACCAGTTTATACTACTTTTGTTGTTTTGTGCATGGTGTGAAATTTCTTAAATCATAATTTTACAGAGGGTTGTCTGAATGCATATTTTATCACATTTTGCAAAACCACTGTGTTGTTTAAAAAACAGTTGCGGCCATTGCTGCTAACAACATGTGATCATTAGTCTGTCCACTTTCACATTATTTGTCATTAACTACAAGACTGATAATGTGTTCCACAAAGTACATGCCTGATGTTGCAAGGAGATGTGAGAAGGATGAATGTTTCCCTTGAACGCACTTCTTGCTGTGGTCATTGCTGCACATACGCATTCACTGCATTTCCTTTACTTCCTGCTTTTTTCTCTATACATATTAATTTTCTAATGTCTTCTGCATTTTGCAGTGCACAAACATGGATCATTACCTATGGAAAAAAAGTGAAAAATTTAGTTTAGCCTCCCTTAGTTAGAGTAAATGTGCCTGGTGTCGCTGCATGGTCATCCGCAAGATGAATAGTACTTAGTTCAGAAAATGCACCTGACAGATGTCAAATTCTGTGGTACAATGTGTAACTGAAGTGAATTGAGAGAAATAAGGCACATGAAGCATTGCTTGAATCTTGCTTAGAGATCACATTGCAATTGTTAACAATACATATTTTTCTCTCTCTTTTTCTGCATTTGCTTTCCATTTGACAGTATCCAAACATAGTTCACTACCTAAGGAAAAAAGTGAAAAATTTAACTTAGGCTGCCTTAGGTAGTGCAAACACATCTGGTAACAGTGTGCTTTCCTCAGCACCCTGGACAGTACTGAGAGGAGAAATTTCACCTGTCATAGAGCTATTTCTGTGGCACAAGGTGTAAGTGCAGTGACTTTAAATAAAGAATGCAGATGGTTAAGGGATCGAATCCAGTTGCAAGATACTTTTTACAAAGGGTGTAAGAAGCCCATTTCTCACAACTGTTCGATTAGGACTGCAGCACTAGAAACAAATGATAATGTTAAACCTATTTCTTGCAAGCAATGTATCACTAATCCATGCATATCAAATTCACTTGCATATGTAGGATGGGCACAGTAATTTTGATATAATCGTCATGACTCATCACACATACCAACTGTGTTCAGGACAATTATGTCTTGTGAAGCATATATGTAACATAAAACCACCTGTATTAATCAATACATTCAACTGCATCCACCTGAAATATATTTACAAAGAGAAATATTGACTTTTACCTAGGAATGCATTCTCAAACATAATTAAAACTCAGCACATACACACCTCCCTGGTGTGAATCTCTATTAATTCTGAATTTACTATATAGTTAATTCCCATGCTGGAAAGGTAGTTCTCCTGTGTAATGCCAATTAATAAACTAAGTTTAAATTTTTGCATCCTTGGCTCAATGCCCAGTTGGTACAATAATATTTTAACATTGTGTAATCCCCAACATGACAATATGTCAAAATTCATCATCCATTGTTTAAGATTGTAACCTGTTTTAATAGGTTGAGCATCACACATGGCAAAGGTCAATGCTGTGTTGCACATCTTTATGGCAATGTGATGTCAGTAGTGCCAATGTGTCTACCAATTAATCCAAATGCTTTCAATTGTGCAAATACAGTTGGCAAGGTTGTGCGTCTGTGCAATACCAGTAGCATACAAGATCTGCACTGAGTGCCAGTTCAGACATATTTTGTTAGCTTGACTTTTGCAGACATGGCAGGGAAGGGAGAAACTGGTGCGAAATTTAGAGCATAATGGTAAGTCTATTGAGCGGTCCAGGATATTTATGGTATTTGTGACATTTGTTGTGCATGCTTCCTAACACACCCTATCTACCTGACCCTGTCATTCCTAAGCACCTTTCCCAAGATTCCTCTCTCTCTTCCAAAAAAACAAAAACAAAACAAACAAAAAATAAAAAATAGGTGCCTATCCCCAAAAAATATTACGCAACATACATAGCTCTCCACTTCATCTATGCGTCATCTTGTTTCATGATGACAGTGCAGTTCCTATCAGTCCTTCAACCAGTGATGATAGTGTTGATGGCCAGCAGGCAGCAGTAGTACAGGACCCGTTGTGCCAGGCTAGTGCATGGTACATGGCTGCACAGACAAAGAGGCAGCATAGGCTCTACAATAATGGACCATGGCATTCAGGTTAATGTTACTTTTGTTATAAAACACATAGAGTTAGTCTCTAGTATATACCTGTGAACCTATGAATAAACGTTTACATTTTATTTCCTGCCTCAAACAATGTAAGTGAGTAGTAGTAAGTGATAATGTATGCTATGGTTTGATGGATGCATTTGGATTAGGATACACTACACTTCAACCTAAATGGTAATTCACCACAGCTGTTTATGCAAAGATTATAGCATAGTTAACTGTGACCGAGAAATTCTATATGCTGCTACACATTCCCACACTCAGCATCCTTCCCATGAGAAAAGAAACTCATTTCATTCCTATGAGAGCAGATGCACCAATATGTAATTCGGCAATTCATAGAGGACAGTTCAGCAGAGCTTAATTTGCATAAGAAGTGTAGAAGTGGGCCTCTGTTCTCACCAACAGCCATATAGCCATTATTTTCAACTCTGCTCAAACAAATTGCAATTATGTATTGTTTTCCATTTATCATTTTCTTTCTTTTCCTTTTATGTTCCCTCACTCAACTGAGGATATAGTTGATTGGGCAGTGGGGAGGCACCTTCTTTCAATGCAGGACCACCTTCAGTGGTTGCAAGACTCTTTGCCCTGGTCGGCTCTGTCCACCGAGGAACTGCAGACCTCCACCCTCATATCACTAGGGTCCTCCAAAGCAAGTCTGTTGCATGGTGGGAACGACTTCAACACCTCCTTACCCTTCTTCCTTCCCTAATCCCCTCTCATACACACTACTTCCTACATCCTTCACCAACTTCCCTCCCATATACAAAATATATTTGAAAAATTCAGGGTCTGTCTTCCACGAAAAATATAGTACCTCTACTCTCTCACTTCCACCAGCATAGTCCTTGTGATGTCTTCTTTCTCTGTATTCCTTGTGTTCTACCTCCTCATTTTCCTGTCTTCCTGTTCCACACTTTATAAAGTAACAGTCACATAAGAACACCTGTATAGTCAATGCATAATCTCTTTATCTTTTTTTTAATTCTTTCTGCATAGGTGTGCTAAGCCCTGCTTGCATTAATTATGTGCTAGTAGTTTTTATGGGCTTATATAATGCCATGCTCATCCCCAGCTTCTGAAAATAAGCAAAGGTATCTGAGACTTTTTACACTAATGGATGCAGTCATACATAACTAAAGCATTTTTAATAGTTTTATGAAGTTCTAAACAGTCCAAAACATAGTGGGTGTGTCTGTGCAGGCTTTGACTTTGCTGTAGTCAGTGCCATTAGCTGACGACTTAATGTATTTGCATATAGGCAAAGCTGCATTTTTGGCCTATAAGCCTTGTGCAAACATGCACCCTGGGACTATAAATATACATTTTTCTTATTGATACAGTCCTTTGGGTAGCTTATTAATACTTTTCAATGCCTACTGCATGTCTAATTAGCTATGTAGCTCTTTGCTCAATAATCCCTCAAAAATTAGTGCCGCATAGGGGTACAGCAATTGTCTATGACTTATAGTCATGATTCTTTAACCAAATGTTATTTGCTGTATAAATCTTACAGAGTGTTTTCTTACAGACTATATTGGGCCAGATTCCAAAACAGTTGCTCTCAGTGTAAATGATTTCTTTGGTATAAGTCCTATCTGTAAACTGGCTTATGCCAGGGTCCTGATTCCAAAATACCTGTTCTCAGTGTAAGTGGTCACTTACAGTAACCATATGTCTTTTGGAATCAGGCTAATTATTTTCCAGACAACTGCACCAGTGTATTTTGTAGTGCAATATAAGCTAAGCAGGTGTTTGTGAACAGCATCTATGTTGAAATGTCAGTGATAATATAGAATTCTGTTAAATGCAAATGCCATCAAAATTACTGCATGAGTTCATAATACTGCTAACATAAATAGAATAATTTCCTCCCAGCAGCATTTTATTACTTTTTTGTGCAAAACAGAAAATACAATTATTGAGAATGAAACAGTGAAAATTATGTTAAACTAATCTGTAACTGATTTAACACTCACCAGGCTATTCCAGGTCAAGCATAGAACAATGAATTCAGTTGTATTATTTCACTATTATTCACTTAAAGAAGCTTTGGTTTTGAGGTGATACAGAAACAAATGCTTATGCATTTGGCTGTGCAGACACAGTAAACAATACAGAAGAAAAAAATCAATGATGATTTTACAGAAGCAGTTTTAAAGGGTGCACAGCTATCCATGCAAGAACTGGTTTACCTTTCAATGTACTCAAATGCTGAAAAAAGTGTGAATGGTATTAAACAAATATGCAAATGTTCACATTTAGTTATCCAGTCATGCTAAGCTATCTAGTATTAAAAATGTACATGACCAACTGTTATACATATTGTATAAAAATAAAATAATGAAAAGCTTTGGCAGATATTTTATCCTTGAGATATATGGAGGCAGAGAAGCAGGATAATTTTCTTCTAATCACACTTGGATCTGAATAAAAAAAACATTTCACTGCTTACTAAAATTGTGTTTGAAATTTCTTAGTATTATGTTATATAAACACAGTGCGCTTGGCTGCCTTCTGTTTCCTTCAGACTCCCAAAGGTATGGTCATTCTTTTCTGTTGCATTTGCTGTTCTGTTTCAGCTGAGATGTAAAATTTCTATGCCAGGAGAAAACACTACATTGTATTTTCATCTTGTATTTTTCTGTAAATAAGAACATTTATATATAAATCAATTGAGAAATGTAGTTTTTCCTGAATTTTTAAGAGTTTTAACTACTTAAAGGGTCACTTTGAACTCAAACAATAAATTTCACGCTGTTATTGTACTCATATGGACATAATATTTGTCTCTTTAGTTCCAAGTGATTGTTTATATTACAACAGTATAAGGCAATTCCGGTCCTATATTGCTCATAGCCATTGTAGGAGTTTATGTCAGAGGAGTTGGCTGGAAATCACTCCAGTTTTAGGAAAGAACAGGTTAGACTTAATTACAGGCTATAGCCTGTTACAGTAAACCTCGTGGGAGGAATTATAAACTTGGGTTGTTGTTTTGTAGCCTGGGAGTTTATTCAGAAGTCTTACATGCTAATATGGCTTTTCAGATTTACTTTAGTTCTGTTTATCTACCTTCATATAGGTCTCCTCCTATCTAGGAATGCTGAAAGCCATAAAGAAACATTAATGAGCGACAGCATTTTAAGGGCTGCTACCTTAAATGTCTGCTTTACCTAATTCTGAATGCAGTATACTGTTTATTTGTCTTGCTTTAATACTATAGATTTTAATATAAGGTATCCTGAAAAACAAGGTCAGGGATGGCTCATCTTATATGTTGAGACTGTACTCAATTATTTTAGCATGTACTTCTTCTGACATAAAAATCCTTCTACATGAGCTAAGAACATCTATTTCAGGATATATACATAAAACAACATTCTGCATTTTTGGTCATAACTGATCAAAACATGTTTTGCCAAAGGCACTGGAACTGAAGTAATTCTCCCGATTAAATCAGGGCATCTCAGTTTTTGTATATCATCACTACTTTAACACATTTGTCTACAGAAATCCCAATAAACACTTCTATGATGTTGATTGGCTACCAACGTTTGGAGATGAGAGAAACAAGCTGCTTCAGAAAGCATGTTCATTTTCTTAAGTTCTTGTACCACATCCAGCTGCAGCTTGTCTCACTTCCAGTAATCTTACAATAACAATATTTCGTTTGCATCTGGAAGCACGTCCTAATACTAAAAAATATCCTTCCCCCAAACAAGCCTCAGCATATCAGACTACAGGATGATAAATGATAACAAAATATGAAAAATAACAAATGTTTTGATTTTTCTGGCATTTATGAGATAGTGAATATGTACTAACATTTCTCTAAACTGTGAAAAAATAGGAAATTATATCTGAAGAACCTTAATATAGTATAAAACTGTAAACAGCAAGAGTTAAACCATATAACAAACTTTGAAACCGAGACTTTCTTATTTGTATTTAATATGGTAATATATATGCAATGTTCCTGCATTATTAACTTTTAACTTTTTTATTTGTACTTTGTTGACCAGGTTAGTCTCAGTAGGCTAGCAGAGTCTTTTCAGAGGAATCTGACATGACATTCAAACTGACATGGGGTAATTGGAAAAGACATTGGGGAAAGTCCCCTATTCTTTCTGAGGAAAGGTCAAACATTCCTCTTATGCTGTACTGATGATGACATAAGAAGGCAGAAACATGCGTGTCCACAGTTAGAGGAGTTTGGCTTTAATGGCCTGAAATTGTCCATAAATAGACTTAAAATTAAAGTAAAAGAAAAAGTTGTGGACATTCAGAATTGCCATTTAGCTGAAACACCTGATATCCTTAAATGGTGATTTGCATATATCCCATGAGGCCTTTGATGCAAGAGGTTTAAGGTATCACACAGTTAGAAGTCTAGTTTTGCTAGATTTTTCTTTTTGTGTTTTTTAACCAGTTGGTTATGTGTGTGACCTTTTTACTTTTTGTTTTAGTTTGTTAGTTGGAATATTTTGTAGACACCCTAATGTTTATGTATATCAGCTGGGTATGATAACCATGTGTTTCTAAAGATCAACCATTCCTTTTATGCTGTGCTGATGATGTCATAAGAAGGCAGAAGTTTGTATGTCCACAGCTAGAGGGATTTGGCTTTAACGGCCTGAAATTGTCCATAGACTTAATAATGAAAGTAAAAGATAAAATCATGAACATTCAGAATTGCCATTTAGCTGAAACACCTGATATCCTTAAAAGGTGATTTGCATATATCCCATGAGGCATCTGATGCAAGAGGTTAAAGGCATCACACAGTTTGAAGTCTAGCTTTGCTTGATTTTTCTTTTTATGTTTTTTAACCAATTGGTTATCTGTGTGACATTTTTAACTCTTTGTTTTAGCATTTGTTTACTGGGAAAGTCTGACTTGGAATGAAGCCAATTTTCAGCAGTGACCCAGGAAGAAACGCTCCAGACACAGGTCTTTGTAACATGGGAGGAAACCCACATGGATGCAGAGAAGACATGCAGACTCCACACAGAAGGCACCCCAGCCAAGAATTGAACTGGAGAACCTCTTGCTGTGAGGCGACAATGCAACTGCTGCACCACTGCGCCATCTGAGGATTTGGTGGCACCAGAAGGCTACTACCAATGTTCAAGGAAAAATGGAGGAAGATGGCAGCTGTTGTGATTGTGATAGTGCTGAAGATGTAATACACATTACAATTACTTCACTAGGAGTGTTGGATGATACAATTTTGATGAAAATCATTAATGAAGAAGAGATGTGAGACAGTAGGAAACTGCAGTTGACTGAGGTTGTGGAAAAATTTCTTGCAGAATCAACTGAAGATTTGCAAGTTATATATGTTATTATGTGTGGGGAATATGAATCTGCTGACCGTAAAGAACAGTTTTTGAGAAGAGGCACACTTAGCTATGTATTGTTTTCCTTGATGGCAGTGCAGTTCTAAGTGTGTGTTGTCTAACAGTGCTCCTAGTAACAGTTTGACAGCATGAAGTATAAATTGGAATCAAGACAGTGAAAAGCAGAGAAAACCAATTTGATTGACTAGCAAATGAGATTGATGCTGCAGCTGTAAGAGGAAAAAAAAGAATGTGGAGACTGTGGTATTTAGAAATAAAACAGTAGTATGAATAAAAGCAAAAAAAAAAGGATTTTGAGTGATATTAGTTTGTTGTTAGGTATCGATGTTAAAGAAATAAGTACATTAATTAACACAGCCACTGAGACTTTTTGTGAAGTAATGTTTAATCTTTTTTATTAGCAGAGAAATGTATTAAAGGATGAAAAAAATGTCAGTCCATGGAGGGATTAGGTGTGTCAGAATTTAAGTGTGCAATTAAAAAAAAACTAATGATAAAGTTTATAACTACTGATGTAAGAGAGGGGGAAGTAAGAATGTTTCTGGAAAATGCATGTCAAAACATACATGGAGCTCTCTTGCCTATTTTTATGCATCTACTTTCAGTCATTCCTATTGGTAAAATCTCCTTTGCCATTCCTGCATTAACTTTGTTATCAAAATACTTTCTGCTACTTTGCAAGTATAATATTCTGCATAGTTGTTATTAATCTCTGTAAGGGTCTGCATCCAAAATACCACTTTCTTCCTATTTCATGAACACCCTCACCCATTTCAACATACTGTTTTCCATTATGCTTTGCAGTAATCTTCTATTTGTGTAGCCTCAAACTGGCTTCTTCTGTGGGGAGAAACAATATATCCCCCTTAACTCTTGCTCACTATCCTTCCCATATAAATTCTTTCAATTCTTTATAAATTATGGTCCACAGCTCCTCCTCTAGTTGATAAAAGTACGCCTGACCTGTGTTTAATACTAAAGGAACTGGAAACATTTTCACTGCTTGTTTCTTACTATCCAGATGCATAGTCAAGAGCTTCAAATGTCTCAGTTTTGTATTATGCTTTATTTAATCTCTTCCACATAGCCTTAGCTGTCATAATATAATCCTATTTAATCTGAACACCTAAATATTTCATCTTCTCATGTCCCCATAAATATGGGTATTGCTGATCTAATTCCTTATCGAAACATAGCTTATTGCTATAGCCGTTGTTTTTTCTTCATTGTTTTATATCCTGAAAGAATAAAAAACTTGAAACTATCTAAAATTTTCTGTAACACTGAAATATAATTTTCTGGATTCATTAAAAATTACTTTATTTATATTTGTTTATTGCGGCAGTGCTCTGATAAATATTGACCAGTTGTGGGTTTAGCCCTGGTTTAATACAAGACAAAATTAAAAGAAAAGTCTTATCAAGTACAAAATAATATAATTTGCAAATAAAGCTAATTTTTGATGAGTACTATACCAGTTATAGCCTTAAATTTGTGAGTCCCTTTTTTCCTTTGCCTATGGCTCTATGTGTAAGCCAAATAACAAAGGGGAAAGACAATACTTCTGTCTGGTTCCTCAGTTCAAAAACAGCTCATCATAGGGGAATCTTCCTATGTTGATTCTTGTCTCTGACCGTTGATATGCCTTTCAAATATATCCCATTATTCTATCAGGAAATGCAAATGCAGCCATTGTCCTACTCATAAAACCCTAGCTAACGTTATTGAATACCTTCTCTGCATCAAGAAGCATGAACAATTGTTGTGAGGTCTTCTTCCACTTTGCTACCTTCTGGATCATCATTGTTCCATTAATGTTATTGTTTGCCACCACTCCACAAAACCACATTGATCCATATCTCATCCCTTCCCATCTTAACTGTCAATTCTTGGACATCATCTTCCTCTAACCTTGGTATATTTAACACTTCCATAAATATTTCCAAAGTTGTCTTTTCTTGGTTTTCCCATTAATCTGCTTTATACCGATCTTCATAAAATGTCCATACTATCTCTAACACTTGTATAGGCTTTCCTGTTATTTCTCAAGTCATAGTCTCCATAAGTTGGAAACACCCCTTTCTATTTTCTGTTGCCTAAGTCATTGGGCTAATAATTTTTGTGCTCTGTGGTTATCACAAATGCTTACATAACAGCAACCTTTTCGAATATTGTGCATGTTATCTAAACATTCGCCTATTTTCCTTTAGCACTCAACAATTAATTACTCATGTTTCTGCTCTGTAAGATTCCCCATTCATCTGCAATACGTTAATCTTTGATCCCTCTAAATAATTCCTATTCCTTGTTCCAATACAACTCTCTCTCTCTCTCTCTCTCTCTCTCATTTCTACCATATTTTTAAATTCCATTTTCATTTTATCACACTCTTCAGCTGCTCCTTCTCCAAATGTTTATGTCCCCTAACAATTCTTGAATTGTTTAAACTACCCATTCCTTACATTCCTCTCTCTGTAACAGGTAAGGTTGAAAGTGCCAGTGTCTCATTTTCACTTGATTACCCTGCATCTTTATCTTAGTCTTTAGTGGGGGATGGTCTGAAACAGTGGCTGGATGTGTTTCAAAGCTTTCAGGTTAATGTCCTTACTCTAGCGAAATATAATTTCTGTCCAGTCTAAACCAGTTATTGAACCTTGGGGAATCATATGTAAATTATATCAGGGTTCATGCTAGTAACTTCTCATCTTTCATTACAAATACTCTCACATATTTGTTCAGATATCTACTTTCTTTTATTATATTTTCCCTTCTAGGTCCCCTTGCTACATCTTCAGTATTGCATATCACATACCAGTCCCCACATATTAATAATATTTCCTGTTAGAAGCAAATTGCCTGTTCTGTAATTCTCTTAAGCTCCTTAATTGCAGTTTTTGGTGGAATATAAATATATGCCAATGTAATCTTCCTTCTCTGCCAATAATACCTTATTACCCCAGTCCTACCCTTGCTGCCTTCCATCTCCTCTTCTATTATTACTGGAGCCCCTGTTGCAATCTGTGTTATTACTCCTCCCTTTCCTTTACTCCTGCTGCTGTGCTGAATAACCATTCTGAAATATTTTATTTGACAAATTAAAATGTCTGTCTAAATATGTCTACTTTAATAGTACTATTTTTATTCTTAATAATATAACTCAATATTATTTGAGTTCCTCTCTCTCTTGAGGGGAATTTCTTGACATCCACGTCTGAAACACATAACAAGACTGTTATGATTGCAGACCCGATTATAATCCTCTGTGCTATTAGCTAAACTCACATAGGTGAAAGTGATATATGCCCCAGCAACAGATAAAAGACATAAAATGCTTAACATCATTGTAAGATCAGGCATGACTCACAGAAGGAAAATCTGTCTGTAATGTCCTAAGAAGGGAGTCAGTGGCACCATGTTAATTTTCACTGCATTTGTATGCATTACCACTCAGAGCCAAACATTCAGGCACTAAGGTGCTCTCTTTTTTTGGCCTACCCTGTTTAGCACATTCATTTATCTGGTTATCTGCCTAAGTTCGAATGCTAGAAAACTAATCATTTGCTGCCTTAGTATCATATATTCTTGTTTCAGTTTTAACTTACATTCTTAAAACATTTTTAAAGTACTTGCTATACATACACACATATATATGTGTGTATTTATATATATATATATATATATATATATATATATATATATATATATATATATATATATATATATATATGTATAGGTTTACTATCATTATGTTGGACCGGACTCGGTAGAACGCCACTTACATCGACCCACATCCGCAAAAGTTGACATTGCCGCATGCAGACATTGCCGAATTACGTCTCAAATCTGACCACAGAATGGGCTTTAACATGGGTCAAGATAGGGGTGAGATTTGTAATTCAGCAATGTCAGGTTCGACTTTGTCACCACTCGACCCCCTGCCTTTCGCTGAAGTAGATTTGTCCGAATCCACTTCAACATAATGATAGTAAACTATATATATATATATATATATATATATATATATATATATGTGTGTGTGTGTGTGTGTGTGTGTGTGTGTGTGTGTGTGTGTGTGTGTGTGTGTATAGGTTTACTATCAAAATGTTACCTGTAAAAGAAAATCCCAGTCAGAACATCAAAGGAAAGAGTGAAAGTGACAATGTACGTCTAGACACAATGTCGAATCAGCTAAAGGAATTCAGCAGATTCGACAATGTTGCTGAACAGAGCACATGATTTCTGTATAGGAGCACACTTATGTGAAACTCCTACACCTTACATCATGTTTTATTGCAGGGGGGCAAGCCTCCCTGCACTCCCCACACTCCCTGATAACTATATATTCCAACTCTGAGATTGCACTCCACTGAGGAAAGGGATGAATGTCCCAAACCACACTGTACCATGATATCTTTGCAGTACTTCGAGTTCATATCAGCGAATGCACAGTAGTATTATTTGCTGATAGGAATTTTGAACATGGAATGCCTAGCAACATGAAAATTTGGACATCTGACTTTTGTTTTTCCATCTGCGGAGCATCCAAGTTTGTCTTTTTGATAGTAACATATATATATATATATATATATATATATATATATAAATATATGGGTCCACTATGTAATCTCGAAATACTGAAATCCCGAATTTCAGCATTTTGAAATTACATAGCTGAAAAGCCAAGCACAACTCACAATTCTGAAAACACACAACCGCAAAATTCAAAATGCCGAAACTATGCTACGCATACAATACACATATAAACAAACACAAAACTCCCCCCACAATCAAATAAATGCTATATATAAGCACTATATATATCACTATAGATAAGCAGGGGGGCAAGCCCACTTGCACCCCCCCATGTGGGGGGCTGCTCCCCTCACACCCCCCTACTTATATATTCTAGCTCCGAGATCGCACAAACAGAAATACAAATGAAACTCACACACACACACATCTTCTACACACACACACACACACACACACACACACACACACACACACACACACACACACAGTCACAAGACACACTTACACACACTAAAGCCCCTAACCAACACATTTACACACACAAACTTACCTAAATTCAACCGATACATCCAGACACTGCACCAGCGGAAGCAGAAATTCAACATCTCCATACTTTGGGATTTTGAATTTCATGCTTCTGCCGGTTTCGGAACTTTGAGTTTTTGGCTATGTAATTTCGAAATACTGAAATTCAAGATTTTAGTATTTCGAAATTACATAGTGACTATCTATATATATATATATATATATATATATATATATATATATATATATATATATATATATATATATATATATATATGGGATCCGTACAGATCCCCGAACAGCAACATCACCAAAACAGATTCAGCCAGGCATACTTGTGTGAAAGTGCTTTTCACTGAAGAAGCACTTTTGCATAAGTATGCCTGTTGTGGAGATCACACTACAGTGGGGATAAGGAAAATTCCCTTTTCCCCACTGTAGTGAGACCTTGGAGTGAGAATATTAAAGTGGGGGGTGCAGGGGGCTTGCCCCCCTGCAAAAACGTAAATGTGATGTATTTTTTTTTTTAGCACATTTTCAGTGAAGGCACTTTCATTAAAGTGTGTTCAGTGATTGTGGATTCGGACTATTGAACTTTCATTTCTATTGGACGGTGCAGTGGTGCAGTGATAGCGTTGTCGCCTCACAGCAAGAGGTTCTCTGGTTCGATTCTCGGCTGGGTTGCCTTCTGTGCAGAGTCTGCATGTCCTCCCTGCGTTCGCGTGGGTTTCCTCTCGGTGCTCCGGTTTCCTCCTACATTACAAAGACATGAGTCTGAAAACTGGCTTTGTTCCAAGTCGGACTTTCCTGGTTAACAAATGTTAAATAAAAAAAAAAATAATAAAAAACTTTTGTTCAATAGTCCTAGATCCATATATATATATATATATATATATATATATATATATATATATATATATATATATATATATATATGTGTGTGTGTGTGTGTGTGTGTGTGTGTGTGTGTGTGTGTGTGTGTAAAATTGGTACATAGCCTAGTACTCAAACATAAATCACAGACAGCATGCATATCACACTAACATCTCTCTCACTATTCCTCACAACACTAGCCTACATCACATCCATACATACTAATATATCACTAGACAACACTACATTCCACACAACACATATTTCCACATCTACTAAAACACACAAACTTTTTCATCTGCTCTACAATATTTAATGATACCACAATACTGTATATACACAAGGCCTACTTACCAAGATGCAGTACTAGAAAAACAACACCTAAATCCAGCATAGAACAAACTCACACAATCAAACACATTCTATATATCTCAAAAAGACTTCTTCTCTCAGGAGATATACACCCAAACCCAGGTCCGCTCAAAGCTATACTCAAATCTAAACAGATACCTGATCTATTAATTCTTAATGTCAACGCAAGGAGTATGTCTAACAAACTACCTGACCTGCATGCATTCATAACCCACTACACTCCTGACATACTGACCATATCAGGTAACATAATATAAGCAAGGTACAGGACGGCACAATGAATCCTCAGCTGGAACAGGTAAAATTTATTGACAGAACGCTGGTAATCCACAGCTCAATGCAAAATATGAACAACGATAATACTCCACACCAAAATAATACAAAATGTAAATGCGAATCCTAAATGCGTCGACAGTTATATCAGTATTAAACCTTTTTTAAGTATGGTTTAAACAACCTTATTAATTGTTTATATGTTATAAACAAGTATGACAGTCTGCCTTTGTTTTTGCACCATTTTTGTATCATTTGCGTATTTTTGTACATATCTATAGTCAACAGCTTTCAGTGTGTTAGGAATTTTAACAAGATTAATAATATTAGTTTGCAATATGCAGGTTCATATGGGTATCAATATTACAATATTTAGATGTATGTTTTTTAATTATAATACAGTTATGCATTTTTATGCATTTTTAAGATTTCATGTATTTAAGTAGTTTAAAAAGGTTTAGCACAGCATCAAGTAATTGTCATTGTATCGTATACAGATTTAGGTAGGTAGGTAGGTTTCCGTTTAAGAGTTTTAACAATTGTTGGCGCCAAAATTCAATTTAAAAAGGAAGTTGTAATGCTTTAAGGCAGTTCTGAGGAAGTCTGCTTAGTCAGATGAAAGCGCTTAACTGTCGACACATTTAGGATTCGCATTTACATTTTGTATTATTTTGGTGTGGAGTATTATCGTTGTTCATTTTTTGCATTGAGCTGTGGATTACCAGCGTTCTGTCAATAAATTTTACCTGTTCCAGCTGAGGATTCATTGTGCCGTCCTGTACCTTGCTTATATTACGTTGTTGTTTGCTGTTGGAGAAATATCAGGAAACATGGCTAAAACCCAGTACCCAAAATTAACAGATTCTCCCTCCAGGTTATAATATCTTAAGACTGGATAGAGTGGGTACAAAAGGAGATGGAATCACAATTCTCTTTAAAAACACACTAAACCTTAAACCTCTTCAAACCCATCTACCTAAATTTAGTAATGCCGAAACCCTTGTGTCTGTCCTGTATATTAACATTCTCTGCTGTTACATCCCTCCAGGAAATAACTCTGCTATAATTGAGGAAATCCTACAATGGACTAGAGATAATCTCCCGCATGAAGCAATCCTACTAGGCGACCTGAATACTAACTGGTTGGCCTGCAATTCCAACAGCCCCACTAACCACATAAATCTCTATGAGTTTTCTCAACTTATTCAAAAACCCACTAGAGTAGACAAAAAAATCCCAAAAAGAATCCATCCTTGATTGGACACTGGCCAATAGCCCTAAGCAAAACTACCAGACAGGCTGTCTACCAGATAATCTTAGTGACCACCTCCCTACCTTCCTACTCCACAAACGTACAAACATACCCAAGTCCATAACTTATAGACAAATCCAAAATGAGCGCAATCTAAACCCCCAGGATTTAAACACAATTCTAAAACAATGTAACTGGGAGCCACTACTTTCCCTTGGTTTAGACCAGGCAGTTGACTACTTTAATAGTACCATCACTGATGTCCTTAGCTGAGTCACCCCAACAGGAAAATTAGAGTTAAGACTAACTATGCACCATGGCTAAGTAGGGACACAAGAGCTCTACTAAAGTCCAGAGATAAGGCCTGGAAAATCTGGAAGAGGGATAACACTATCTAAGCCAAACAAAACTACCAACAGCTTAGGAATCAGGCCAAAATACAAACTAAACTTGATAAACAGAACTACTTTCCTACTGTCCAAACAAAACACTCAAAAAATCCTCAAAAGTTTTGGCAAGCTATCAACTCCCTACTTAAACCAGGCAAAACTACTACTCCAGCTCCCAACTCCAACAATAACAATATGGACATAGCCTCTCAATTTAACCACCACTTTGCAGAATCCATAATGGCACTATCCAGCCAATTGTCCAAAAACAACCCTCCACATATCCCATCCAAGTGTCTAGATAACATTACCCCCTGCTCTCTCACCTGTTCCCACCTCCAAAATTAACAAAAAACTACTTCTGAAATTAAAACCTACCATGCTTGCAGCTGATAGTCTACCTGCCAACTTCCTAAAACTAGCCGCAGAATCCTTATCCTACTCTGTTTCCATCCTCATAAACCGCTCCATAAAATAATCCTACATCCCTCAACTGTAGAAAGTGTCTTACATTATTCCTTTTCATAAAGGTGGTAAGTCCTACGACTTCTCTAATTACCATCCTATAGCTATTCTGTCTCCCCTCTCCAAGCTGCTAGAGAAATGTATTCACTCTCAAGTCATGCATTTCCTGAACACACACAAACTCCTCTCCACCACACAACACAGGTTCCTGCCACACCACAGTACAACTGCAGCTCTTCTCTCATTTACCAATCTAGTAAATCAACACAGAAATGACTATAACTATACATCTGCTATATTTTTGGATCTATCCAAAGCATTTGATATGGTCTCACACTCCCTACTATTAGATTCACTAGCATCCCTATCCTTTGCCCCTTCTACTATTGCCTGGTTTATGAACTATCTAGGTGATAGGTAACAATCTGTCCAATGGCAAAAGGCACTATCTCCTCTACTTCTAACTTTCATAGGCGTACCACAAGACTCAGTACTGGGCGCACTTCTCTTTTCTGTCTACACTAACAATCTGGGTACTTCCACCCAGCATGCCACACTCATACAGTATGCAGATGATTCAGCTTTAATCTGCTCAGCCCCATCTCTTTCCACTCTTCAACAACAGACCCAGGAATCGTTTAGCTTTGTGGAAAGTTGGGTCACAGATATTGAACTCATCCTTAACTCTAATAAAACTAAACTGCTTTTATTTACTCCCAACAAATCAAAATCTACTCCTCTTTCCTTTTCTATTGCTTCCAAAAATGGTACTATAATATCTCCTTCTGCCCACACCAAACTCCTCTGTGTTGAGACTGACAAAAACTTTCTCTTTGATGTCCATATCTCTCAAACCATCAAAAAGGTTCACAAAAAAATGAGTTCACTATACAGACACAAAAACTTCCTATCTGATCGAGCATGGATCACCCTAGCCCAAACTCACCTATTGTCCACACTAATGTATGCAGTACCAATTCTTACCTATATCAGAAAACTTGACCTTGACAAACTTGAGTCATGCTATAATAATATTGCCAAATTTGCTAACAACGCCACCTTCAGATCCCATCATTGTCTAGCTCTAAGGGACTTAAAATGGTTAGAATTTCCTCAACTACTAAATTACCACCAACTGGTTATTGCCTAGAACATTCTGAAGTATCCTGATAAAACCCCATCACTAAGTCAACTACTTACCTACTATGCAACAAATCGCACACTCCGCTCTAGTGATAAATCACTTCTATGCATCTCTAGGGCTAACAACACTGCTGGCAAAGCACTATTCTCCCACACCATTGCTAGAAACTGGAACAACCTCCCCCATCACTGACCTCCATCCCCACCACCTCATACTTCAAAAACTCTCTAAAAATCACATCTCAGAAGCACCTGGCTTTGCCCATGCATAACCTAAAATCACTGCTTTAGCTCTGTCGAAAGATGGAAGGGCTTATTACTTGCCTGCTGTAAATGCTACCGTTTTTTACATCCAACTATTTTTATCTCTTTAATATAGCTACTTCATTTTAGCATGATGTATGTAATAACTCTCAATGCTAAAATGTATTTTGTCTGTTTAACTGCTGAGATGTATCCTGTCTGTTTTACATTTGTCTTATTAGCTGGATTTTGCTGTTGCAATGTGTTATTATCAGTTTTTACTACTATGTATTAAATTCTAGTATTTCTGTTAATATATGTGAAGCTTTTCTCCCCGGGCCTTTGCTGTAAATGGACCCAGTCCAGTCTGACTATCCCGGTAAACAAATGTAAAATAAATTAATAAAAAATAAATAAATTAATTCAAAAAATGCCTTTTCTGCATAGTTGCACTTCTCCCTATCAATCAAATATGGAAACTCCATAAATCATGCAATGCATGCTCCATGGCATGTCTTACCATTCCTACTAGCACCATAAGTAGCCCACATTTGTGTTTTGCACAACTCATTATATAAGCGCTTCCCTTCCTATCTCTTCATACATTGAATTTCAAAAATTACCCTTCCTATCCAGAATGTCACACTGCATCACAATCATTCACTCCATTTTCCTTCCGTTTATGCGTTTATATTACCCTATCGTATGATTTAAATAGCGAATGCTATTTCATCGTACCTAAAATATCTAAACCACAAAATATCGACCATACAGAACAGCAAATTTTTTCTCAGGGAAAAAATGCACTGTTCCGAAACACAAACACACAACACAAGCGCACCAAAAATAAATAAACCACACACATCCATACACTTAACAAAACCATAATGCTAACCCTACACTACTAACTATCCACTCAACTTAACCCAACCCTAACCCTAAAGTCCCTAACTACCGCACACTCACCTTACCCGCTCCCTAACCCTAAAGTCCCTAACTACTGCACACTCACGTTACCCCCTCCCTAACCCTAAAGCCCCTAACTACTGCACACTCACCTTACCCGCTCCCTAACCCTAAAGTCCTTAACTATCGCACACTCACCTTACCCCAATCTGTTCCCACACTTACCTTAACCTGGTCCGTAACCTCCATTCGCATACTTACCTTACCACAGTCCGTAACCTTCCCACCACAGTAGAGTAAATAGTGAAGCCATGGAACGGACAACCGAAATCTTACCCTAGGTAAGATTTCGAAGTTCGGTGGCTTCGCTATTTTGAGTTTTCAACAAAAATGGGTTGATATAGCATTCGAAGTTTAAAAACTTTGATACTATAATATAGACCCATTTACAAAGCTGCAGGTAAATCCACTCTACCCTTTGTATACTAACTTATAAAAATCTCAGTTACGTGCCAGTAAAACTCTCACATTTCACTTTTTGTAGGCATTTTATCAAAATACATATAAAGGTAAATTAAACCCTAATAGCTATTGAGCCATTATCTTGAGATGGCAAACCTATATTATAACATCATATTCATGCAAACAATACAATATTCTATTAGCAATACTGTTAGGACAGGAGTTGAAAGTATCAGTGGCTCAACAAGAAGCACATCTGCCTTTGAAGGTTGTGGGTTCTATTCCATCTCCAGGTGACTGGATTAATTTTTTAAATTACTGATACTGCAGTGCTACATTAGAGGAGATGCTGCACTCTAGAGTATGCTATCCTTTGGATGAGATGTTAAACTGAGGTCCCATCTGCTTGACTTGGTCATTACTCAGGGAAGTGTGAAATATCCCATGACAACTATCAAAAAGATTACTGGAAGTTTCCTGATGCCCTGGTCAAATTTCACCTAGTAGTATAAATACCACCTCGGGTCGCCCCTGAATATAGGTTATTAGGCTAATGGCACTAACCTGGTCAGAAAAGGATAAATAAAATAAAATAAATAATTAGAAAGTATAATTATCGAATAACTTATTTGCAACTGTGCTTATCCATAGTTTGATAATAAAACAGTAGCAGTTCAGCTGCAGACATTTTAAAATGTTGACAATTAAATAGTAAGAACTAATAGCTAGGTACAAGTGCTAATTAATGTCTTAGTGATGATTTCATCCAAATGAAACCAACAGCTTAACTATTAATAATATATTGTACTAGAACAGACTTGCCAATTCAATTTGGCAGCTTTGTAAAAGATGTACTTCCTGCAGTACTGTTTCCATAATCCAACTTCTCTAATCAAAACTCTTCATCTTGTAGGCAACAAGTCTTGCACAGACCTCATTTCAGTCTTTTCACCAGGCCTCATTTCTGTCCTAGCCAAAATGCCCAAACCATCCCCATCATATCCTTATCTAATTAAGATAAAGAACTCCATTCAAAATTTTGGTGGATCTTTAAGCAATTTCACCCCATACCTGTAAGCACAGTAAGGTCCATTACATTAAAGTCTGTTTTATATGAATTCCATTTTGCTTCAGAAATTTTTCTTTGATCAATAGTTTGCTGACAATAATAATTATGATTAAAACATAGTATTCTGTCGCCTATTCAACATATCTTCCTACACTTGGTCCTTATATCAGAAGTCAGACTGGTCTAATATAATAAATGGATATCCCATAGACATTCCTGAAGCTGATTGAGGGAGTTTATAGGCTTTTTCAAGATGGATATTTTCGCTGAAAATCCTGTCAATGTTTGCATTTTCTCTTGCATATATTTCACACAAGTAAATCCATTTTCTCACTCAGGTATTTTAGTTAATCTCAGATGTAATTTCGGTGCTCTGTTTGTCTATATCCACAAACTGTTCTCTTAGTGCTTAACTCTTTTGTGAAAAACAAACAGACAAAAAATGGCATCAAAATGCGCTCACATTTTGTTGATATCATCGCTGCCACTCCATTCCAGTCCTTCATATATTCATCCAATTTACTTAGCTTTTTTCTGAGTTCCAACAATATCACATCAGATAATATTTATACTGACACATCTGGATCAATCATTTTCACATTTTCCTTAGTATTTTATTCTTAGTCATACTCAGGGCCATGAGTGTAGCCATATGAGCTGATAATATGGATATTATCCAAACTAAACAGTAAAAAGGTCATATAGCAAACCATTTAGTAAAAACTGCATGAAAGACCCATTCAAGCTAAAATCTGCACTGTGTAATATGCTAAACCTCCTGTAATGGAAACCCATGACATTTATACAAATAATTCCTTAAAGACATAACATTGTTTTAGCCACATGGCTTGTGAGTGTCCCTGATGTTTTATTTTTTAGGTCTTGATGAGTACATTCAGGTCAATAAAGCAAAAGCCTACTACGAGCAGACATGCATGTTTCAGCCTTTCTATTGCCTTGTCATTATAGCATAAGCAGGTTGTTTGGCTATAGTTTAGCAACACAGAGCTTAAAATCAAGCCAGATGCTTATAAACATTGGGTGCCTACAAATATCATCCAAACCAAGGAATACAATGGCCAAACAGACAAACCATTCAGTAGAAATCACAAGAAAGACCCAGCCAAGCTAGAATCTTCACTGTATATTACCTTAAACCTTCATTAGTGGAAACCCTTGGGATATATGGAAATGAACCCTTATGGATATTACAGCATTTCAGCTACATGGCTTCTTAATGCCCATGATGGACCATTCACAAGGCTGTGCAAGCAGATGGTCATGTTCTGTTGCCAACAAGGTGCCAGGATTCACCACTTCATGCAGGCACTCAGATCCTTTCACTACAAGTACTCATATGACGCATGAAGGCAATAAAGCACTTCTCCTCCTGACTAGTTAGACAAGATAACAATCTGTAACTCCTGCATGTACATCCTACAATTAACAAGACCCCTTATCATAAATATGCCAAGGGTAGAAGTAGATGAGGCTCAATTACTAACAGTATAAGAGGAGATTTGATAAAATGGTGATGTATTACCAATCTACAGGAAAGGCTCCAGGAATAGATGATATTTCTATGGAAGTTTAGAAGCTAGGAGAGAAGAAAGTGATAAAGATCTGGTGGGTTTTGTTTAACAGTATTTTAAAAAGTGGAGAAGCACTAACATCCTGGGAGAAAGCAGTGGTGGCTATAATACCTAAAGATTGCAAAAACTCATCAGATCCAGCTTCATTTAGGCCCATTTCGATTCTAAGCCATGACTGTAAAGTGTTTATGACTATAATGGCTAAAAGAATGGCAAAACTGATGCCTAAATTGATAGCTATGGATCAATGTAGTTTTGTGGAGGGGAGGCAAACATTTGACAACATTAATAGAACAATAATGATCCAGAGAGAAGGAGAATTTAAGAAAATATCACTGTTGTTGGCAAGTCTTGCTGTAGAGAAAGCATTAAAAAGAGTAAGCTGAGATTTTATGAGTAGGGCAAAGAAAGCATTTACATTCGCTGATAAAATTATAAGGTTGCTTATTAGGCTATATGAGAGATTGGCAAAAATTAAAGTGGGGGATTCCTGTCTGGTAAGTTCTGTTTGAGCAGAAGAACCAGGTAGGGGTGTCCACTTTCTCTTTTGTTATGTGTATTATATTTAGGACCAATAACAAAAATAAATAAATAATAAACTCAGAATTTCAAGAAAGTTGGCTTTATTTGCAGATAATATTATTTTATACCTAATAAAACTAGTAAAAGGACATTTTGGTGTTATGGAAGATTCTGAGACAGTTTCAAGTCTTTTTGGGATACAGAATTAATTAAGATAAGACAAAGACAATAGCTAATTAGATATACCAACTCTGAGATTGCAGGAACAAATAAAATAGTATCAACACTGTGTGTCCATGCAGCCAAAAAATAACACCAAGTAAGTACAAAATTAGGCTCATGATTCTGTGGGTGGTGGTGATGGCCATTCTTAGTTGGTGGAGTGATTTGTCTGGTTAATTCTGATAACAAATGAGACTCCGCCATGCTAACTAGTTATGTGACTCCATGCAACAATTGCATTTGTGCTGTTTTTTAACTGAGGTGGATTTAAAATGTTGGAGATGTGATGGGGAAGAAACAGATTATTGGGAACATATTTTTTGGGGGTGTAATGGTAATGAGTCAGCAGACTTTAAAAATTCCCTACAGAATATCGTGACAGAAATACTGGGTGAGTAAACAGGTATAACTAAGGAAATTATTGTTTGAGCTGTGATACAGCATTAGAATTCCTAGACAAATAAGGCATTGCTGAGTTACTTCTGGTGGCTGCCAAAAAGTAATTACTAGAAAATGGAAATCAAAGTCTAAACCAACTGTAGTAGAACTAGTGAATATAGTAACAGAGGGAAAATAACTGGAAATGGGATTTTTAAAAAAGGGTAGGAGCAAATTACATAGAAAAAATGGTAACTGTGGGATCAATACCCATGGAATAATGTTTTGGATGAGGAATGGGGTTTAAGGGAAGACAGAAATTGAATGAGCTACATATGTAATGTTTGCTGATAATGACTGTATAGAAGTGATGTGTAAGAAAATATATCAATATGGTTTGTTTTCATTTATATAAATGTATGATTGCCTATGCAAACCTCTCAACTGTACAGATTGTTTGTTTTCATTTATATAAATGTATGATTGCCTATGAAAACCTCTCAACTGTACAGATTGTCACAGAATGTCCAGATTTTTGCCTCATATTTTGGTCCATTTTTCATAACATTGTGCTTTTCTGGTAAATTAGTGATAAGTTAAAAGAAAATAAACCAAATCAAAGAAAGTTAACTAAAGCTATTGGCTCATAGGATCATAGGAGATACAAGGTAACGAAGCCGCAAGGAGGGCTCAGGGTGGTCATACCAGGAGGTGAATTTACTAATACCATCCAACTGTCCATCTCCTTTTTAAAGTTAGACAGTTTGCCACACTGCTTAACTCTGAGAGAATTTTTTTTTCTCAGAGAAGTGGTAGGTACTGTGTGACAAATCTGCCCCTCCATCTTGTATTATTTATTTGTTGGATTATATTTAGATCTCTGTCCCTAGTGTTAGTAGGGTTGTTTGATTTTGGAGGTGTAAGAGTTATTGGACTACTGGATCTCTTATTGCTGTACAAACAAGATACAAATTGCACCTAAGGAATCTATATGACAATGAATGTAGAGATAAAATCTCCAGTCTCTCTTTGTAGCTCAGGTGTTTTAGCCTATGATCTTTTTAGTGTGAAACCTCTGGGGTCTTCCTAATTGCTTGATTTGTAAGGTAAGGTACATTTCAAAAGGGGCATTGTATTTAATGATGGATCTGTTCAGTGCAGAGAACAAGGAGCTGAAGACTTCTTTTGATCTAGAGGAGCTACCTTTTGCTATGAGTTGTGCAAGGTAAAAGGATTTCCTAACCACCATTGTGATGTGATAGTCAAATGTGAAAGAGCTATCCACCCAAATACCCAGTTCTGTCACCACATTTTCATTTTGAAACAGTGTGTTATCTATACTGTGAGTTGAAGTTAGAGGTTAGTTACAGAAAGCTACAATGTTGAACTTTTTAGCAGGAAATCTGAGCCCATGTTTTGTACACCTGCTATTGAGAAGTGTAACTAGGGCCAGTCTTAGGCAAACTGGACCTATATCCCTCAGGTTGCCCCGCACTAGGTTATGACAGGGTAATTTTGTGGCCCAGTAGTTTGCTTGACTGTGACTATAGCATAGTACAAGCCATTGTTGTACTGGTCATCTTACTCTTGTAGTAGTTACAAATCTTGTTAGTGGAGCAGACATTCCCAATATGCATTGTTTTAGTGGCTAATCCAGTATAATTAATACCTGCAGATTCAGTTAGCTGCTCATCCTCCCATAGTTTTCAACCAAAAAATATTGGTCTGATTAAGCATTTGGTTTTGTGTACCAGTCCAGTTACTGTCTTGGAGGGTAATAAGATCAGGCTTAATTTGACAACTGATAGAGAGGTACTGTGTGTTTTGCTTCTCTTAATAATGTGGAGTTTATCATAACTGTGGAATAGAGAGTCTCGGACATTATGAAAACAAACATTAGTAATCATAAACAGAAAATAAAAAATAATAGATAATGTGATGGGAGGTCACTTCAGATCACAAAGACTTGTCACAGAATCTTTCAATTCAACATTATGCCAGAGAAATGCTGCAGTCAGAGGCAGGAGCAAAATAATTCATGAGAAACCTGATTCTGGGTAGCTTTGTTTAATTAGATTACATCATAACTTAACCTTCTATGAAAGCTTGCAACATCTCCTTTCTATACTCTTAATCAATCAATGTGTGTTTACTATACTAGCCATGGATAAATGTAACCCAATGACTGAACAAAATATACTTTCAACTGTATTGTTTATTTTAACACACTGTGCTCCTTACAGTCAATTTAATTTTTGCTCCTTTCTTGGCCTTGAAACTGTACTCTGTTAACTTTTAGTCTCTGTACTATACTTTATTAGCATGTGTATTGTGTTTACTGTACTCCTGCAGTGGGGCAGCAGTATCGTTGTTGTCTCACAGCAAGAGGTTCTCCCGTTTGATTCTCGGCTGGAGTGCGGGGAGTGCCTTCTGTGTGGAGTCTGCATGTCCTCCCCGCGGTTGGGTGGGTGTTAGAAAAACATGCGTAAATGGGCGTGCCTTCATTGAAGGTTGAACATCGAGCTAGCACCTCGGCATTCGTGAAACTCTACTGCCAATCATTAGTGGACCGGAGTTCCGCTGTGGTAACTCCTAACCGAGAAAAGCTGAAAGACAACAACAACAACTGTGTTTACTTTATTTGCTGTACTAATCTTTGTGGAGCTTTTCTCCCCAGGCCTTCTCTGAAAATGGGATCCGTGCCCAGTCGGACTTTCCCGGTAAACAAATGTAAAATAAATAAACAGATAAATAGAGAAATAAATAAATAAAGCACAAGGTTTGTGTGCAGAGTGTTTTTTGGCAAAGGTGGATTGAAAAATAATTCACTTGACTGAATGTATGAAAACAGTAACAGAAACAGTTTGACTCATAAAGGTTTTGTAGGGGTTACTATTACGTGATCGAAAGTATAAAACTTCGAACACCACAAGATCGAACTTGTATGCTCGAAGTTTTATAATTTCGAACACACAAAAAAAAAAAAAACAACAGACAGAAAGTAACTGTCGTAAGCAGGGGGGCAAGTACCCCTGCACCCCCCACACCCCTCGCTCTTTAAATATACAAACTCCAAGATCACACTACAGTGCGGAAAGGGAATATTTCCATTTACTGCACTGTAGTGCGATCTCGGAGTTGGTATATTTAAAGAGCAGGGGGTGTGGGGGATGCAGTGGGGCTTGACCCCCTTCTTACAACAGTTATTGAGCTGCTTTTTTTTTTAATTCGAATTGCTGAAACTTCGAACATTTTGTTGGATGTTTTCAGGTTTGAAGTTTCAGCAATTCGATAACGTAATAGGAACCCGTTTTGTAGGGGTGTCACAGGTTCAGAATCACATATAAAATAGGGGAGCAAGCAGATGCCAGAAATGGTTGGACTATGTTGGGGAAGAGTTTTGGAAGAAAGTGTAGTATAAAGGTCAAATACACTGCACATGTTTTATTTGTTCTCCTGACAATTATGTGGGTTTCCTTATCTCATTTTGATTCCCTTTATCTGCCAAAACATGATTCATAGTGGCTACTCTAAATTATCCCTTACTGTTGCCCTGTTACCTATGATATGACCAGAAATGATTTGCATGTATTAGCCTACTTACTTAGTTTAACAAACAAGTAAATAAATAAAAATAAACTTTCAAAAATAGTTTTAAGGTGGGTAGTATGTGGGAAATGCCATTTCTAAAGAGAAACCTGAGATTATTATTACTATTATTGTTTGAGCATTCTAAGGAAGTTCACCAGCATTATTTGGTTTGTGAAAACACATCGACTGCAGCAAGATATAAGAACTAACTGGGTGAGAAACTCCAACCACTCAGTGCATGTCTAGGTTATGACTGGAAGAAACCCATTAAGAAAGAAATGAGTAATCACAGATGAGAATGGATAACAGAGGTAAGGAATTTTTCGTGTTCTTTTTGGCCTGCAATTCTGTCTGCAACCATCAAGCGCAATCCCTCTGAATGACTTGTCTGGCATTCAAGGGCACTGGGTGTGGGAAGTAAGAACAGGACATTGAGCTTGGTCAGAAACTTTTATCAGGCTTCATGTTTCAAAATGAGCCTGCTTTTTGGTTGCATGGACTGCTTGGCCCTGTTTGCAGCACTTCCTAAAGAAGTTGGTGTGTATAGAGTACTTAGAGATATTTATTTATTTAAAGTTTGTTAACCATGGTAGAGCACTGATGACACTTTTCATGCTTAACATGGCAGAAATACAACCAAAGAAACAATAAATTTTAATTAATATCAATGCGACATTGATTATGTAAGAACAGGCATGTAGAGAAGTATACGTCAGGGTAATAATATATAGCATGAAGGACCACAGTCATGAGTAGATGTGATACAAGAATTCAGTCAGTAAGAAGAGTAACTTTACACTGTCATAACATCATATAATAGAATGTTACTATGGAGAAAATAATGCATGGGATGTGTGTTGGGGAGACATACTCAGATAGGAGGTCCAGGCAGTACTACAGAAATATGGGAATATGGTAAGCCAGGGTGCAGTCACCTGATAAAGCACTATTCAAACACAGATCCTCAGTGTCCAATGAACAGCCCCTTCATTGAATGCAAGAGTGAGTTAAGCAAACTGTGAGAGAGGGACTATAGGCTATATTGGATTTGGAAAGTAATACAATCTTAGAGAGTTAGAGACTATAAACACCTTTAAAATGTCCTTTGATATTTGTATGAGACTGGGGAAATACATATAAAAATTAGATGGATGCTCATTCTTCAAAGGTCTCTAACCTTAAAATGAGTTTACACAGTTCTATAACTTGTGTGAGACAAGTTGTACATGCATACACCAGAGGTACATGGTAAGAGTAATATTTTATCTTATAGAATAGAGGCACAAAACAGACACGTATTAATATTCGCAGAAGGAAATCAACAGTTAATTGGTTCTTAGGTTAATACACTGGTGGGCCATTTGTATCCTACCTGCAAGATCTCAATTCAACAGTACCCATCACAAGAATAATTATCTAGTTTTAATCCATTTCAATGAGAACTTGAGGGACAGACCTTGGATGAATTTTTGATTTATCATACATTCATCTAGGTTATGCTTACAGAGGTCAGGGAGTTACTTTGCTTTACATCTAAGGGAAGTCTGTTCCATAAAAGAGTAATTTTCTGGGCAAAATATCCATCTAACCAGCAGGTCCTATTTATGTTATGGTGGAAGTTTACTTGTCTTGAGTAGGTTTTTAAAGTGTTATTCATTTTTCAGATATGCAGGAGGTCACATAGGACTGGATCCTTTGTAGTCCTGTAAGCTACATAGAGGTGCACTGTCAAGTGTCTATAGATAGAGAACACAGATAACACTTTAAGGTGGTCTATGTAGTGCAAGGAAGACATGCCCTTGATTGTCTTAGTGAAGAAATGCTGCAGTTTCTCAAGGTGAGTCATACATTTAGACACGTAGATACAAAAGAAGCATTATACTCTATTATGGATCTGATGATGTAGGAGTACAGAGAGATAATAAGCTCCTTAGATGTAGAAGCTATTCCCATGGTGATCAGGCTGGTCTGATAAAAGGATTTACTAATAACAGTGGATATATAATGGTCAAAGGTTAGTTCATTGTCAGTGAAAGTGCCAAGGTCTCTAATACCTGAGTCAGTTTTCAAATGTGTGTCAGCCTTATGGTAGGTGCATGGTTTTCCAGGTATGACAAAGGGTACAATAGCACATTTCAGGGTATTTAGTGTAAGGCCATGGTCCAGGTACCACCTGTCACTGCGTGTTAGGCCTTTCTCGATAATCTAGAAGTCAGCTGGAAAGTTTATGACAGCTGCAAGTTTGCACTCATCTACAATCTTTGTCAACCGCAGGACCTTGATGTCAGCACTGACAGTATTGACATCAGAGAAGTAAATACTGAAAAGAGAGGGGGCACTGATAGTAACAACTTTTTTTTTTTTTTTTTTTTGTTATGAGAATGTACATCCAGCAGTTACAGACTGAATACTGCCTATAAGGCAGGTAGTTATCCTGTGAGAGACATAGCAGTTTATATTTAGTTTGATTAGCTTCTCATTATATCCAGATTGTGGGAGAGTGCCAAAGGCCTAGACTAGATTGTAGGAGAGTGCCAAAGGCCTAGACTAGATTGTAGGAGAGTGTCAAAGGCCTAGACCAGATTGTGGGAGAGTGTCAAAGGCCTAGACTAGATTGTAGGAGAGTGTCAAAGGCCTAGACCAGATTGTGGGAGAGTGTCAAAGGCCTAGACCAGATTCAGGTAGACAGCATGAATCAATTTGTATGATTGTAATAAATCAGTGATTTGCATAGCAAAGATGTAGTACATCATCGACTATAGAAATGATGGACATTTTTGCAATCATATAATAATAAGGAATGATACTTTGTGAAGAGAGGAGTTAGAAGGAGATGTAAGTAGATGCAGCAAATGAATGCAGACTAATATACAAGTAGAAATGAGGGAAGGGATATGAGAGGCAATATATACGGCAGAGTAACCCGAGTTACTGGAACTACAGAAGACAGTCTGGAGGTGGTATAAGAGCTAGATATGAATAAAGTGAGATCTGTGGGAACCATTTTTATAAAACAATATTATTAATATTAGAATATATATATAATACACTATACGCAAGTCTCTCGATTGCTACACTAGTTAAGTTGGTTTTATAAGTATTAAGTTCATTACAGATATATACAGTGTAGGTCATGCCTTAGAAAATAAACCATTTGCTTATGTCATTCTTTTGTTAGGAGAATGTAAAACTATTCCCCTGCCATTTCCACAATCTCAGATAAAGTGCATTACTTAAAAAAAACTGAGATGGACTCTAGTTGCATATTACATCCTGAATTTAAACAAATTATTCCATTCATTTGTTTATGTTTAACTTTATTTTGCATGCGATTCTCCATGCACCACCAGCCATGTGAACTCCTATGGCATTTTGCTAACTCATGCTATCTTTTGCATGCAGTTTTTCATGCACTACCAACCATGTGAACTCATAAGGCACATTCATATCTCATTAGCATAATGGTATTATAATGTTCACTTCTTTTGCAGCACTGCCAGTATCTTGTTTTGATTAAATTATGTACTAGTACCTAAACCATACCTTTAAAGGAGAAATGAGTTAATTTGCCAGTATATTTAAATTCCAGATCTTACCTATCCTAATACATTTTCTCACTTAAGGATAAAAAATATGTAGCTTGATTTTTCTGGTGAGCTCCTTTTGATTTCAGCATGTTCATTACAAAAACTTGAAGAGTATTATAACATGGTGTGATCAGATCTCAATAAGATACCTGCATGAAATATCTGAGTGCTAATTCAAGGCAAACATACGGCCTGCAGTGGGTTTTACTTAAACCTGGTACAATCTAATCTTGAGGCTGAAGGCCAATTGACCAAATGCTCTAGCCTGGGGTAAGTAAATCTCATCATAGCCTTGCCCGCTGCGATGGATTGCAGCTGTTTAACAATGCATTTTTCCTTTTTATCACTGATAATTTGAAAGGATATCTGGTGATATAATGCCACTATATTTTAAACTTATTCTGATATGATTTTCAGTTCTTATGTAGATGAACTTTTTTTTTTTATTTTTTAGAATTCAGAAGCTGTATTCTGGGCGGTAGCGTTGTCACCTCACAGTAAGACGCTGTCCGGTTCGATTCTCAGCTAGAGCGTCTTCTGCGTGGAGACATGCATGAATGGGCGTACCTTCATTAAAGGTTGTGCATCAGGCCTGGCAAGCCGGTACGTAAAAATCAACTGCCAATCATTAGCAGACCAGAGTTCTGCTGTGGCAACCCCCAACCTGGAAAAGCCGAAAGACACAAATAATTCTGGGAACAATCAGCACTGCAGAATATCAAAGCAACTTCTTTTCCATCTTCAATTAGTCTACATCTCCCTATTTAACCCTGATTGTACACTTTACTTTTCGAGGTGTTGCAGCATATCCAAAAGTCATACATGTTTCAAACCTCAAAACTTGTATTGGGAGACAATAAGCTACATGAGGGTTTACACAAAGACAGGTCTCAGATCTGTTACTCCTTCTCTAGAATCATTATCCTGTATCTCATTCTGAAGAACTAGTTTTGAAGAGGACTGTCTGGTAGTTCAGTTCTTGTGTCAAATGTAAGCCTTACATCTACACTGTACGATTGTTGAGGACCTGACTTACTAAGTGGCTGGTAACTATCAAGGGTTCATGGTAATTTTTCTTAATGTTTCATTTCTACCTGACAATGATTTGGTATGCTGTAATGTGGATTAACTGCTATGCTTTTTGACAATTTGACAAGCTGATGTCTGTTGTATAGTGGCCTGCACAAGATAAAGGCAGTTCTGCAGAAGAAGTATAAAATCAGAAGGCTATTATGCATGAGATTAGGGAAAGTACTTAAAAGAGTTTCTGCTGTTAACAGTATTTTGTAGATGCAGGATGACTGGACAGATTCATGTGTGTGTGTGTGTGTGTGTGTGTGTGTGTGTGTGTGTATATATGTGCCTATGTCTGCATGTGTGTATATGTGTGTGTGTGTGTGTGTGTGTGTGTGTGTGTGTGTGTGTGTGTGTGTGTGTGTGTGTGTGTGTGTGTGTGTGTGTGTGTGTGTGTGTGTGTGTGTGTGTGTGTGTGTATCTATATATATATATATATATATATATACATATATATATATATATATATATATATATATATATATATATGTACAGATAGACATACATATAGATAGATATAGATATATAAACAAACACACAAACATATGCATTAATGGAGGGACCAAGAAGGACAGGTTTATTTATGAATGAGCAGGTGCACTCAGTAAGTATGAAATATGGTTAGAATAATAACTGGCCATATAATATAAAGTTTTCACATGGTTTCAATGGGTCACTTACAGCACGTGCACAATGATCACCACTCCATGGGCTAAAAGCTTATGCTTAATCTGGTATGTTGTAGCACATTATTCATTACTGTACCATTTCCAATTTTTTCATTCATTGTTGTGATGATACTTTTGTCATAAGCTAATAAACCTACTGTCTACGGTGAAATGCAGATAGTTAAAGATGATCCGTTTATTAAGCAATGCACTACATCAAGTAACATGTCAGCTTTTTCTTTAAATAAAGGGTACAAGTGCCTCCTTTACTAAGAGAGCAGTGGAGTTCACACCTGTTATCCATCCTCTCATCTAATCTTTGTATTTTTATACATTTTAAAAGGGCATGTTGTTTTAAGTGTTCTGCTTGGGGATATTGGCATGCACCTAAATATTTGTACATGTTTTTGAAAGAATATGCAGTTTTAAATGAATGCATATTTTTCTTTTAAGAAATTACTTACTAGGGAAATTCCTCAGCCATGCAATTAGTGAATTTTTTTGGGAATGACTTGGGATACATGGTTTTGTCATCCAAAGTAAAGTAACAGCAGTACAGCCGTTTAAAAATCACATTTGTGGATTTCATGCTGTAAAGCACATTATGTTACAACATTGGCATATAGTATACAGTTTAATATCCAGTAAGGGGAACTGGGGAATACATATATACACTGTTCTCTGTATGTACATGTCCATGCATTTATGTATTTATGTACATGTCTACATATATCTACATCCCTTTCATCTAAATGTATATATAAGTGTGCATGTATGTGTGTGTGTGTAATAAATAAATAAATGAATATATATATATATATATATATATATATATATATATATATATATATATATATATATACATACACACACACACACACACACACACACACACACAGATATAGATATATATATACATACATTATAAACAAGTGGGAAAAGGAGTGAGAGAGCGAGAGAGAGTGAACTGATAAATGTGATGAATCAATTAACAACTTTGTGGAGGCCTGTCCAAACACTATTATCAAACAGTAAAGAAGGGCATGCCTCAGCTATATTTGAGCCCATGCTCCATAAATCTTGAACGACTTTCAGTTGATTCAGTAGCTTAGTGTAGAGCAGTTTGAAGGTTGATATAAAGGGTATAAGTTTGAATCCAAGTAGAAATGTGCAGTGGCCTGGTGATGTGACTGTAGAATTTGACTAAGGCCCTTTGTCTCCAAAAAGCTTCCATTTGATTTAGCAGACATAAGTCCTTTGTCTTCAAACTCTTCTAATTAATTTTGAGGGTTAATCTTCAGTAACTTAGAACAGACTTAGTGTGACACAGTAGTGAGGTGCTGGTACAGTGCCCTTTTATAGAAACATGTCATTGCTCACTCTTATTAGGAATGAGGGATAACACTTTTAATATAAAGATTTGTGGTTTAACAGAGTGTGTTTTATATCCTGACAGGATGCAGTATTGATTAAAAGTCTCACTGGAAAAGGAACACCTCACTTGGGTCATTTATGGAATGCAAAACTTCTGAAAAGTAACAAAAATGTTTTTCCTCTTCCACACGCTCATTACAACACAGGGGATGGAGGTCCTTAGTCTCAGATACTGAATTGAGGTTTGATCTGCAATGTACAAAGGGGAAGGAAAGGGCACACCAATGTCTTGTCCATATAAGAAGCATTGTTCTCATGCTAATTACGCAACACATTTCTTGGGGGGGGTAATAATAATCAAATATTTCCATTTAGCTCTGTCAAAGGCGTTCACTACATCTAATCTAAAGCTCATTGGTCCTCTCTTGTTCTTTTTAAATTATCTGTCAGGGATACTCATTTGTTTAATATTGTCTTTGGTCTGCCTCCTAGGCATGAATCCACATTGGTCATCATGGATCATGTCTACTTTCTAGGACGTTGTTTTTCAGGCACAGTCTGATGTGAACAACTTGCAAATGACATTAAGAAATAAAGTCAGTATTGTTAAGATAAATGTCACTGTTTATATTTTCTTTTGAAAAGCCATAGCTTAGGCATGAGCTAGACTGAATGATAAATAGACTTTATTGATACAAGTATGTGTGGAATCACTAACAACAATCTGGAATAGATTCTGGAGAATAGAAATGCTTATGTAATTTATTGCTCAGAAACTGATACCAGTTATTTAAACATTTCAAATTATTTAGAAATTTATGCTGGACTTGACTTTATGGACATACTGGCTGGGTCTTGTTTTGTTTAGCTCCATAACAATCGTATAAGAAATTTTACTGACAGTGTACACACGAGGCATTCATGGACATTGTCAGTGACCACAATTTGATAATGGAGTTAAATAGCTGCAGGGTTGGCAAAGTTCAGGGTAATATTTTTACCCCCAAAGTTAGGTAATTTTTTTCACTTGGGGCTAGAGTTGTAGGCAAGCCCTCTGGAAATAGGTGGCTCCTTCTTAGAAGCCATGCGGCTCATCCTGGTTTGCTCTGCATGCAAAAGGTGACATACCAGGTGTATTAGGAGGCACACACAAGCAGCTGCATTATACCACTTTAAACTACCAATGCAAAGATTAAAAGGTGTACAAGACCTATCTGTAGGTATTTAGGAAGGGTGGGTATTGACATAGTACCATGTAGGATGTGGGCAGAACAACTGGCAATCACGCAAAAAAAAAAAAAATTAGGAACGCTCAACTCTTAGAACAGGTTTCCTGTAAACTAACTCTTCAAAACCATAAACTACATTTGAGGAAAACATGGTCTGTTTGGTACACAGCATAAACTCCATTATTTCAAAACAGTAAACATGAAAAGCAAGGTTTATTGTTTTATACAAAAGTGTAATATGCGACATAAAACTGCTAGAAGAACTGGTCTGCACTCCCACCAGCATCTCAAATATCCTTAACATAGTACTCACAAACATAAGAAACCATTGCCCCCCCCCCCCCCAACGTAATGCCCTCATTGGTATGACTGGATCATAAAATGGTCTCCTTTGAAATAAATGTAATGGAAGAACCACCATCAGTCCCTAAAATCCTAAAGAATGTTTCCAAGGCAAATTACCTGCTATTAAGCGTTAGGTAAATGTAAAGCACCCCCAACCCCAAAAACATGATAACCTATACAGAAGTATACACAAATGCCCTCTACAACCACTTAAACAATTGCATGGAAATAGCAGTACCTGACCAAACTAAACCCAGGTTAAGCCACGAAAAGAAGTCACCCCTGGTGGACCTCTGACATAAATAGACTATGCAAAAGAAGGAAGAAATTCATGTCTATAAGCAACTGGGAGAGTGCCCAACAGAGAAAAAAATATGTAATTAGTCTAAACAGGCAAATCTGGAAATGAGTCAAGTCCTCAAAAGCTAAATATGAGACTAAAATAGCCTCCCAAGCTAAGGCTAACCACAAAGCATTTTTAGTTATGTCTGAAATCTTAAGGGAAACACCCACCAATGTGCTGAGTTAGCTGTAGATGGCACTACCTATACTCAGTCAGAAGAAATAGCAAACCTGCTGGCTAATAAATTCATCTCAGATTTCACTTCACCATCTCCTCTGGCCAATCCCCATGAAATACCCCCCCTGGCACACAAGAACAGGTCATCACTGTACTCTGTAAAGGAGGAAACACAGCATCAGTGGGGGTGATGGAAACCCAGAGTGCCTATTAAATAGCTAGAAACATGACCTAGTGCATCCATTCAGAGCTCAGCTTAACCACAGTCTCCAGACAGGTTTTGTCTCAGTAGAGTGGAACACAGCAACAGTCATCCCTCTGCACAAGGGGGGACCATCAACAGACTCAGGAAACTACTGACCCATAAGCTGACTAGCCTTACATGCAAGGCTATGGAAAGGATAATCATGGACCTGATTAAAGACAACATAAGAAATCTCCAGACTTTAGAACCAACCCAGTTTGGCTTTGTCAAGGGCAGGTCCTGCCTGCTAAACCTGGTGGATTTCTTTAAGAAAGGTGGCTCCTACTCTGAACTCTCCAACTACCATCCTATAGCCATCCACTCCCCTCTCTCCAAGATACTTGAGTGATGCATCCACACCCAAGTCCAGGACTACCTCCTAACTAATAACCTCCTGTCCAGCACCCAACATGTCTTCAGGCTATTCCACAGCACTAGCTCTGTCTTTCTCTCTTTTATCTAACGCTATCCTTCTACACAAAATGATGGCTTTTACTCCTTTGCCATTTTCCTGGATCTATCTAAACCTTTTGACATAGTCTCCCACAAGCAACTAATCTCTATTCTCACTAACCTATCCCTCTCCCAGTCAGCTACAGACTGGTTTAACAGCTATCTAACTGACCGCCAACAATCTGTTATCTGGCTTAATGATCTATCCCCTCAACTTCCTGTCACACTCAGTGTTCCCAGGAATCCATCCTTGGACCACTGCTATTCTCTCTCTTCACCAATAATCTCTTCACAGCCACCAAGCAGGCCTCCCTCATACAGTATGCAGACCACTCCACCCTCATCTGCTCTGCCCCTACAATACCAGAACTTCACATGATCACCAAGAAGCATTTTTCTCAGTGGAAACTTGACTATCTGATGCCCAGCTAATGCTCGACTCTAACAAGAGTAAAACCCTCATCTTTCACCCCACAAAATCTAACCTTTCTAACCCTCACTTCAATATCCTAGCCAATGACAATACCATCATCTCCCCAAAAGAACACACCGAACTACTTGGTGTTGAGACTGACAATCATCTCAGATTCGACGTTTGCATTTCACTAACCATAACAAAGTGCACAGAAAACTAGGAGCCCTTTATAGAAACAAAATTCCTCACAAAACCTGCCAGAATTTCTGTGGCCAATTCTTACCTCATCTCCGCTCTTTACGCCTCTCCTATACTTACCAGCCTCAGGCAAACAGACCTAAACAAGCTTGAGGCTTGTTATAATAAAACTGCTAAATTCACCACTGGAGCATCCTACCACAACCACCACTGTATCGCACTTAGAGAACTTGACTGGCTTGAGCTGCCTCAACTTCTACACGTGAATCAACTTACTCTAGTCCACAAGATTGTAAACCATCCTCTCAAAGTACCTTCCCTTCAAAATCTTCTCCAGCCCTACCATACCTCCAGCAACAAAAAGCAACTTCTTGTAACCAAACCCAAGAACTCTGCTGGAGAAGCTCTTTTCTCCTGCAAAATAATCAGGTTATGGAACACCCTCCCCCCTCCATAACCACACTAACATCATGCACTCTCTTCAAAACTGCTCTAAAAACCCACCTCAAAGGACACTGGTTATGTCAATGCGTGCATCCTGACTAACAATTCCCATCTATGGTTTCCTCTCCTTACATTTCTTCCATCCTCAAACCACCCCTGCTTTCTACTGTCAGGACATTGCTATCTCTCTACTCCTACCTTCATCCAGACTAACCGTTAACTCTTCCCAGCTCTTCCTACCATCTGCATTAACATTCTGCATTATATACTGTTTCAGATCATAGGCATGGCATCAGCATCATCAGACCAATAATCAAATACAACGCACCCTTTGGCATGTACCTTGCCAGGCACCTGCAACAGCTGGAGCATTCTCAGAGGTTTCTCACCAAAGAAATACACGGTATAACCAACATGTCATATGCAGAGCAATTAAAAACCTTGTCACTGTATTCAGTGTCCTACTGACTACTAAGCGGTGATCTGTGCCTGACCTACAAGGCAGTCTCTGATCCAGCTCTGATGGAAATGGCCCATATTCATAAAAGTAACTGCATGAGGGTTACCCACTCCAAGGATCTAAACCGGATCTGTGACATGAATAGATCATGCTGGAGAGACAGCTATGTGTCCCAGAGATTGCCTCTTCACTGGAATAGTCTTCCTATTTATGGGAAGCAGAGCCCTTTCCTGATCATCTTCAAGTGCAGTCTGGACCAATGGATGGGAAATCAAAAATTCACTCCTGGGGTGGTGCCCACATCCCTTATGGACAGAGACAGTCTGTAAAAATTGTTAAAACCTCACTTGCCGACCCATGTTATCTTTCTCCTAGGGATACAAAATTAGCTAAAATTTGGGTAAAACTGGCTAGGCTTGTAAGGGATCTTGAGTGTTAGCCTAGTAATTTCCTATGAATCTATGAACCAACTGGTTATATTTCACATTTTACAGCAGCACCTCAGAAAATTACTGGGTGTTTGGATGCATGTGGTGGCAGTTTGTGTCACCTTCTGTCTGTTATTGATGTTGTATTTTGCATTGCTAATTGTCATTCTGTCCTATGCATTTCTCAACTGTAGCTGATTGCTTACTGCCCTTCTACATTGTATCTTTTCTGTGACAGTATCACATACCTTGCTTCATTACAGCTACCTTTCTGCACTGCACGTATTTCTGTAATATCAGAGCCTGCTGTTGATGCTTTTGAGTACTGCTCTTGTTGTTGGCATCTGTGCCTAGTGTACCTACTGTCTTTTGTAACATTTTGCCTGTTTTATTATCTACCTTGTAGACACTTGTGACATAGTGACTATTGCATAATCACCACAGAAAATCTTGAACATAATCTTATCTGTGGCCTCCGGGACATTATGTATGGCATCCACGCCTGCTGTTTAGTCATATTCTAATAAACTGGCATTGCACTGATTACCTATTTGTAATATTCCTATCTGTTGTTTAGGAACTCATAGTATTTCTTGATCAAACATCTCTTAGTTTATTGCTGTTGCATCCATGTCTGATCTTTAGTAGATCCTTATAATACAGTAGTGTATGCTGTACTGTGCAGTGTTTCACTGAGTTGTATTAAACTGTACGGTATTGTGTTGTATAATGTCATGCTCTATTGTGGCCCATTGCATAGGGCTGCACTGTTTTGCATTGTTTTGCACTGTTTTAGCATTTTGTCACTCCCTATGATTCAGAAACATGTTCTCCGTTATGAGAGTGAAGCTACTGCAGGTTTTTATCTGTGTGTAATGTGGCTCATGGCTCATTTATCAATTAGCAATGTGAAAACTCAGTGTTCAGGCTGCAGCAGTGGCTTTAGAATCGGATGAGGAAAAAGTGCCAAACTTACAGGGTGTACATACCTCAGCATGTACACATGCAATAAGAGGGGAGGATATGAGAAAAGTGGTCTGCTACTTTAAAGGGCCACTGCACTGCTAAAATATGTTTTTGACCAGATTAATGGGTAGAAATGGGAGTATAAAACAGCAGGAAAAAGGGGTTGGCAAGCAGATGAAAACACATAAGGGAAACAGGTAAGGCAAGAATAGGAGAGGAGGGGGTAGGAAGGTTAACATTTTTTGTGGGATAAATCATAGTATTTTTCTCATGAGAGAAAGCTGGGGAAGGATGTAAGGGAGGCTGAAGGTATTGTAAGAGATTGTAGGTAGGTAGAAGGGGTAAACACACAAACACATAGGAGGTGCTGATACACTGATTGAGAGGAAGGACAGGAGAATTGGAGACATACAAACAAAGGGAAGACACTGGTGATGGGAAGAATCAAACAGCAAACAGGGGACAGTAAGGATATAAAATGGATAGGTGCACTGGGATGGAGAATAGACTGAGTATGGTCCCCTCTTCTACCCTGCCTGTGTAATTCCTAGGATGAGGTCAAACAGCAGCCTGTTTACCCTCTCTACTGGGTCCTTTTCTGTACTACATGGATATCCTGCCCCATACAGTGCTGTTAGAAGCTTTAGACATGCTCTAGGTCACATTCTAGAGTATAATGACTAGCATTTTGTGGTCATACCTGTTTTATGTTTTGACAATTTCCTCATGACACAGGGCATCTCAATTGTGTGACCTTTGGCTAAGCATGAAAAACAGCATTGATAATGCTGGTGTGTCAACATGGCATAAAGATGTGAGAAAAGGCATGACATCTATGTACTGTCTGAATGTGGTTTATGTTTGAGATCAGATTTGCTGTTTAGTGTTTTCATCAGCTAGAAATATAATATATTAGATGATATCTCTGCTTTTGTCATAGATCTGCCCACACATGCTTAGTGTGCTCCGGAGCTATTCACGTGGGTTCACAAGAGTGAGAGAGCCTCTGAATGCCACTATGATGATAGGTGCAATGTGTATAAATAGCTATTCAAAAACATGAATGATTTGAACACTTTTACATAATCACTGCACTCAAAAGCAAAGCTGTACATTTTGTAATGCAGTGGTAACATTTATAACCTATTATTGTAGTCAAGGCAGGAGTACTTATCAAATGGAATAGGTTTACTATGGTCTAACTGCTTCAAGTGAGGGAGCAATTTAACATTAAAGGTGCAAAGCAATAGTCTTCAGAATTGCTCTGTACTTCCATTGTGAAAGTTAGAGTAAGGTTTTTCAGGTGTTAGGATTGTTGTCTGCTGTTGTATGAAGGTGTGTTCAGATTTGTGCTTAATCGTGACATTAGAAGTAAGGCATGCTGAACGTACTTTCAGTCATGCTGTCATTGCCATATGTATGTATTCTGTACTGACATTATGAGAGAAGCTTTTTCATTGTGGGGGGTGGGCCCTTGACACAGCAACAGCAGTGCTACAACTGGACAGTTGTTAAAGAATTTTATGATATGTACTGTGAATACTTGTAGGGCTACATGGTAAAATACCTTGTCAGGTAACCTAAAATGGTGACAAGGCATTGAATGCATAATGGTTACTGTTACCTTACTGCTTGGAGGAATGCTTTGGTGTCTGTGATAGTGGTTCTCTTAAACTACCATGTGACTGATAAAATATTAATGTTGACAGCAAAAGGTCAAACATTCAAATGTCGATGGGTCACTAAGCACATGTGAGGAATACCGTTGCACATGCAAAACAATCTACTAAAACAAAATCATAAAAGCATGTTTTTTGCAGGGGGCAAAACTCTGAGATCGCACAATCTCTGGGAAGGGGCATATTCCCCAACCCTGGGGACTGCTAGTCTTGGACACCTGCAGTTCATCTACTTTGCTGACCAAATTGTGTCAATAAACATATGTCAACATTAGGGAGTTTCAACCACTTAACCATTCCCATATATATGTTTGTGTGTGTGTGTGTGTGTGTGTGTGTGTATTTACAGACACCTACTATAATAACAGGGGTAGTTCAGTGCAGAAATTGTTGTTTAATACATGTATTCATATCCTCACACACTTTACTCTTTCCTCACACAGCATAATGACTGGGAAAGGAAAGGCATGTAAATGCAAGTTCCCCTACATGCAAAATAAGATATTGCTGCAGGCGCTCCAACTCCATGGCCTATGGATGCTCAACCAGGAGTCATCTGACCGGCACTACAGTGATCATGCCTGCCAAGATGCAGTTAGTGATATAAATGCTGTTGGTGGCCAGGGCAGGGTCTACTAGCAGTCTGATATCAGGTCACCAGCATGATTCAGAACACTCAAAAATGTGATGCCTGCTTGGCATTGGAGGGTAGGACAATGGGATGCAGCTAATTAGCCAAACCACTGTTAACTGACACAAAAGAGTTACTTGCATCTGTGTGGGGTATCAGACAATTTAGTATCCCACAGTGGGGTGCTTGACTTTGCTGCTGAACTACAACATGCTCCAGGAATCTCCACCAGAGATTCCCCAGATATGTATCAGTAGTGTTGTGTGAATGCATATTGCTTAATTGTGTAATATAGAGTGCATCGCTAAATATAGCTTCCTTTGTTGTGTAAGAACACCAGGGTTTCAAACAACAAGAGCACTTGCACAAGATAAGGTCTGTCATATTACATTCTACCACTATATGCCATGCTTATCATTTCTTCACTGGAAGTAAAGTAATGGGGATGGGTCTTTCTTAATGTGGGTATTTTAAGTTGGTATCTTCATGGGTGACATACTGCTGACTCTTCCACTATAGATACGGCACTGATTGATGTTGGAAATGATTCTGACTAAGATGATGGTGAAGAGCTGACATGGTTAGAGGTCATGGTGTCTGAGCTGGACACATGGAATGTGGAATCCAGACCTCCTACCCAATCAGTGGACATTGGTTCTGAGTCTATGGAACCAATACAGGATATACAGATTGACAGAGCTGAGCAGATTGTCATTGACGGATCTAGCTTGGAGCATATGTCTGCCCCTTTACAGCATGCCTCACCTTCTGTTACAAGTCCTAGTGGGCAGGGAGAGGGCATTGGTTGTTGAAATGCTGGTGACCAAAGATGCCATAGTTCCTATTCCCAGACTAGCAGTCTCCCAGTCTGCAACCTAGTGAATGTGCTGGGCTATCATAGAATGACAAGATAGCAACACCTCAGTCTTTGCAGAGATGGTACATGTTTTACAGTGTATGTATGATGTTCTGAGGGGCTGCTTGTCTTGAACGTGTGACATCCTAGACATTTTCCATCACCAGCTGGTGTAACTAAGTTCCTCTGTTTGATCATAGGACATGAGCTAGACATGCATCACGTAGCTGCTCCATGTGTGCCTCCATTGCTGATGGCCATCGTGGTAATTGGAGGCTAGATTAGTCACACGCAGGATCACCTTTTCCACCACACCATCTAATGTGGAGGTACATAGGGGCTGATAAGGATGTCCACAAGGGTGTGGGATTCATTCCACTGGCATGTCTGGCATGTCTGGTATGACCCATCACTCATATTCATGCAGAACATTTACATCTAGGCAAGGGCTTGTTACTGCCTGTGACATTCCAAGAAGACTCAGCTCTAGTAGATGGGGCATGCACAGGATGCTCAAACACCTACTGTGGGGGCTGTAGACCTGTCCATTAGTCCCTGCCACAGTGCTGCAACACCTACTGAGGATAAGTCCCAGTAGACTCACATATTTCACTGCAGTATCCAGGGGACATAGTGACAGTGCCCCCTTCCAGAACAGTTTACCTTAGGCCCTGACCAAACCTATGTCATTCACACTCACTGCTCAAAGTTTAATACTGTTAGAACAGCACACCCCCATTTCTCTGTGGAAGACTGCATAATGTGTCCCCTAATATGTGCAAATGATGATAACTGTGCCTTGCTCTTTGTAATCTGTTACTTGAGTTGCCCATGTCTGATGCTTAGTGTGGCCAGTCTATGCATGGACATGCAGTCTGTTTGCAGGTTTCCATGTATCACTTTTACCATTGTGTATATCCTTTAATCTGGCCCAAAGTCATGAAACAGACATAGCCTCTTGGTCAGTGCCACAGCGTACTACACCAACATTAATCTGGAACTGTCCTCTCCTGCTGTTGGCTCCTTCACTATCTTCTTATTAAGTTTGCTCTCTATTGTCTGCTTTATTTATTTTATTTTATTTCCAGTTTGATGACTGGGGAGGTCCACTGGGCTTAGGGAGTCCATTTTCAGTAGAGGTCGAGGAGAAAAGCTCCACACTACATAGTAAATACAACAAAAGTATAGTGAAAAGAGTTACAAAATACACATTACATTTCAAGTTAGAGACGAGTTGTTCATTGGTTGCATATAATCTAAATCTTTATGATGGCAGTAAACAGATCATTTCCAGAGAGGGGAGAATAAAAGGGGAAATAAACTATTTACAATATATACATTCAGGATGTCATTAGATTAGTTTACATTCAGAGTGAGACCAGGTATTCAGGAATTCAGGACAGAGTAGAGTTTCTAGTAGGTTAGGTGAGGAGAAAAAAATAAAAAAATGCAGAAACGAGGTGGCTAAAAGCAGAAAATATAATTTAATAACAGGTGTTCTGTTATTAAATTATATTTTCTGCTTTTAGCCACCTCGTTTCTGCATTTTTTATTTTATTTACTACTATACTGTTGTGCAGTTGAGGTTCTCAGTGGCATTGTTGCTGGTTGGAATATTTATTAGGTGGGGAGAATGCAGTTGCATTTCCAATTAGAGGAGAGGTAAGAATGGAGCTGAGATTTAAAGTGATCAAAGTTTTCAGAAGTCCTTAGTGAGGGAGGGAGAGAATTCCATTTTTTGGCTAAGGAAAAAGATAGGAGAAGCTGTCCAGCAGGATGGTTAGGTTTGTGGACAGTGGTTAGATTTTGGTGAGCAGATGTTAGAGTTCTGTGCGGGGTGTATGGTTGTAGGATGTTAGTTAGTGCAGGGCGTTTAGTAGGATTAAATATTAGCCTCTGGGCTGTAGTGAGTTGGAGTTAGTCTAGGAAGTTGGGGAGTTCTAGCCAATTTAACAAGTGGAGGGCAGTACAGTGATGGGAGGAGTATTTGGCTTTGGTGGCAAATTTTGTTATAACAGATTTCCAGTTTGGAAGAGAGAGAGGAAGACAGGTTGGTTAGTAAGGGAGCACCATACATTAGTGAGGGTAGTAGATAGGTAGTGGCGAGAGTTTGTATTGTAGAAGGAGAGATAAGGTGGATGTTTCTATATAGCATACCAAGTTTTTGATGTGTTTTCTTAATGTTTTGCTGAATATGGGTATCAAATATTAGGTGTTCATCTATAGTTACCCTAAGAAGTTTAGCATAGGGAATGACGTCTATTTTAGAGTTGGTATGACTGATAATTTGGAATGAGTTTTTATCGCGAGGGAAAGATTTTGTGGGAGAGAAAAATAGAATTTTGGATTTGTTAGCATTTAGAGAATGGTGGTTTTGAAGCATCCAGTTCTCAGTGGTTGAGAAGGCAGTTTGAATTTTTGTTTGGAGCTCAGCGAGGTAAGAGGCGGAGCAGAATAAAGTTGAGTCGTCTCCATATTGTACGATCTTAGTGTTAGGTATGGCTGTGTGGAAGTCATTGATAAAGATGTTAAACAGCATTGGACTGAGTATGGATCCCTGAGGTACCCTAATAAGGGTTGGCAAGAAGGTTGAGGTGCCTTTTCTCCATTTCACAGCCTGAGATCTGTCAGACAGGTAGCTTGTGAGAGATTAAGGTTAGAAAAGTGGCTCAGGAGATGGGTATGGGAAACCGTGTTGAATGCCTTGGACAGATCTAGAAGGACTGCTGATACAATTTTTCCAGAATCACGGGCGTGGTTTACTTTATCGAGGAAAGAGAGAAAAGTAGTTATTGTGCTAAGGCCAGGTCAGAAACCATGTTGCGTTGGAGTGATAAGTTGTTTTTTGGTCAGGAAACGCATGAGCTGGAGGTGGATGCATTTTTTTCAAGAATTTTTGAAATTGGGGAGAGGGTAGGATAGGGGTGGAAGTGTGAGATATTATTGTTTTTGCCTCCTTTATGAAGAGGTAGAATAAAGGCTGCATGACACAGTTTGGTGATGTAAGATTCCTGTATGGATCTATTGATCAGGATGCTAATGGGCAGGGCAATTCCATCTGCAGCAATTTTTAGAAATAGCAAGGGGATATTGTCAGGGGCATTGGAGCATGGCTTTAGTTTAGAGAGAAGTTTTTTATGTAGGAGGTAGAGATGGGTTTAAGATCAAATGTGGGAGGAGGGTTAGGGATGGTGAGTTGAGTAGAGGCTGGGGAAGAGCGGTTGTGCTGAGGGGAAGGGTTGTTGTTTGGGAAGGTCTTGGTCTTGCAGAGGGGTTGTGCTGAGGGGAAGGGTTGTTGTTTGGGAAGGTCTTGGTTGAGTTTTTTGTTTTTGTTCTCCGGGGCTATGACCTTTTCTCCTTTATTGTGGGAGTTTGTAACTGAGTTCCACCAGCTGGGTTTGTTTCTAAATGTGGCATTGTATTTGTAACTTATAGGAAGATACAGTGTTATGTGCTGTTGCCTGTGGAGGTGCCATCTTGTCTGATGTCACTTAGCATTTCATAATAAAAACTTGCAAAAACACCACGACAATGGACACAAATATTTTAGATTAGCGCTTTCGTTTATGCTGATTAGATAAACTTCATCAGATGTAAACAAAAGGGAAATAGTCATTTATATACAAAAAATTGTATGACATCACATCCTGTCAGTTACAAAAAAACTTATATAAAAATATAAACACTATATATATTTAAAATGTAAACATATATATTTTTTTGTGTTCTTTATTTAAAAAGGCATTATAACCTAACGAAATAATGCTCTTAATTTCAACAAGCTCATAATGGAAACAGTGTCGTTTAGTCCAGGAAAAACAGAAGCATTTAGCTTCAGTTGCCACATTAGCTCTTTTTCCTCTAAATATAAGGAAACAGGCCCTCCTCTCCCATTATCCAAACTTCTCTCAATTACTAAAAATTTAAATTCGTGATGTGGGAAGACTGATACATGCCTAGCCAAAGCATTGGTTAGATTCGATTTGGCTATGGCATGTACATGTTCGTAAATCCTAATTTTTATCGCTCTATCGGTCTTCCCTATATAATATGAGGGGCATTGGTTACATAATGCCAAATATACTACCCCTTTGCTGTTACAATTAAATTTTTCCTTTAAATAAAATCTTAACCCATTGATTTCGAAATATTTAGCAACACATATATGTTTACACATGTTGCAAGCCCCACACTTAACCATTCTGCAGTAATGTCTATAAGTATCTTTTTGTTTAACTTCCAAAATATTCTTTAAATTTCTCCCTTTCCTAAAGTAATATTTGGAATCAAACCCAAAATTTCTTTTAAGTGTGAATCATCCAATAAAAATGACCAATTCTTGCTAAAAATCGTTTTAATATTTAAAGCATTCTGTGAATATGTAGCAATAAAATTGGTGCCTATAAAGTCTTTACCATATTCATCATTACTTAAAGGAAGTTTTTATTGTGTGTTTCTTACTTCGTGGGTTTGTGAGTTTCTTCTTAGAACACCATGGCCACTGGTTCACAAAATTTGTTTGATACTTTAAACTCGTTGGACAGTGGAAGTGGAAATATAACCAGTTCAAATTCGAACAGCAACGAGTCAGCTTCTTTTGGGAAATTAACAGCTCTTATTGAACTCCTCACGCAATGTGTGGAGTCTCTTGCAAGCCAGGTTGCAGGCGTTATGAGCCGTTGTAATAGTAGCAATGTGGCTAGTTTCAACAAGCCAATAGACAACGTAAATGTTAACAGCAACGTTAACAGCAATGGAAACAATGACGATAACAGAAGTGCGAGCGAAGTATTGGCGAATGCTCTAAATGGCTCAAATCAACAGCCTCAACAGCAGCAGCAGCATGTTAACGCTGAATCTAACAAGCTCCCAGGATCGAAAGATCGGGTGAACCGTAATGTGAACTTTGCTTCAGCTGCTTCTGGTAACAGTGAGAACATTTGTACTGCGAGAGGAGGACCATCGACTGGCTTGGACAATTGTATAGTTCGCAGCAACTCTCCTCCCACAAACACAGGTACTGTTTCTACCATTCCGGTCTTAAATGATTGGTTAAAAGAACCAAATTGTTTGTTTAACAATAATGGTGGCGTGGATTTACAATGAAATGATAATATCTTGGACACCAATGATTTAACTAATAATCTGAAGAGCTTCGATTTAAAACTTTTCAAATTTAAAAAATTACAAATAGAGATACAGTATCTCAAAGAATGTAGCACAAGACAACAAATACCTAAGGGCTTGAGACAGTGGCGTTTCCCGAATGGGTTAGTGGTACATTCTGAGTTCCATCAAGATTTGTTGCATCTATTTGACAAACAAGGATTAGAATTTATTGACTGTTTAATTAAGAACTATAGTGGGCAACTTGTGGTGTTGCAAAATGAAGTGACTACATTAGATAATGTCATAAGGAATGACAAGAACTTTTCTAGATATAAGTTTGATTTTTTTGCGTATTTTCTCTAGTATTGATAGTACATTAGAGAAAATTAAGGAGAACAAAATCAAGAAATTGAATAGAGATGCGCTAGCTTATAGTAAAGGCAATGTTTACCCCCTTCCTAAAACACATGTTGGGACTAATAAAACTGTACTGAACAGTGGAAACAATATTGTGAATGTGGAAAATGTTGATTTTGAAGGTTCTTTTCAGTCTGTAGATATTATTAATGAACAATGTGATCTAGATGCGAATGACAATTCACCAATAAGGAGAAGTGAAAGAATTGCCAATAAGGGAACTAATAATAGTACCAATAATAATAATGGCAATTCAAGAAAAAATAATAACAATAATCAGAATTTTTTTCAGGCTGGGACAAAAAAGAATGGGCAACAACATGTACCCAGATATCAAACTCAGAAAAAGAGGAAATATCAGAACAAGAGGAAGAAGTGATGAATGCTTCCACTTGTTATAATCCTTCTCCTACTAGTACTAGCATTTCCAGAAATGTTAAAATAATTTTGAATACAAATGGTGATTTTAAGATATATAATTATTCTGATTTTCAACCAGATGTGAAATTAGTGGATGTTTTAGCTAAAGGCTTAAATTTTGTCCCTAGTTTCAAAAGTGATGTAGCAAAGACTCTAGTGGATTTGAAATTATTCACTAGAAAGCTAAATTTGAAAGTTATGTTTAACAACACTGCAAGTCTAGTTAGTGATTTTAGAACAGCAAGTGTCTTTAATCCACCTTTACATCCATTAATTAATTTATATGAAAAAATATGTGAAAATGACATCAGATGTTTATTACAAAGAAGTCATAAATCTAAGAATAGTACCAACAATTTATCTGAACATGAACATGATATCTTGGACATTTTGAAATTTGTGAATGTTTGGATTTGTAAACCTGATAAGGGAGGGGGGGCTAGCATTCTTTAACAAGGATGATTATACTAGTAGAATATTGGACCTACTAGACTCCCCAGCCTATCAAGAGGTTTCATTAAATGAAATTAATGGGGCCTACCGGAGATTGAATGGTTACATCAGTGACCTTTTTATGGAAAACAGAATTGATGGTGACCTATTCAATTATTTAAAGATGACCTACCCTTTGATCCCAAGACTTTTTGGACTACTAAAAATACATAAATGTTTGGAAATGCCACCGTGGAGACCAATAATTGATGGCTGGCAGTCTATTCCTAATGGCTGCGCCAAATATATTGATCATAAACTCAAAAAAATTTTGGAAAATCAAAAACAGATTTGTAAAGATTCTTGGGCATTTCTTGAAGCTATAAGTAAAGTTCAATTCAATCCTGAATTTAACTTTTTGACCATAGATGTTCGGGATCTTTACACTTGTATCCCACAAGATGTTGGATGTGAATGGGTTAGGGATTTCTTATTGGATAAAGGCATGCCTGGTGATGACATTGATGTTTTGATTTATTTGTTGGAAATAATTCTAACGAATAATTTTTTCACATTTGATGGGAAGTTCTTTTTACAAAAAACTGGGATAGTGGTATCCTTGTATGGCAGCTTGGGAAAGGAATTTCCTTTTCAAAATTCCCCTTTTCATTGAAAATGTAGTATGGTACACTCGGTACCTAGATGATATTTTTATTCTTTGGAAGGGGAACAAAGAAAGCGTAGAAACATTTATTTCTGCAATGAATAATTCCACAAATTTTCTTCAATTCACTTATGAATTTCAAGAAAATTCCATCACATATTTAGATGTTATGTTAAATAAAAATTATGAATTGAATATATTTACATCTAGAATATATCGAAAATCTACATATTCAAACTCATTTCTCCATTTTTCTAGCTGCCACCCATTCCACCAAAAACGTGGGGTAATTAAGGGTCAGCTAGTGAGGGCAGCTAGAATGTCTACTATGGAGAATGATTTTGTGGATGAATGTGGAATCCTATATAAAATGTTTTTGAATAGGGAATATCCATCTACCCTTATTAATGATTTAATTAGAGAAGTATCACTTAAAAGAAGGCAGGGATTATTTTCACCTATTTTGAAATATATTACAGAGGTATTCAATGATTCATTAAACGATGAAGTCAATGAGAATACTTTAAATATTTCAATTTGTATATCCATTGAACCATCCTTATTTCCTTTAAGTAATGATGAATATGGTAAAGACTTTATAGGCACCAATTTTATTACTACATATTGACAGAATGCTTTAAATATTTTATTGGATGATTCACACTTAAAAGAAATTTTGGGTTTTATTCCAAATATTACTTAAAGAATATTTTGGAAGTTAAACAAAAGATACTTATAGACATTACTAATCAATGGGTTAAGATTTTATTTAAAGGAAAAATGTAATTGTAACAGTAAAGGGGTAGTATATTTGGCATTATGTAACCAATGCCCCGCATATTATATAGGGAAGACCGATAACATGTACATGCCATAGCCAAATTGAATCTAACCAATGCTTTGGCTAGGCATGTATCAGTCTTCCCACATCACGAATTAAAATTTTTAGTAATTGAGAGAATTTTGGATAATGGGAGAGGAGGGCCTGTTTCCTTATATTTAGAGGAAAAAGAGCTAATGTGGCAACTGAAGCTAAATGCTTCTGTTTTTCCTGGACTTAACGATATTGTTTCCATTATGAGCTTGTTGAAATTAAGAGCATTATTTTGTTAGGTTATGATGCCTTTTTAAATAAAGAACACAAAAAATATATATGTTTACATTTTAAATATATATGGTGTTTATATTTTTTTATAAGTTTTTTGTAACTGACAGGATGTGATGTCATACAATTTTTTGTATATAAATGACTATTTCCCTTTTGTTTACATCTGATGAAGTTTATCTAATCAGCATAAACGAAAGCGCTAATCTAAAATATTTGTGTCCATTGTCGTGGTGTTTTTGCAAGTTTTTATTGTGTGTTTCTTACTTAGCATTTCATGCCATTCAAGACTCTGAAATTATAGACCTCTAACATGTAAATGGAGTCACCATGTAGGGGATGGTTGAGATGTGTCACCCTCATCTGGAGGTCCATGGGAGTGATGGAGTTCCTATCCAAATGGATGCTAATGTATGTGTGCCTTTGACAATACTAGCTACAGGGACCTTCCACTGACCATTGTGGGGACACACCAGGGATAGCCAAAGCATCTACCTCAAGAAGACTCCACCAGTCCCTAGATGCCATACTACAGCATGTGGGGGAGAATTATACAGAGAACAGGGCCAAAACTGTGTCAGACTTTTAAGATACAGCCAGTTTCCCTAAGGTACTGGGGTCCATAGACTGCATGCATATTGAAATAAAAGTCCCACCTGGAGAACTGGAAAGAAGGTCTGTTAATCATAAAGATTATCCTTCCATCAACTGACATAGTAGTACACTGGGAATAATCTACTATGTGTCTGATGGTCACCCAGGCAGTACTCATGATTCTAACATACGAGACATATGCAGCATGTATCAATGGTTTGTGGGAGTAATTTCCCCAGGGGCATCTTATCGGTGATGCTGGATATGCCCTGAAGCCATGGTTCATGACGCCAATCAGAAATCCACAGATCATAGCACACACTGGCTACATGTCCAGTCACAAACTCAGGACCATGCTGATTGTGTGTTTGAGCTGCTGAAGGCAAAAAAAAGGGAAAAAACTCAACCTCAAAAGAGTTGACAAAGAATGCAGGAACAAGATCAAATTCTATTGAGCTAATTAAAAAATAAAAATTGCTGCATTAGCAAAGAATAACCATAAGTCAGTCTTTAATTATATACAATCTTCAGAGATAATATCCAACACTGAGGCTATACCTAACATCCTGGGAGATAAATTCAGCTTCATGTATTCTGCAGTCATTTCCGATTTCCCAATGCAAAGTATCCAGTCCATATCATTCCATAGTAATCACCTCTGAAACAAATACTAAAAGTGCTTTCCAAGTCACAAGTACCAGCTGTATAGGTCTAGATAACATTCTGGGCTGATTATTGTTAAGCATATAATACCCCATCAGGTTTCCTCCTTAAACTCTTCAACCACAGCCTCTCTGCTGCATACATACCAGAAGTCTGCAGAACGGCTGCAGCAGTTCCCCTCCACACTCATGGCTCCACAATGGATCATGGCAACAGTAGATCTATTAGCTTCACCAGCATCATTGGTTGGGTGATGGAATGTATCCAAACAGGAACATAGTGAACCTACAATCCATTGACCTTAACCAATTTGGCTTCATGAAAGGGAGTGCATACCTTTTAAAGCCAGCTGACTTCTTTTAAATAGTCAATGAAGCAGTAATGAAGATAACTCTATGCACATAGCTTACTTTAATGTAGCTAAGGCTTTCAACATCATATTCAACTTTGAAACCACTGACAAACTGTTCACAGTCCTCAAAATAATGATTTAATGGACAATAATTAAGAGATCCATCTTTTGTAATACAAGACTTCATTAGAGTTAAGACCATGGATTCACTGATTTCTTTAAATAATTGCAGAAAATCACATGACCACTCTCCTCCAATAAATTCAAAATATCATTATTGTTTTCTTCACCTAAAAATAATACATATATATGGGCTGTGGACTGTTGTTCGAATGGCTAGGTATGTCGATATAAGTTTTGTCAAGACCATTTGGTCAATTCAGGCAGATGGTGGACAGGTGTGCAAGATTGACAATCCTGGATAGGGGAATATTCTCTTTCCTCAGGGATTGTGCAATCTCAGAGTTTAATATATACAATTAGCAAGGTGTGTGGTGGGCTCAGTTCCCACATATGGATGCAGGGGGCTTGACCCCTGCAAAATAATTTGCATTTGGTTAACTCCCCTCAGGGATAATCCCAGGATCATGCACAGAATGTCTTGATATTTGTTGTTTTAACACAATAAAGTTGATATTCTGGATGTTGGTGTAGCTTGTTCTTCCATCAGCTGTAAACAGGAAAAAAGCACCAGCAAGCTGTAACCACCTTAAAACATTTAATGTGCTCCACAGCAAGCAAAGCACAACATAGCACACAATGATAATGCTGAAACTACTGCCAGTTCGTTTTCGTCTCCAACTTCATCAGAAAAATGCTGACAATCCAAACCCCTCCCCATTTATACCTTTGCACACTGCCAAAACTTAAAATATTAAGCATAATAAATACAACTTTTCCCTGTTTAAAACACTTTTAAATATCTAAAAACCTGTAGTAAATAAACAGATGGATATAAAAAAATGAATGCATGTTAAAAATGAATAAATGAGTGTAAAAAAAAATCAAGTAAAATCAATCTTGTTGAACAATATTTCAAACTACATGTGTGTGAAATTCATAACTTTGCTGCTCTTAATTTTAAAACTGGAGCTAGGGAGACCATGTCATTCAAACCCGGCCACCTATTGGCTTCTAATACCAGTTGCCAGTAAACATGGTCTCCCAAGAACCACCCCTACCATCCATTACCACTTCATCTAATGCAAAAAAAGTGTAAGAAGCACCTTCACAGCTCAAAGTGTGTTTATATAATGCGTTGCTGTTGTTACCCCTCTTAATGTCGTAAAGGTGTTCATATATTCTTTTCTTTAAACACCTTTCCGTCTTATCTATGTAAAACGCTTTACATTTCTTACAGGTTGTAATGTAAACAAGTCCCTTACTTTCACAATTAAAATAGGATTTAGAGGTAATGTGTCTATTCCTGTTACTGACAGTAATTTCAGTAGTATCAGCTATAAAAGGGCATTGTTGGCATGCTCCACACTTGAAGGTACCCACTTTTTTAATTAAGTTTCCGCGAAGTTTGTTTTCCATAAGGTCCTTAATACAGCTACCTTTTCTGAAGATGAATTTTAGTGGAACATCAAATTTTAAATTCAAGTCACTGAGCTTGGAAAATCTGTTCTATTCCCTCTGGACAATGTCTCTAATGACCTGCGCATCATCACTAAAATTCACAATAAAGGCATTCTCATAGGAGTCACTGTCCCCATTGCTCGTTACCCTTTCTTTTATACCTGTATTACCTGAATGTAAAATTGGTGTAAATCTGCCCTTCCAATGCTGCAATACTTCTTCCTGGATTTCCTTAATCCTCTTTCTAAAAACATACATTTTAGTAGGTCACACTCATCCAAAAAATCATTGTCATAAGAGGTCATTCGACTACCACGTACATATTGACCCTTCACTATTCCTTTCTTTTGGAAGTATGGGTGGGCACTACAAAAGTACAAAAATGAATTACAATATGTCTCCTTCCTGTGTACTTTTGATTCAAACCCATTACTACTCTTCCTAATATGGACGTCCAAAAAGTCAATACTGTCATAACCTATCTTATATGTGAATCTAAAAAAAATCAATACTGTTGGAAATGTGTTCAAAGAAGTCCATAAATTTCTCCTCACTATCTGTCCAAAATATACAGATATCATCAAGGAAATGTTTGTATAGTGCCCAACAATCCTTAAATACTGAATTAAACACATACTTTTGCTCCCACCAAGCCATCACTAGGTTTGCATAAGTGGGGGCACACATGGCCCTCATGGCAACTCCCTTTAACTGTAGAAAAAAATCCCCTTCAAAATAGAGAAAATTGTTTAATATCAATTCCATTAAGACAGTAAAAACATAAATCTCTTTTTCAGGAAAATTATTTCCGTACCTTAGAATCTCTTCAAAAAACTCTAAGCCAGCTCTATGGGGAATAGAAGCGAAAAGGTCCACCACATCATAAGTAATAAAAATGACTTCTTTGGTTATCTGTTTGCCCTTTATACTTTTTAAAAAATCCCATGAGTCCTTCAGCACATTACATGCACCCACAGATAGGTTCTTTAACCTGTGATCTAAATATTTAGCAATGGGTGCAGTGACAGACTGACCAGCAGCTACAATGGGCCTCAAGGGGGGATCTTGTACATCTTTGTGAACCTTTGGAATCCCAAAGATAGACGGTACTCTTGGTTCCTTGTTGTGTAAGAATCTGAAAATCTCTATATCTATACAACCCTCCAATACCAAATCATTGAGTGCTATGTAAACCTTTTTGTATGCAATATGCACCTCATTAATAGAGACCTTCACATAATTGTTGTTGTCTAACAAAATATCCATCATCTTACTGTTGTACATAATAACATCCATGAGCACCGTGCCCCCATCCTTGCCCAGCTTCATCACCCTCACATACTAGTTCTTCCTAATGGAATCTAAAAGTGTTTTTTCTTGTGCAATCTCAGAGTTAATATATACGATTAGCAGGGTGTGTGGTGGGCCCAGTTCCCACATATGGGTGCAGGGGGCTTGCCCCCTGCAAAATAATTTGCATTTGGTTAACTCCCCTCAGGGATAATCCCAGGATCATGCACAGAATGTGTTGATATTTGTTGTTTTAACACAATAAAGTTGATATTCTGGATGCTGGTGTAGCTGGTTCTTCCATCAGCTGCCCTAATATATATATATATATATATATATATATATATATATATATATATGTGTGTGTGTGTGTGTGTGTGTGTGTGTGTGTGTGTGTGTGTGTGTGTGTGTATGTGCGCATGTGTGTTAAAACTCAATCCAGTTTTCCACAATAAACTATTATTGTATGGCCTTTTATATTCCAAATAGTTCTGACAGATAAAAATTCATTCAACCCTGGAGGAGCATCAGGTTTCAATCTCAATTGCTTATAAAGTTCCTATATTTCAATTCACTCCTTCCAGGGACCACACCTCCTAGATTTTTTATAACTCTTTCCAATACTTTAGAAACTAAACTGTGGCTAGCATTATTGGCCATTTTTTTTTCTGGGATGTTGTTAAGATTTTTCCTTTTTATGTCATATGTATTTTAATAAATACACTCACAAAAACTTCTTTCCATTTTGCTGACATAAAATTACTGACATTCCTGGCAGCATGCCAAATTAACAACACCCAAAGTTTCACAGTTAAAAAAAAAATATATACAAATGTCCTAACAACTAGCAATCCCCAGGTTCTCAATCTGCAAAATAAATGGACATTGTTTACATCTATCGCATTTGTACATTACCTAACATTTTTTTATTTCAGCCAAGGTGGTTTACTTTTTTACTCTGTACTAACCTCTTGAAATTCTCCTCCTAAAAATACATTTTGGTTTATGACCTATTTTATTGCATAAACTCCCACTACATTTAAGAAAATCCAAATTTTTCATAAACATACTCCTCATTTACATGGAATCAATGTTGTAAGGCATCAGCATGCTTCTTCCAAAGGCATAATTAGAATGAGCTGGCATGATTCCTACTTGTAAACATATCCTTATTACGTACCTGTGGACAAAAATGATCACTGGACTTTTTAGCAACTACCTTAGCATAAATGTTGTCCAGTAATTGTCTGGGGTAACCCTATCCTAATTCATAATATTCTTAAACTTCTCCATCTCTCCTATAAATAATTAATTGTCTGAAACCATCGTTGCCAGCCTTACCATTTGGCCTTTTAAAAAGGCTTTTTTTTTCTGGCTGATAGGATGGCAACTATTAAAATGAAATAACAAATTAGAATATGTCCATTTAAGTAGTCGAGGAAATCCTTCTGTTAAAAATGTCTCTAAAAATCTGAAAATCCAAATAGCATAAACTCTCATTTGAGAAAGTATATATAAGTTTGACAAAAAAAAAAATCTGTAGTAGAGTTAATTTAATAAATCTATTCAATTGTTCCAATTGGACGAGGTTTTCTGGTTCAATTCTCAGCTGGAATGCCTTCTGTGTGGAGTCCACATGTCTTTTCTGCAGTCATGTGGGTTTCCTCCAGGTGTTCCATTTTCCTTCCATATTCCAAAGACATGTGTCTGTAGTGTTTCACCCCAGGCTTGTGCTGAAAATGGGCTGTGTTCCAGTAGGACTTTCCTGGTAAACAAATAATAAATACATATATCTGTCAAGAAGGTACAAATGTCATCCAAAGGTCTAGAGTAATGACTCCAACAATGTTTGAATTCTAAACTAAAATGAACATTCTTTCCCAGAATACCAAAACCAGATTAATAAATACTGTGACACATGCTGCACCCAAAGACACCCATGCTTTTTTTGGTGAAACAATTCTGCCTCAAAAAAAATAGTAGTTTCTTTTTAGAACAACTTCCATAAATTGGCATAAAATATTTATATTCTATCCTGAAAGGATATGAAACCAGCTGAGCCCAACTCTATGTGGAATCACTGAAAACAAATCTTAGACCACTATAATTACAAAAGTGAGACATTAACAACTCCGATTGTTATTCACCTAAGACTGCCATTTAGAACTCCCTGTAAAACCACCTCTGAAATGGTACCAGTAACTTTAAGTGTAGGGCAACTACTTTGCTTTTTGAGTAGCATAGAACAGCTAGTTTGGGCACTGAGGAGCACTGCCCCTTGAATTTAGTGTTATATATAGCCTAATCTAGTCTCTGGTCCCCAAAATCACCATTAGTCAACCCATTATTAACCCTCCTTGCAGCACACTCTTGCAGGTCACTCCTGACATCATGGATAAGAAATATTCATTTTGTAGCTATGGGTATGTTGAGACAACTTAATTGTCTAATGTTCATTGGCAACCATTCACCCCTCAAAGAAATAAATACAGTATGCAAGAGATGTATATGTACAATGTCTCTGGAGGCAAAACTCTCACATAGAGACATAATAACAATCTGGTTGTCACAAATGCATACACTACACCTATCACACATAGTATGCATGCCACACATAGACATAGACTTACTTATGCTGAGGCACTTAAATGCAATATCCCAAACCCCAAAGACCTCCCAGAAATTCTATCTGCAAAAATTATTCAAACAAACCTGAAAGTGCTCACCACAAACAACACCTAACTCTGCACATCCAGCCATACCCAATGGAGGCTCAGCTATCAAACCCATGAGGCAAGCCAAAGCACTACTGAGGATTGTAGTCAGAGGGTACTCTATTGTAAGACATATAACTTCCCCACTCACCAGGTTGAACAAGGAGAAAATAATGGTCAGTTGCCTATCAGGGGCCAGGATCCTCCAAGTTGCACATGCACTCAAGTCATTGCACCACAGGTAGCAGTATGAATCAGTCATAGTCAATGTAGTTGTAAACATTCTGAGACTTGTCTCCCTAATCTATATGAAGAGACACATTATGGAACTCTCAGACTATGTGTCACAGGCTGGTATATGCGTAGTGTTGAGCAGCATTCTACATCTGGCAAATGATGATGTTACAATATGGACAGGAGATGTTTGACTTTAATAATTGGCTTAGTTTTTGGTGCCATTCTAGGGGGATACAATGTTTGTCAGTATAGCTGGACATGGTTAACCAACCATTTTGCTTTGCCAAGGCATTTGAATTATTGTATAAAACATTATCCTCCCCAGACAGGCTTTTTTAGGCAATGCCAAATTGACAAACCTTCCAACAGCATAGCAAAATTTACCCAAGGAAATGTAAGGGTGTAACTGCTCAATGTCAGGAGTCCATACAAGAATCTTCACTCCCTCCAGGTTCTCCTCAGCTTGGAGAATAAGGAGATTTGTACAGAGACATGGTTTAAAGCTGCAGACAGTATACAGGCAGTACAAGGCTTCAGAGCCTTCCACACATTTAGATCAACAACTGCACTGACAGACACTAAAAGTGGAGGTATCTCAATCTATGTCAACAACAAGTAAACTTCTAGATTGGTTAAACAGGATGAAGCACTGGAGCTCCTCTGTCTCCTGTTTACCACTGACAAAGCCCCATACCATATACTAGCAAGCTATATGTCACTATCTATGTCACATGACACCCATAGCTCATACTTAGATATGTTGGTGACAGTCACCATTATAGACTGGGAATATTACACAACCTCAACTTTGCAGTTGCAAAAATTCCTAGACTTTGTAAACACAAACACCCTGGACCAGTTAGTGCATATAGGCATCAGAGGTGCAAACATATTGGATGTGGGACTCACAAATATAAAAGAATGCTGCCCCCATAACAACCGCCCTGCAGTGTCATGTCCTCTCTGGTAAGGTCAAACCACAAGGCAGTCTTCTTAGAACTATTATTCAATTTTGTAACCTCAGCAAACCCTGTAACAGATATAAACTATTCCAAGGCAAACTATCTTTTATTAAGTGATAACCTGTCAAAAATTCAGGCCCCTCCAAACCCAGATAACATAGCAGCCTATGTGGAATTATTCACAGAAGCACTGTACAACCATGTCAGTGACTGCAGAGAGGCTGGTGTGTCTGCCAGAAGTAAGCAGAAAACTACCTCAAAAAGCAAACCACCCTAGTGGAGTCCAAAATTAAACAGGTTGTACAACAAAAGAAAAAAGTCATAGATAAAATTAGGAAGTGCAACACCAAAAAAGAAAAAAACTCTCTCGTCAAACTGAATAGATAACTAAGAAAACTAATTAAGTCCAACAAAGCCAATTTTGAGATAAAGATAGCATCCCAGGACAGCCATAAGGGCTTCTTTAGCTATATCTGAAATCTCAAAGGCAGCATAAAACAGTGTGCCAAACTGTTGGTAAATGGAGCCATGCTCATGCAACTGGGAAAAATAGTAAATTTTCTGGCTGACAAATTCCAGATCCAACTTTACCTCCCCCACATCACCAGCTGCAGCTGTCAGTACAGAGCAGGCCTTAACTGCTCTCTCTAAGGCCAAGAATACAGCTTCTGTGGGCCCTGATAATAACTCAGGATGCCTCTTAAATAGCCTGATGTTTAGTATTTAGTATCTTTAGCAAACTGGAGTCACTATTTTACTATAGTCTCCACATAGCCTTCATGCCACACATCATCTCTGTGCATAAGGGTGAACTATCAGTGTATCCTGGGAACTACAAATCCATTAGTCTGACTAGTCTCATATGCAAAACCATGTAAAGAATTATCATGGAAATGATTAACAATGAGATAAGAAACCTTCAGACACTGGACGCAACCCAGTTTGGTTTTGTCAAAAGCAGGTCATGCGTACTGAACCTGTTGGGCTTCTTTGAGAAAGTTACTAAGGCAAAGGCTTAGGGCAAAATGGTGCATACTGCCTACCTTGACCTACCTAAGGCATTAGATACAATAAATAACTTTGGTATTGCAAATAAACTCACAGAGTTAGGCATAAACCCATATGTAACTTGTCGTACAGGGTCCAGGAAGTTAGGTTTGGGGAGACAACTCCACAAAGAGGCCAGTAACAGGTGGAATCCGTCAGGGCCCTGTGCTGGGTCCATTCCTCTTTGGCATCTATTTTTCAGAAGTGAAGGGCAATATCAAGGACCTCTGGCTTACCAAGTCTGCAGATGATTGCAAGTTCCTGAAAGTAAAGAATCTGGATCAAGCCCTACTTGACCAGCTGGTCCCAAATTCTCTACTCACTCACTGTCCTCTCTTTATATATATATATATATATATATATATATATATATATATATATATATATATATATATATATATATATATATATATATATATATATATATATATATATATATATATATATATATATATATATACATACATATATATATATATATATATATATATATATATATATATATATATATATATATATATATATACAAGCAACAATACCCTTTTGCAATCTGTCTACTAATGGATGTCAGGAAACTTCTGTACTGTAGTGTCAGAAGTAAATGTAGAACCCCTTTCAAATAAGAACATGCTGCTCTCATAGACAGCAACAAAGAATAATAAGCATTAGGTTTACCTGTTGAAAACACATCCTAGGGGTTACCTAATAGTGTCTCTGCACACCACTGCATTAATAGAACCCAGCCATACAATGTGAATGTCATTTGGGCAGATAAAAATATTACTCTCAGTCTAGATCTGGGATGTTACCCCCCCCCCCCTCCACATGCATAGTATAGCTTTAGAGCTGACAGTCTTAGCTTCTTGCATGCCCAAATAAACCTCAACAGGTTATGCTGCATGCCCCTTGGTATTCCTACTAGAAGTGGGAAGGTGGCAAACTACATTATATATAATGTAGTCAGCAACAAAAGTATCTTTGAAATTTCCCTATACTTGATTTCAGTTCCTTATACTGAAAGCGAAATGTCTGGATTTCCTTCAGGGATGTTATGTTAAACAAGTCCTGTAACACCAGCACTAGTTCGGACACCTAATATTGCACTTCTTCATTCTCAGTTCAATATTTGTCTGTGTTTATGGGGCATAACTAATGAACAAATCATTATAAGTCCTGTCATACATTGAAAACATGCCCCCAGATCTTTCTTTGTTACCTGAAGATATGGCTGCATTTGTCCTTGCACAGATACAGGAGAGGTCACTGGAGTTTATCAGTATTGTTTTAATGTGCTTCTTCAACCTGAAGAAGGTAAATGCCCATGTACACCTGCACTGTTTTCCATCAGCACTGCAACCGTATTGGTTCCAGAGTGAACAACTGAATGCCATTCAATCCTTGTAGGTCAGGAGAAGGAGTTGTCTCCATTCTCAGCACAAAATCATATGCTTTCAAGGTAGATGTGTGACTCCATCAAAGGTGTGCCTTGTTCCCACTTCTGTTTGTGAATTTCATGGACAAGGTGTCAAGTTGCTGATACGTTCTACAGATTATCCATTTTAGGGACACGAGGCTTGAATTGTCTACAGGTGATTATGTGCTCTTATTTTTAAGTGAGGATGATCTCTAGAGCACATTGGAGTGGTTTTGTGCTGTGTTTGAAGAAGCTAAGATGAAAATCAGGACCTCCAAATCAAAAGTCTCGGTTGCCTCACAGAAAAGAGTAGATTGCTGTCTGCAGGTGGAGATGAGTAGATTGCTCCCTGCAGGGCTTCATGTGGGGGTGAGTAGATTGCTCTCTACAGATGTGGCTGAGTAGATAGCTCTCTGCAGGTGGGGGTAGAGGGAGAACAGCTACCTCAGGAGGAAGAGTTTTAGTAATTTGAGGTCTTGTTTATGACTAAGTGTAGATCAAGTCAGTGTTAGCAGTACTGCAGACATTTTATAGGGCTATGATGGTGGAACAAGAATTGAGCCATAAGGCAGAGCTCTTAGTTTACCTATCCAGGTAACTCACTATTTATAGTTGTTATCATAAACTTTAGGTAATGACCAGAAGTATGCTTACATGAATACAAGAGTCAGAATGACATTCCTTTTCAGGGTAGCCTGGCTCATGCTGAGTGATAGAGTGAGGTCCTTGGTACATTGGGAGTCAGTTGAAGTGATATCGCCTGAGTATCTCCCACTGGAGGTGTACTGTACACAGACTGCAGCAATGAGGTTCAGGTCAGACTCAAGATATGCTGGAAAGATTGCATCTCTCATTTTGCCTAGTAATACTTGCATATCCTACAGATTGAGTTGAATGCTATTGCTGCACATTGGGAATTCTGTTCTACCCTGTTTAACTTACTAATGCTGTGACTCTCACTGGGATAAGTAGTATACAAAATGGAAGAATAGATAGATGGATGGAAGGATGGGTAGGTGGTTGGATGGATGGATGATGGATGGATGGATGGATAGATGGATGGATGGATGGATGGATGGAAGGATGAGTAGATGGTTGGATGGCTCGCTGGATGGATGGATGCAGACATGCGTGCAGGGATGGCCAACCTTCTTTAGACAGCTCATTCTATCACTCTTTTTATTACCAGTTTCACATCTGCAGCTTTCATAATTCTCATCTATGTCCTGTACACTGGAGTGTAAGTTGAGAATAAGAAGGATGTTTTACATTAGGGACAACACTCCTTCCATGGATGAAGATGGGCAATGGGGGACTAGACGAGCAAGTCATCACTGTCTAGTGTAGGTCTCAAGCTCAGTTTGGTTTCATCTTAGCAGTTAGGGGAAGGGGCACATGCAACATTATGTGAGTGCACAAGGGTGGGCACATCTGACACAGTTGCATGTCCATGTCTGGGTGGAAGGAAGAAAATTTGAAATGTCACCGGGAACTTTAAGGGTGGAATAAGAAAAGCCACCATGCAGACACTTGTTTCTACAAATGGTCTCACAGCAGTATGAGTGTGGGGCACTGGGTGTCTCAGGTCATGTGATGGGTAGCAGTCAGCACTGGTAAGGTGAGGGCCATTAATATATTTCAGTCTCAGAACCAGACTAGCTGGCCCCTTAGTCTTTGGAATCTGTGGAGTGCAAACATACAGAAAAAGATTAATCAAATTTAAAAATAATTCAGAGTGTTACCATATAGAAGAACATATTTTATTTATTTATTTATTTATCTGACAGTCTGACATGGTAGAATAAATCTGGCCACTGATTATTTCTTGTCCACTGACTTACAATTTAGAAATTACAAAGTCAAAACAACTCTAACCATGATTAGGAAGAAATATGACCATTGTCAGAGACTGATTTTTCTGTTTGTGTGTGTAATTTCCTCTTAATTACAAGGAAGTATGGTGGTTTGATTTCCGAACTTAAACTGTTGTCCTATTCAGAAGATGGCGTGTACAAAAGCCTATACTGAAAGATAGGAATTAAATTAAAATGGTTCCAAATATTGAACTGGATTTAGGAAATGAAACATATGCTGATATTACTATAATTGTTCAATATTTTATACGTTTTGATATTGTTTTACTACAACCCTACTTAGGTCTCAGTTCCAAGCCTGGTTGCAACTGTAACTGCTTTATGTATCATCAATTTTACATCGTCATCAAAATATACAGGGTCTAAATAAATACATTTCGAATAAAAGAGAACTGTCATTATCACATTTTCTTTAGCATGCAGTTTTGCTCAGAAAACATAAAATTTCTTTGCCGAGTTAAAATACTTTATAGTAGATGTTCATTACATTTAAAAATTGCAGTTGTATTATGAGATGGTCTGAAGAGGCTTTGACTGTGAAATATGTATCCCAGAAATCACCTGTCTGGCTGAAAAATAAACAGTTGAAAGAAATTCTAGACCCAGTCCTTTAATAAAAATAATCTTAGTGCTGTCCTAGTGATACAGCATACCCAGGGAATGGGGCTAACTTTCAGCATACCTGGAGAATGAGCATACATTTTGTAAGTGAATTTGCTGGATGCATGCATTTCAGTTTGCATATAATTAAATAATAAGAAAACATATGGACACATTAATCAACCCCTTGTAGGCAAGTATTTCTAACATTTTGTGCCAGACAACTGTAAACTATCAGCATTGTGGCTGTATTCAATATATTAATTGCTACAGATTTACTTTGATATTTTCATAGGCATATATTTTCTAAGTCTTGCAGCAGAACACAGTGGGCCATAATGGTGAGATGCAAATAAGCTTTGCCCCATAGTCCTTGGTTTAATTCTTTTAGTCTTCACTTATATCTCATGTGTGAATGGGCATGCCTTCATTGAAGGTTGGGCGTCGAGCTGGCAACTTGAAAATTTACTGCCAATCATTAGCGGACCAGAGTTCCGCTGTGGTGACCCCTAACTGGGAAAAGCCGAAAGACAACAACAACAGTCTTCACTTATATCTCAAGTTACTCAGTTCATCTCTGATAAAATGCAGTTGTACACATCTGGCTTATCTGGTTAAAATGAATAAAACAAAATATTGCACTAACATTAGCAACTGATAGTCTAGGACACGGAGCATAATTCTTACTCACTGCATGTCCTTTTCAATGTCATTATTGGAATGCTGTGCAGTTTGTTATCACACAGTAATAATAAACATATTATGAGAGTAGAAAAAATATATTTCTTTTTAAAAATGGAGGGGGGTTAAATATGCTTTATACTAAAAGATTAAAGAAAATAAACCTGTTACAATGACAGAACAATGAAAAGAGGCTTCATTTTTAGTACATAAACGTATTCAAGATACGTCTGTGACAATGAAATCAGGCATGATGGTCTTAATACTATTAGAGAAGGCATTTTTTTCTTTTACTCTATTCTGAACTTTGCCTTTATTTATTTGATGTTTGATAACCAGATAAGTGGACTGTTTCATTGACCCTTATTAGTCACAGCCCGGGTCATGTTGGCAATGACAATACGAAAAGTGGATACAATATACATGGTATGGTATGCAACAAAATGTATATACAATAGAGTAAAACTAACAGCAAAAATGCATTATAAGAGTAGATGAATATCTAATAAACATATGTACAGAATAAAAACTGAACAAAATATGTGCTAAGAACAATCCATAGGAAAAAATAATGCTGATGAGTGGAGGCAACTGTAGGACACATTGTGGAAGTGAAACGCATTGAATGGGCCTTAAAGAAAGTAGTGGTATGTTGATACATTTGTTAAATTGCTACTGACCTTCAGTTACTGAAGGAACAATACAGTGAAGTAAGGAGACAAAGAATAAAACTGAACAACAGCTACAAACGATAACAGAACGTCTGAGAGAATGATTACAATGGGAAGGCGGAGGTGCTAAAACAATGGTGTGTGTTAAAGTAGTTAATCATTGTCCTGGTAACATTTGCTTTTGTTGTCAGTGGGAAAATGACTTTTGAGAAACTTCTTTAATGTGATCAGCTGTTTAGTATTCTTTATGGTGCCATTAAAGCAGTTCCAAGAGACAGGAGCGATATTAGAGAAAGGTGTTTCACAGGCAGAGAGAGTGAACGAGGGTCTAATTAAATGAAATCCATCAATATTCCTAAGGGAGTATGCATGATGTTTGATGCTGAGTTTGTTGAAGAGAGGGGAACAGTACCTGCTGTGAAGAATTTAAAAAGTGAGTGCATTCAAAAGAAAACCAGCCTTAGCTGAGATTGGACTTATTTTTTCTTTCAATAATGATACAGTGGTGTTGTCTGAAATTGGCTTTAATTCTTAGTACTTTAGTTTCATCTGAATAAAATACTCTGATGTTGTGAGATGAGCTGGATGCAGTGATGGCTGTACATACATCCTGGGGTAAGATCATTTATGGTCATACCTCTCAACCTCTTAGCGCAAATAATCTGGACAAAGCCTTCTATAGTGGGAAAAGAAAGGCCCACAATTAGGGACAAATTTTAAATATTGCTCTTATAATCTTAGAAAATTGCTAGAACAACATTTGTGTAAGCATGCATTTTTGGAAGGATATGAAGTTAGAACTCAAATGGAAGTCATTATTTAGTGACTTCAATCGTAAAATGATTTGCTGGAGAGGCACAAATTTTATGAAGAACAGACTAAAAATGTGACCCAAAAATCTGGATAATCTGAAACGTTGAGAGGTATGATGGTAATGATGTGCCTGGGTATAAAGATAAGGAGGTTGGAGATTTTATAAGGAGCTTTTAGTTATGCTAAGAATATGCTTGGGTTTCTTTATGAATGTTGAAGGAGATGTTTTGTTTGAATGTTAAGTCTCGGTTAATTTTATTGATTGCTATAGGGGAAGGGTGTGTTGAGAAGATCTGAGATTTTGAGAGGTTATCCCTTGTGTAACTCTTGAGTAATACCAAGGACTATACTGACAGTTTTTTGGGTGTTGACGGACAGTTTGTTGTGAAGCCAGTTCCAAACAGCTTAAAAGTCATTTTGCAGCTCACTTACTAGAGTATTCAAGTTTGTATGTGCTTAGGTAAATACAATGGTGTCTGTTTAGACAGTGAAATTGGCCTAGGGGAGATTCAAAGTTATATCATTTATGAAAAAGGAGAACAGAAGGGGGCCAAGAAGAGAACCTTGAGGCCATGGGAGGCTGAAGGCAGGTGCAAGGGGGTGCACTTGCACCCCCCTGGATTTTGACAGGAGGCTTCAATGCTTAAGAATTTAAAAATAAAATAAATGAAAATAAAAATTATCAAACAAATGAAAAGACCTGAATATGCTGAGTAAACATCTCAAAAACCACACAATGAAATACAGTCCAACACAGAAAAGTGTAATGAGATGAAACCAGGCTTCTTTCATGCAATCAAAAATAATAATTTATACATCTGATGAAGCAACAAGTAGTTGCTGCAAAAGCGGTTATGCAATAATGCAATAAATTATTATTTTTGATTGCATGAAAGAAGCCTGGTTTCGTCTCATTACGTTTTTCTGTGTTAGAAAATAAAAATTATGCTTGTGAGTGTGGAATGTGTTTACAAAAGCAGTGCCAGTATCTTTGCCCTTAAGGAGGACCATGCGTGTGTTGCACGCACACCAACGCTGATGTAAACACATTCCGCTCTTGTTATGTGGAATTTAAACTAGCCAGTCCGTGTACATGTGCATGTGTGAGTGTGCTGCATGTGTGCGTGCATGTGTGTCACTGACTGAGTGACAGTGTTAGTTATCACAGTTCGGAGTTGGTTGATTCCGATTGTCCACAACCAAATGTGGAGTTAAGGGACTTGGAATGAAGCAAACAAATGAGCACTGAAGAGTTGGACTCTACACATAGATTAATCTGAACGAGACTTGTGCACTGTGTCCTGCCTTTGGGTTCTTTGTTGGTGATTTCACACACTGCAAAGAAGTGCACATATTATTTTATACGGTCTGACGGTTTGCATTCCTACCTGCTGTGCATCAGGTTAAAACACTTTCATTTCACTTCACTGTGTGTGTGTGTGTGTGTGTGTGTGTGTGTGTGTGTGTGTGTGTGTGTGTGTGTGTGTGTGTGTGTGTGTGTGTGTGTGTGTGTGTACTGTGCAATATAATTATTTGGGGGTTGCCATGTTTCTGGATGACAAAGTGAGACTTTTTTTTAAGGAGAACCTCCAGAAATACAATAATGTGTAGCACATCTCATATATACAACTGGAGCAGACTATTTAATTTTTTTACTGAAATGTTCATTGATGCTGAATTTTCCTAATAAAGTGTTTCAAACATGGAATGATGGTTTTCTGCTAAAGTTCAGAGAAGCGTCTGGAAATATTTTTGCCCTAAAATTGCACAATATTTTATTTCTTTTTATTTTTCACAGTACACAAATGCCTGAAATGAAGACTGTTGTGAGAAAACAGAAAGAGCTTTAACCCTAATCATACCTCTCAACTATCCAGAATTTCAGATAATGTCCAGATTTTTCCTCATATTTTCAGTCTGTTTATCATACAGTCAGTGCTTTTCTGGCAAATTACTGAGAACTGAAATCACAATGCCATACATTTGAATTTCAGATTTCATATCCTTTGGAAAACTTATACAAACACAAAACAGTTATTCCAGCAACTTTCCTTAACTTTGTGAAAGCAGTAGTTAAAATCTGCCCCTTATTTTTGGTCTTTGTCCCACCACTATTTTCGGCTCTGGCCAGATTTCTTATACTTCAGTAAAGACGTATGACCCTAATTACTGAAAGATGTCATCTAACGGTCTTGATTTCTCATGGCTACCAGATATTACAAATACTCATAATATACTAAGAATATTTAATATTCATTAACTAGCAACTGTCTGAAGCAATGTTGCTGTATGTTACCAGTGTGTGTGTGTGTGTGTGTGTGTGTGTGTGTGTGTGTGTGTGTGTGTGTGTGTGTGTGTGTGTGAGTGTGTGTGTGTGAGATTTAAATTAGCCGTTCTGTTCATATGAGAGATAAAATGCATGTGTGTGCTGCTGTGTGAAAGAGTAGGTGTGCATGTGTTGCTGTGTGAGAGCAGAAATAACATACACGTGTGTATGTTTTTTAACATACCTCTCAAATGTCCAGATTCTGCACAATAGTTTTGGTCTGTTTCTCATAAAATGTGTGGTTTTCTGGTAAATGACGGAAAACTGAAATCACTAAATAATGACATATACATGAGTTTCACTCTTCATGTCTTTCAGAAAATGCATGTGAACACAAATCCTGTTATTCTAGCAACTTTCTAAGTTAAAAAGAGCAATATTTAAAATCTATCCATTTTTGTGGGCCATAGTATGCCCATTATTTCAGACTTTGTCCAGACTGCTTGCACTAAGAGGTTGAGAGGTATGCATACCTCTCAAATGTCCAAATTTTTGTAGAATGTCCAGATTTATGCCTCATATTTTTTGGCCTATTCCACATAAAATTTGTGGCTTTCTTGCAAATCACTGAGAATTGAAATAACTAAATAATGCCATACATTTGAGTTTCAGACTTCATTTCCTTCAGAAAATACATACTAAGACAAATACTGTTATTCTAGCAACTTTCTAAGTCTTTAGGAACAATATTTAAAATCTATCCCTATTTTTGGGCCTTTGTCGCCACATTATTTTAGGCTTTGTCCAGATTTTTTATGCTAAGAGGTTGAGAGGTGTGCAGGTATGGTATGTAATGCCCTAGTTAGGGGGGGAGGGCATGTTTATCAATTAACTTGATCAGGTTTGACCCTGTAACTTGGTTGCAGGAGACAACAGCCCGAATTCTCTTCATCATCTATCAGACTACTGAAGAAATTGTGAGCCTCAGTGGAGACAAGAGCCTGAATCCTCTACACCAACTACTAAACTGCTGACAGAATTGTGAGCTTCATAGGTTCATAGGTGTTTACTGGGCTAATAACCACAAGGGACTTTTTAAGCCTAGCTATGTACCCCAAATTTCTGACAAGTTCTGATACCCTTGATAAGTGTAAGCATGGACCTGAGAGATGAAGCATGTGAGATGAAGCATTGAAGACAAGAGCCTGAATCTTCTACAGCAACTACCAGACTGCTTCTAAAGGAGTTGTGCATTTGTTTTAGTACATTTCTGGGGAATTATGAGTTTCAGTGCATTTTCAAGGGGTTATGAGTTTCAGTTCATTTTCATGGAATTGTGTTTCAAAGTAAAAGAAGTTTACTGTTGCTCATGCTAAATTTGTTTTCAATGGTGCAACTAATTTTGTTTAGCAAATTGCAGTCACTGTTTGTGCTGTAGAATTTGAAAGCAGTGTTAGTAGCATAATTGCCTTTGGTGCAGAAGGCTGTGGATTATACTCCTATACTGTGTAGATGGAGTGCTGATATTGAAGTGTCCTTTCAATTGCTGATAATGTGGTGCATTTTAAGGGGGGATAGGGGTTCTACACTAAGTGTGTCCTCCTTTATATGAGATGCCTAGTAACTATGAACCTGTTGTCAGTTTGTCAGTCATTCCCTATTGCAATATTACCAGCTTAACATTTTTTAATGTAACATAGGCAATTAATTCTTCAAGGGCAGCAGGCGCTAAATTTGTAGATGAAACACTGAAATGTAAAGTTGTTTGCCAGTAGCAACCTCTTCAATAGTTAAAGATGTCTTTAATGTGGAATTATTCTGATGACTTTTACTTCTGCAGAGATTGTGCTTATTGACTGTTATTGGTGGACTGTAATGACAGAAGTTTGAATGGCCTTTTGCGGTTGAAATTTTCAGAAATGAGTAGTTTTGTCATTACTGGTTCATGCATTTTGTTTCATTGCTTACTGGAAGAATGTTTAAAACTACAAATTAAAAAAAAAACACTAACAAGTGGTACCATATTATGAAAGAAATATAATTTAATACAACCAGGAAGGTGAATCCAAGAATACATGCATATATGTATGGCCCTAAACATGTGTGCAATGAGTCTATGGTTTGAAAACAGCCCAAAGGTAAACTTAATCCTCCACTGACCAGATGCATTGTCTTTGAATGTGGGTTTTAATGTCATTTCAAAATGTGAGTTTCAAGGGTAGAGAAGTTTACTGCTCATGCTAAGTGTTTTCATTGCAAGACAGTATTGTTTGTTTAGCAAATGGCTATCGGTGTTTGTGCTATTCCATTTCAATATCTGTATTCACTGCAGAAGTAAATATGAAAAGAGTATGCACACTGACAGATATGAACAGTGTTTATGGTAACTGAGGAGAAATAGCCAAGTAATGGAACACTGGAATGGCTGGGGAGTTGGCTGCTGCAGGAGGGGTTGCTCTGGGGGGCCCCTGATCTAATACCATGCCTAGAGCCCCATTTGACTATGATCCAGCTGTGATTGCAATAATCAATACATATTTTAAATCACTATTCTTTGCTCGATTATTGATGTCAAACATTTGACGCGAAGTCAATCATGACATAATATTATGAATGTGTACGACGATGCTTCTATCGAATGCCAAAGTGCGTGTCAACAGTTTACTGTTGCTGATTAATTATTAGTTTTTCAGAAGGTGGTATACTTTACTTTAACTTGTCTATATTGTTAAATATGTAATGTATATGGCATGTGATAGTAGACAATGAGGATATAAGAAAACTTTTTAAATGCCTGTCTCAGTCCAGTGATTCTGATCAACAGATTAGTAAGAAAGCAAGTTGTGAGCAACATGAACTAACTGAATTGGCTCAGTCCATTGATGAAGGCACTGAGAAAGGCCCTATCACACTCGCTGCTGTGTTTGTGGAGCAGAAATCCAACAAATTGTAAATTAATTTTTGTTTTTAAAAATTACAGTTATCCAGAAACTTTATAAGTTTTACATGAACAATTTCAATATTACAGCTCTGTTGAGGTCTTATTTCATAACAGTATAAATCCACAGAGACACCATCAGTTTCTGTACTACAGTGTGGAACACAGCAAGAGTTCTTGGTTATCCACACATAAACAGATATACCTTGGAGCTATGGCCTCTAGGTTTGCACCTTCCTGGAAAACATTATGTAGGCGCCCATGCTTGAGGGACATCTTTGTTTGAGAAAATGGTAGAGAGAGCATTGTTGGGGGCAAGAACATTAAATGTACACTTGTAAAGATAGTTCTGAAACCAGGGCAAAACATTATTTGAGAGACCACTATTAGAAAGTTTGTTAAGAAGAAGGGGTAGCCCATAGCATCAAAGGTCCTTTTGAGAATAAGAAATACAGCACCAGTTAGTTTGCCTTGTTCCATGCTGGAGTCTTATGCAAGGGAGGCTTGATTCATGTATTAGTGCATCCATTTCCTTCCTATACCTGTTTTTGCAGCTTCTTTTTCCATCACTTTTATTCTTGGATGTTTGCTATAGTTGGAGTTACATTATAGATAAGTTTTTAGCTGAGGAAAGTCAATGTGTATAATAAGGATAGCTACATCTAATACATTTACAACCATAAGAAAACACAATAATGTAGCAAATAAGTCACAAAAAGCCTTAAATCTATAAACATCCTGCAGAATAAGACTGCTATTTGCACTTGATCAGGTTCACAACTGAGCTACAAGGCATGATCTGGAGCTAGCCTTCTTACCTTAAGCAAAAGCAGCAACATCAGTAACTAATTCAAGCATAACATGTATAAGAAAGGGCTTTTAAGTAGATGATTACTGAAAGCATCAAAGGAAATCAATAAAAGATTAATTTCCTCTTACCAGACACAGTCAAAAAGCAGGAAGTCACTATACTCACAATCTAAGTGAATGGAGACACAAAATTACTCAAGCGCTTTGCCTTCCTGATATGATCTTATGGGAATGTGGTGTGAGAAAATTACATCAGCATGACAGACCCCATCAGAACATGTTTGAGTATAAAAAAATTAGAAGATACCATCATCTAAACCTACATTAGTATATTGGTTCTATGACCTATTTGTAAACAAACTCACTGAAAACTACAAAAATCAAATCTATTTTTTCATCACAAAGCTGGAAGATCTTATGGGGCAAAGAATGGGCACTAACGTCCACTAGTGATGTTATTTTCCAGAAATATGCTTTTTGTGCTTTTCTCTACATAAGCTGCTAACATCAGTGTGGGAATTCCTCACATACTTCCAGCATATGGCACTCATATGGACATATTTGTGGCTGACAATGAATTTGAATGCTAAAAACTGCATTCACAGAATGTGAGGACACCATCTTGTCCAAGGTGAATCAATTATTGGCACTGGACTTCGCTGTATCTTCTGCCTCACATTTGAGTGCTGAGCAGCTAGCCAAACATATATGAACAGCAGTGACAAGGTATACCCTGTCCCTGTGTCATCACGCCATGTATATACACAGTAGTAGTACTTTTCCAGGTAAGCTCTTCTGACCACCAGGAAGATAACATAGAAACCATTGTCAAAGTAACCTAATTAGCTTGATCACACATTTTGCAAATGCCTCCTAGTACAAGTCACTAGTTCATACTGCATATGTCCATCTATGTCCTTCTCTAGGACTCGAAGTCTTCCACTACAAATAAAATGTTAAACTTTTTGCTGTTTTTGGATTGCCATTGACTTCCACGGTGGTGCAGCTGTAGCTTTGTTGCATCACAGCAAGAGGTTCTCCCATTCTATTCTCGGCTGGAGTGTGGGGAGTGCCTTCTGTGTGGAGTCTGCATGTCCTCCCCGCAGTTGGGTGGGCATTTGAAAGACATGCGTAAATGGGCATGCCTTCGTTGAAGGTTGAACGTCGAGCTGGCACCTTGGCGTTCGTAAAAATCTACTGCCAATCATTAGTGGACCGGAGTTCCGCTGTGGTGACCCCTAACCAGGAAAAGCCGAAAGACAACAACAACAACATTATATTAAAAAAAATTACATTTTCCTCATTGTACCAGATCCTGATGGCATTACAGTTTGTTAATAATTTTATGTAGGCTGAGAAATGTTTTATTAAGTTTTGCACTCTTGACTGCTTTACTACAGGTGAGGTGTCATCTTGGCCCTCAATATCAATACCAGAACACTGAGTAGGGATAACTTGGTTTTATTACACGTTTATTTTAAAATTATAAAACACTTTCCACTTTTTGAACTGTTATGGTTTAATATTTTATAAGTAACACTGCCGTAATAACAGTATAATTATCTTACAAAATTGAAAATGACCACACATTGAGCCCAGAGTTGAGATGTCATACTACTCATTAGCATAATGGTTCATCTCCCTCCATCCTGTATATCAAACTTTGTTTGAGTATAAAAAAAATAGAAGATACCATCATCTAAACTTACATTGGTACATTGGGTTTATGACCTATTTGTAAACAAACTCACTGAAAACTACAAAAATCAAATCTGTTTTTTCATCACAAAGCTGGAAGATCTGATGGGGCAAAGAATGGGCACTAAAGTCTGTGACCTGCTACAGTGTGGAGCAAACTCTGATACCAGTTACTTAAATGCAAATAATATCAACACTTAACTAGGGATCTCTCATCATTTAGTAACAAATCACAAAAGGGGTGAGATTGTTGATCTTTAAGAATAGTTTTGACACATTTCTTAATAATTTTGTAAGTGAAATAAAATCCAAAATACTGGCTGGCCATGAGATGAACATATAGAACCTGTGGGCAGTATTAACATCACACTGCGTATAGCAATGATTCATGTTTGTTTGGTCTTAACAGTGTTGAGGAATGTATTTAATGTATTAAAAGTCAGTTCTTAGCATCGGAATTTTCATAGGCAGGTAGTTTATAAGTCTTGTAGTACAGCACAGAAGGATATGGGTATGAGGTCTTAAACATTCTTTGTCCCTTAGACCCATCTGTACCAAATTTAGTACTATAGAGCAGTGACTGAAAGTCTGGAGCTGAAGGGGAAAGCATAACAAGCAATAAGTGCTACTGCTGGGAGAAGACCAGATTTAAGTAACAGTTGAACATCAGTAGTGTACTCATTCAAAAGGTCATCATTTTGTGGAGCTGACTCAGGGGTTGGGAGAGCAGACTGTGTGTGACACCAATGGATCTTTCAAGTAGTTGAACACAGTTTAAAAATAATCCTTATGGCTTGTTTGGGACAGTGTTTGTGCATGTGTGTGTGTGTGTGTGTGTGTGTGTGTGTGTGTGTGTGTGTGCACATGCGTGCAAATGTTTGTGTGTAGGGACACAACTGGGACAATATCATGTATGTGCATGTGTGTCACTGTGTGTGTGTGTGTGTGTGTGTGTGTGTGTGTGTGTGTGTGTGTGTGTGTGTGTGTGTGTGTGTGTGTGTGTGATTGTGATTTTGTATGTTTCTGCATGTGTGCACATGTGTGCATGCGAGTGCTTGTGTGTGTGTGTGTGTGTGTGTGTGTGTGTGTGTGTGTGTGTGTGTGTGTGTGTGTGTGTGTGTGTGTAAGTGTCTGTGCAACAGTGCTGCATAGATTGATAGTTGCATCAACAGTGTAGTTGTTGTCTGCACTAGGTCTCTGAATCAGAAACAGACATAGGAGTCATTAATAAGCTTTTGATCCATGTGACTCTGCATGTCTCTGCCTAAATAGTTACCTCTAAAGCACTACTGGAGCACAACAGCACAGTGCTATCACTGCTATATGTGGTATCAGTGCTATATGTGGTATCAGTGCTATATGAAGCTAACGTTTCTGAAAGCCCCATATATGTTTTCATAGTAGAAGGAAGCAGAATTAAGTATTTTTGTGCTGTATGGAGCTAACTTTTCTGAATACCCCCATATATGTTTTCAGAACAGAAGGAGGCAGAATTGTTAAGGTGGATTTTTTTGTGTGATTATTTGGAACATCCTGAACAGGAATAAGGAACAATGAGGTTTGAGATTACTTACTCTAGTTTCGTTTCTTGTATCATTACATTTGTTTTGGATTTTATTAAAAAGTAAATAAGATCCTAATTCTTTAATTGGTAAAATATTGATAAGGCAGTATAAAGATTTTTTGGGGGAAAGTTTTAAAGTCAATAAAAGGAAAAATGTGTATGGAAAGGGAAGTAAAAAGTACTGCAGTAAAATTCAGTCATGGTAATTGAATATTGAACAAATTCTGCTAGACAGGAATGTATGGCATTGAATGAATTGTATGTGACTGATCCATGGCAAGGTGTAATTGTGAGGCATAAAGAGCAGCTATGGAAAGGGTAGCTGGATTCAGAAGGTTTTGGAAAAGAAAGACTTTTATGTGACATTTGTCATTTGACAAATTACCTGTCAAAGTCACTAAAGCAGTACACATTTTCCATTGCAGAAAGGAAATGCAATGTACGCAATAAGGAAGAGATTACACAGCATATTGTGATGAGATATAACACTGTAAAATGTTTTATGAGAAATAAATAATGGAAGACTGAGATATTTAAGAATATAAGCACAGGAATGGTTCTATATTGAAAGTTCAATGTATAACAAAACAAAAGGTTGAAAAAATTGATAAAATTGTTATGACATGGTTATGGTTTATTTGGAAAGGGAAGCAATGTGTACAACAGGATGTAGGACACAAAACAGATTTTTAATAAAATAAAGTTTTGTTCATGGCAAAGAGTAGAGAGAATGGAAAGTGAAATGTATATACATTTTGCATGTGTATATATAGTTTGGATGGTGATTTACAAATAAGTTGTATATTATATTTGAAATAAGATACCCTTTTCTATTCTTTTTGATTAGTGCCATGAGATCTTTTGCAGACATCCAAGCACCATCAACTCAAACAGATGGGACCTCAGTTGAAGTTCTCATCTGAAACATGGCATATTCAAGAATGTATCACCTAATGCTGCACCATAGCATCATTATAGGTATATAAATCTAAGAACCAGCTATAGGAATAAAACCCACAACCTTGCGATATTTCAGCATGAAAGGCATGTGTGCTATCTTTTGAGCCACTGACAGTCTTTGTGAAGCTGATAGGAAAAGTGATCTTGTGAGCTTGAATAATAATGCTTTAGTGCTAATGATGCTCAAGAAAAGTGATTTGAACTTATGAACTGGAGATCAGTTACAGTAATGGTGTGGATTATAAATTATTTGCTGTGTATGTACTGAATAAACAGAGGCTGTGGGAAGATAGTTTCATAAAAATCAAAGACTTTAAAGTTATGAGTATATTGGAGAATGTGAACTGGAAGGCTATACCATAACAGCCAGTTAGCAGTAAGTTATTGATAATGTAGGTGTTAAAGAACTTTGCAAAATATTAAAGGAAGACAGGAGTTAGGAAGAATATTATATAATGTTACAGAGGTTATTCCACTGTGGCTACCTAACGGGAAAAAAAAAAAAAGATACAACAACAACAACAACAGAGGTCAATGTGTTAGTAAATGGGTAATATATGTTATTACTCTATATTACGATATATGATATAACTATCAGTTTCACAAAAACTGTCACTGGCTCAAAAGATAGCGCACATGCCTTTCATGCTAAAATATCACAAGGATGTGGGCTTTATTCCTACAGTTTGTTCTTGGATTTATGTACCTATAATGATATTGTAGTGCTGCATTAGGAGGTGATGCATTCTTGAACATGAATACCCTTTACCCTTCCCTTCCCTTCCTGCCTCACTCAATCCTGTTATAACATGCTTAACCACCTCACTTCATCTCAACTCCAAATACATATCCAACTGACTTACACCTAGCTTCCTCTCACTACCACGTATACTACTCACTCAGTCTCCTCTCTTACTACTCTATCTTCCACTTCCATCCCATCATCCCTTCTAGCTTGTTCCACCTTCGTGTGGAGCTTTTGCTTTATACCTGCTTGAGTTTAGTGCAATATTTGTATATAAGATTTAGGTATATGAGTTTAGAACAGTATCTGTTTGAGCTTAGTACTATCTGTATATACATCCTACCTTTATTCCTAGCCTCTAGCTAGATATTGGTATATATCTGTTCATTACTGTGTTTCATATTGTATGTATAGCTAATGTTTGCTGCAGTATGTATTATTTGCTATTGTATGTATATTCAATTGTTCTTCATGTACTCTGCTTCTCATGTATTGTTCTGTGGAGCTTTTCTTCCTGGGCTTCCGCTGAAAAAGGACCTGTGTCCAGTTGGAATTTCCTGGTAAACAAATGTAAATAAATAAATAAAATTACTTAATTTATTTATTCATTTACATTTAGCTGGCCAGGTTTGGTCCCACTAGACTTATTGTCTACTTTCAGTGGAGACTCTAAGGTGGTATTTGCACCAATTAAGAGGAAGCTGGATTTATTGTAGGGTTACTCCTTAAGTCTGTTTCTCTATTTATCGTGTAAATGATAAATTGAAACAAGAGAACAAGCAATGTGATTATCAAGACTGAGGAACAAGGACATTTGGGAAATGAGAGTGTTAGCTTTCTACATTCTGATTCATTGTTAAAGACAAAAGGTCAGTGAGGGCAGTGAATGACCTAGTTTGATTTTGAGAATGAACTGAAGATGGTGTGAACACAACTGGAATAAAACTATATGAATAAATGTAGTAATCATTATGGATTCAAAGAAGTTAATTAACAGTTTGATGTATGTAACAACATTTTGGTTAGTAGGTTTGCATTACGAGGAATGGGAACATTTTTGAAACAGTAGTAATTAAGGTTCCGGAGAGTGCAGGAAAACAGGAAAAAGTGGATGCTGAGTAATATAAAGGAAAGTACAGCTGTGTAAGTGAACTTACCATAACAATAGATGATCAGATGATCACTGCTGAAGTAGCTTTAGTTATATGGGTTATATCATGCATAGGATATAACAGCTGACCAGCTTCCAAAGCTTCAGAGCACCTTCTATGTGCCCAAACCATCAGTCAGCTTGAGCTGAGCTGACTAAAAAGATAAATTTGGGCACCAAGACCTGTTGAGCTTTCATGCCAACAGAGAGAGGGCTACTGAGCTCTGAAAGTACAATGCTAGGAACCACAAAAAACAAAATATCTACACGCTGATATAAGAAACATACCAAAAAACAAGGGAGATGGAGGGAGCAGCTACCGCAGCAGTGATCATTCAGACATCTTCTGCTATGGTGAGTTTACATAAGCAACATACTAAAAAACAAGGGAGATGGAGGGAGCAGCTACCGCAGCAGTGATCATTCAGACATCTTCTGCTATGGTGAGTTTACATAAGCAACATACTAAAAAACAAGGGAGATGGAGGGAGCAGCTACCGCAGCAGTGATCATTCAGACATCTTCTGCTATGGTGAGTTTACACAACTGCACTATGTTCATCATATTGACCGCTGCTATATAAGCCTTAGCTATATGGATAGATTACCACAGCTGACTAGATTTGAGAGATGGAAGAAGAGGCCAGGAGCCCCTGGAGAATGGTCCTAGCAAAGCTGGATCTAGACCTAGATCCTGATCCAGACTTCTCTGCTGTGGGACTTGCATTAAGTACTGTGACCTCTAGATTACATAGCTAGATAGGTAGGGGGTTCTAATCCTCACAACAATCAACTTCTGTGTGTGTGTGTGTGTGTGTGTGTGTGTGTGTGTGTGTGTGTGTGTGTGTGTGTGCGCGCATGTGTGTGTGCATGTGCAGTTGAGCAGAAGGAATCAAGCTTGTACTGCTTTGTAAAAGTATGTACACAGGACCAAGTTGCAACATCTAGAAGATATCTATCCTTTTGCAAAAAGTCATAGATGAATCCAAGTCCCTGGTAGTGTGGACCTTGATCCTGCCTGGAATAGTTTCATAATGATGAGTATAACAAACGGTAACAGCCTTAAATAACCATTTGGAAATAATCTGTTTTGACACAGGTTGTTGCTTCTTCTTACTTTCACAAGAGATGAGCCATTGATCTGAAGATCTGAAAGATTTAGTTCTGACAAGATAGTACCTGAGTTGTCTTTGGACATCCACGGTATAGAGTATCCTTTCTCCTTCATCTTAGGTTCAGGAAAGAACATGGGGAGATAGATAGTTTGCCTTAAATAAATTTGGATACCACTTTTGGCATAAAAGAAGGATTAGTTCTAAAAGAAACCCTGTCTGTATGGAAAATGAGATAGGGTTGACTCACCGTAAGAGATCGCAATGCAGATATCCTTCTTGCAGAGGTCAAAGCAATGAGTAAAACTGTTTTCCATGTTAAGAACCTCAAGTCAGCCAGATTAGCTGTTTTAAATATAGCAAATGTTAGCTTCTGTAGCACAAAATTAAGATCCCGAAGAGGAGCCAACTGTTTTGTTGGATATCTCTTATGCAAAACCTCTTTCAAAAACATTTTGACATGAGAATGCAGTGAAAGGAGAGGATCCACAGACAGACATGCTGAAATGGCTGATAAATGAACCTTGATGGAGGAGTAAGAAAGGCCATAGGATAGTAACTCACACAAATATTGTAAAACCGGAGAACAACTAGCTCTGAATGGGTGCTGGTTATGTTGCTGGCACCAAATGAAGGACAGTATATATGATTTCCTAGTAGTAGGCATTCTTGCCTTCATTAGTACCTGCTGCATGACCTCAGTAGACAGGTGCCTAAAGGGAATTATGACCCTACTGTCCAGACAGTCAATTGAAATTGATTGGGGTCTAGGCACATCAAACACTCCTTGTGTGAGTAGATCCATTCCATGAGGAAACCTGTGGTAAATGTCCCTGGTCATTTCCAAAAGAAGGAAGAACTACAGTTGCCTGAGCCAGAAGGAAGTCACCACAGTGATCTTGGGTAATTTCTTCAAGATCTTCAGAAGTTCCCTGTATATCAGTGGAAAGGGTAGGAAAGCACAAAGGAACATTCCTGTTCAAGGAAAAGAAAAAGGCATCTGTCTTCCAGGCCTTCTTGCATGGAGTCATAGACCAGACCCGAATATTGCTAGCTGATTGTTCTGATAGGAGGCAAATAGGTCTACACAGATGGAGCAAATCTTGGACACTGTCATAAACTGGTTTAGGAAAGAAAAACCCAGAATTGGTCTTCAAGCATTTTCTTTCTTTCGTTGGTGCTAAAACATCCTTGAATAAAAACCTTTCCTCATTTGGTAAGAAGGAACTGTTTCTATCACTCCCTAAGACAGCACGTGATGAAGGACAGGTGGAAATAAAACAGTCTAGTCTGGTGGATTTAGGAATTACCTCTTGGGAAGGAGGAATTTCCTCCCACTACCATCTGTAACCTTGTTGAACGATCTTCACCTTCAGAATGCATTTGTCTGAAACTACATGTCGCCAAGTAGAAAATTGGAGGCACACCTTCTCAAAAGAGTACCAGTGGCTGTAGCCCTGGAAGAAGTATCAAATGAGTCACACATACACTGCAAACAATGAGATGTGACGTGTAATTGAAGAAAGTGAATTATTTAAAGCAGATTTTTTTTCTCATAAGAAGAAACTGCAGACAAAATATTTCTCAAAATTTTGCAATTAGTCAGAACAAACTTTAACATATCAGCCTGACAATCAAAGTTCTGAAAATCAAATTTGCAGAAGCATACACTGTTTTCCCATACTTATCAATCATCTTCCCATCCTTATCAGAAAGAGCACAATTGAAATTAACTGAATGCTTAACAGCAGTAGGATTAACTAGAATTATAGCTACTGGGTCAGGTTTGAGAAGCGTGTATAAAAAATGTAAAAGATGGAGGAACTTTATACATCCTATCTGCCTTTTTAGGGGCAGCTGGCTGACTATCAGGAAAATTGCAGGCAGTAACACACACATCCTCCAAAGCTGACAGAGCTGGAAAAATAGGTAAAGGTTCTGGAAATTTCTTCTGTAATAACTCATACTCTTTTCTGGGGGACTGTGAAACCTCAGTGTTCTCCCACTGAAAGCACTGGTACATTGTAGAAGGAGTCTAGGAGAAAGAGAAAGAGAAGCCCTCACAGGGAGAATCTGAAACTGAGCTCTCCTCTGAGTCTGAATCAGAGATCTGAGGAGAAAAACCTGTATTTGTCCCTTCAGCTTCCTGTCCCAATTCAGAGTCTTGAATCTCTTTTCTTGAAGAGATTCAGAGTCTTGAATCTCTTCAAGAAAAGATGTATTAAGAAACTACTTTATAAGAATGATCAATAGCCTCAATTAAACCCTGAGCCAGACCCAGTAAACTACTCCTGTCTAAGGAAATTTGAGGAGGAGTAGATACATATTTAGTTTTCTGGTTTTTTTTTTCCTTTTTTTGATAGAAAAAATAGGGCCAACAGTGTTATTAATAGTAAAAAGAAAAAAAAAACAGGTACAACTGGTACAAATATGACTCAGTCATTGTACATGTGGGTGTGAATGACCTGAGATGTACCTTCCTGGACTACATGAAAAGAAACATGGAGGAGCTCTCGGATTATCTAGCCCAGACAGGTATGACTCTAGTCCTGATCAGCATCCTACCATCACCCAGAATGATACCACAGTACAAGCAGAAAATGATTGATTTCAACAATTGGCTAAGTTTTTGGTGTCATTCTAAGGGGATCTAGTATCTGTTTGCCTGGGATGACATGATTGACAGACCTCGATGTTTTGCCAGAGATGGCCTGCGTCTGTCACTCCTGGGTATCCAGATGCTGGTCAAGGCTCTTTCCACTCCTATAGTGCCTTTTTTAGGCGGTGTTCCAAAGATCAAATTACCACCATAACAGCTACAAAGAAATGCAATCCAAGGGTCATGTTGCTCAATGCTAGAAGTCTAAATCTGAAAATGCACTCACTCAAAGCACTCCTTAAAATGGAAATCATCGACATTTATGCTGTAACAGATACCTGGTTCAAGGCAGCATGAAGCACCCCTGCACTACCAGGCTATAACTCATTCCACACCTTTTGGCTCCAGAACTTGGACCGAAGCTCCAATGGTGTTGGTGTTTCCATATTCATAATGGATGCGCACACCTCCAGACTAGTAGCCCAACATAACGCATCAGAGATACTTCAGGTGCAGCTAACATTGGGTAAGACAGCGATTCAGGTCATAGTCTGTTATAGTCCCCAACCATGTCCCAAGACACTCACTCCACATTCCTAAGCACCCTGGAGAATATTAGGGTCCAACCTAACACACTCATACTGGGCAACTTCAACTACCTTTTCATTAACTGGGAAAACTACTCATGTACCAATACACTTCCCAACATTTCCTGGAATTCATTAATTCCAATGCCCTGGACCAGCTCATTCTTACTCCCACTAGAGGTAGCAATGTCCTTGACCTGGTCATTACTAACATTGGTGACCGTTGCTCTACACCAATAGTCAACTCCTCCCTGGTTAGATCTGACCACAAACTAATCACCTTGGAAATCCACCCCCCCCCCCTCAAAGGTAACCACCGTGAAAAACTTCTCCAAATCTAACTTTAGGCTCCTAAGAACAGAGGTCACTAACTTCATGGCACCCATGCAAATGGAGAATAGTTTCATGACCGCCAAATCATACACCAATGCACTGTATGAACATGTACACAAATGCATGGATCTTGCCATACCCATTACAACCAAGATGCTCTCCTCCAAAAAAAGGAAGTGAATCTGGTGGTCCCCTGCTATAAACAAACTCTACAATAGAAGGAAGAAACTGATGCGGAATAAGGTGAAGTCCCAAGACGGAAAAAACTCCCTTATCAGCCTCAACAAAAAAGTTGAGATATCTCATCAAATCCTCTAAAGCTAGCCATGAAAACAGAATTGCAGCAGATAGAAAAGACAACCACAAGGCCTTCTATAGTTATGTAAAGAACCTCCACAGCAATACCCAGATTTGCTCTGAGCTACTGCACAATGGTACCTCGTATACTGAGCCAACAGATATTGCTAATATATTGGCCGACAGATTCAATGCCAACTTTACCCCTCCCCCCAAAGGACCAATCACAATACCAGAGGATTGCCAGACACCCAGTATTACTGCTTCACAGTTAAGAACAGCACTGTCCAAGGCCAAGAACAGAGCTTCTGTGGGACCTGACAATATCCCTGGCTGTGTTCTACATGACCTACAGAGTGAACTGGCACCTCACCTGTGTGCCCTGTTCAATCACAGCCTCACCTCAGGCTTTGTCCTTACTGAATGGCGCAGTGCCATAGTCATCCCTCTCCACAAAGGAGGAGCAACTACAGACCCTGGGAACTATCGCCCCATTAGTCTGCTATGTAAAATTATGGAACGCATCATCATGGACCTAATAAACAAGGATATAGGGAATCTCCAAACTCTGGATCCCACACAGTTTGGTTTTGTGAAGGGTAGATCACGCCTGCTCAACTTGGTCGACTTCTTTGAGTTAATCACCAGAGCTGTGGATGAAAGCAAGGTGGTTCATACAGCCTACCTTGATCTGGCCAAGGCCTTTGATACCATTCCCCACTAAGGAATCATAGAAAAACTCATTAAGCTAGGCATCAACCCCTATATCACTAGGTGGGTTGCAAACTGGCTCACAGATAGAACCCACAGTGTGAAAGTAGCTGACTCCAAGTCAGACTGCTGACCAGTCACGAATGGAGTCCCACAGGAATCGGTCCTGGGTCTTCTCCTGTTTGGTATCTACTTCTCAGGAGTCCAGTCCAACATGAAGGGACGGTGGCTGACAAAGTTCACAGATGATTGCAAGTTGGGAGCCATTATTAACTCCCTGAATGATGTTGACAACCTACAGAAAGGCCTCACTGAGACCAATGACTGGTGTCAGAACCATGTCCTTAAGCTCAGTGCCAAAAAATGTATCTTCATCCCCTTTGGGAAAAACCCAGTTCCCATGAACTACCACATCGATGGTAGTCCACTGAACACAGAAGGCATTATAAGAGATCTGGGAACACAGCTTGACAGCAACCTCTCTATTGACCACCACACTACCACTGTGGTCAGAAAGTCCTTTTATATGGCACATCTCATTACTAAGGGTTTTGCATCCAGGAATAAATAGGTCATTGTCTATCTCTACTCTTCCCTCATTAGGCCAAATCATCGAGTACATTGCCCCATTTGGCATGTATCTCACTAGACACCTGCAACAACTGGAGAGCCCGCAAAAGTACCTCACAAAGAGGATCCTAGGCCTTAAACACTTGTCCTATATGGACAGACTCAAAAACTTGAACTATTCCCTGTCTCATATCACCTACTTAGGGGCGATCTCTGCTTGACTTACAAAGCCATGTCTGACCCAGCTGTGTTAGAAATGCTACATCTAAGGAAATCCCAATCCCTCTGCACCACACGCTCCAGAGACCTCAACCTCATTACCACAATCAACCGAACATGCTGGAGGGACAGGTTCATAACCCAGAGACTGCCCATGCTATAGAACAGACTTCCCATACATATCAAACAGATCACCTCACTGGCCCTCTTCAAGAGAAATCTTGATGAGTGGATTGGAAATAGATCCCCGGGGATCACTCCAGTGGCTCTTCTCAACAGAGGCACTGGAAACTAAGGTCGGGTGGCATGATGCCAGGGTAATCCTATGGGCTAGGCTTGTAAAGGCTCCAGGGCCATTAGCCTAGTACACACCTATGAACCTATTAATGGAAGCTGCAGCAGAAGCTTCCCTAGGGATGGACATGACATTCTGACAAACAGGGAGACCTTCCCTGCTCTAGCCCCCCTCTTCACAAAAAAGAAAATTCAAGCGGGTAAATCTGAGCTAGATGCAAAAAGGAAAACTTAGAACAAAACCAGTTCAAGCAGCCACGCAGAACACTTTCACTGGAAACAAGCCAACAGGCATTCACAGACATTTTTACAAGTTTTAAACAACATCAGTGCAACAGCTCTTCATTTAATTACATATAATAATTGTTAAACTATTAATCAAGCAATCACATAATTAAAACTCATATGTAGATCAACTGCCTAAAATGTCTCAGTTTCAAAATGGGTTTAACATTATTTACAACATTCAGTCCAGGGCCCTTAATTAATTTATCCAACAACATTCCATTCATTCAGTTTTTGTTGTTGTATTGCCTCCTCTAGGGTTAACAACTGTATATTGTAACACCATAAATTTAAAAAAGTGTTTATCATCAAATTCACTTATATGCTTATAGACAGCACCCATCTTCCTTTGTAATGATTACAAATTCTTAATTTACTATTAGTTTTGCCAATGTAGAAAGCTGGACAGGAATTACATATAGCAATATATAGACCAAATTTATAGAATTATAATCTGAGTAAACATGACTTTTGTAGCTGTGTTTTGTAACTGGATGTATAAATATATTATTTCCGTATATAAACTTACAAAAAATACAGCTATTACATACATGGAAAGGTTCTTTTTTGTTGAGCTATTCATCTTAATGAGACTGTATTTTTTTAGATGCTGGGTAAAGCTCCTGATTTGTTATAATACATACACATACATGTTGCATATTGAGGCAGTTCTTGTGAAAATGAATCAATACTGTTATTAGAAAATGTAGATAATTCTGCAATTATTGCATACAAAAATTAATTTTTTTATAACTAAAACGTGCATTAAATAGAAGTTTGCCTGTAAAAATATTGAGTTTGCTGTATTAGTTAGAAAAAGCAGTTACAGATTTGTTTGCTAATGAAGACAATTAGTGCTATATAAAAAGATGGGGGAGGGGGGGGTAAAGTCTGCCAGTTAAGAGGCATTAGACCTTTCCTGACAGGAATTTTGTGGCTGGATCAATAGTTTTGGACCTCATCTGAGCTGACTGCTTTCCCTGACTTCTATTTCCTTAGTGCTGGTCTTAATTCTTCTAGGCTGAACTCATCCTCTTCTTTCATTACAGGCTCAGTCTAGGGCACTACAGTTTCCGTGGGATTTTCTTCATTCATAAGCTGCTGGAAGTATCCTTCCATCTGCCTTTGATATCCTGTGAACTGGTGATCAGGTTGTTACTAGCATCCCTGATGAATGATGTTTGACTATCTTTTATATGTTTCTGTCTTTGCCTTGCAACTTGCTAGAGTTTCTTTATGCCATCTACCCAGTTACTTTTCAGAAGATGGTAGAGTTCCTCTGATGCTTTGTTTTTTACCATTGTAACTTCTTTCTTAGCTTCTGTGCCAAGCAGTATTCTTTCCTAGCCTAGTCTGTCTTTTCTATCTACTTTTTCCTGCATTGCTTCTTTCTTTTGATGACTTCCTGGACTTCTGCATTTCACCACCTGCTTTCCTTTGGTACCTGGCCAAATATATGCTCTGTATTCCTCATATATACCGTTTTGAGGCACTAGCTTTGTTATTCACTTATTTGTTCCTTTCCCTGAGGTGCTACTGTCCTGAGTAATTCGTTGTACTCCTGTGCTTTCTGTCCAGTCAACTACCAGGTGTTCAGCCTAGTCCCTGGATCTTAGAACCTTCTCTGACCACTGCTTGCAGCTGACTATTTTACTGGGAATAACTTAGCAATCGCTGATTCTACCCCAATACACTTTCCCTACTAGACGTTAGACACTCTTATATGTCATCTTGTGACTGTCTTTCTTGCTGAACCATGTGTTGGCCACCATCAAGCCATTAGCCAGGCAGAAGTCTAAAATGGCTTCTCGTTCATTATTCCTGTTGCTCCATCCATATGAACCCAGGCAGTCATCATATCCTGTTTTTTTCTGTCATATGTACATTCAGGTCACTGTTATCAACATCAGTTCATGCTGTCCTGCTTTATCTAGTAGGTCCTGCAACTGCTGTCTGAATGCTCTCTTTTCTTCATTATCACAACAATACTGTGTGGGGCATATGAATACTGACTTGTTCTTACACTATAGTCTGATTGCCATGAGTCTATCAGTATTTCTGATGACATCTTTCAATGTCTTCTGAAGCCTCTCCTTCACCACAATTCCCACACCCTTTCTAGTCTGTCCTCTTCCTGAAGGATTTTACTACACTGCCCTTTCATCTTGGATCCTAGATACATAGGATGCCCAGCCTTCTCCTTACCATCATGTCATCCACTTCCAAGCTGTGTCCTGTCACTGAACCTCCACTAAGTGTAGCATTTCTTAGTTCTTGTTTGGCAAGTTGATTGGTGTTATTTCTAGCTTTTACTCAACAAAGCTGTCTCAGGTAACCAAAGATAGGCAAATGGACATCATCTGGCCAGTAGCTTATTGTCCCAGAGTTGCTGGGTTTTATGGTGAGCAATAGCTGTACTTATACCCCTCCGACCATTAGCATGGGTCCCTGGTGTAAGTTGGAGTAGACCAGGGTCTTCAGTTTATTTATAACTGGCAACTACCCTTGCCCATTTGACAATAGTCAACATAACTGAATTACATCCAAATTTTACACCTTTGAGTGGCTAGCCCTGACATCTGTGATGCATGTTCACCTAGCTAGATGATACTGTACACCACAGTTGATGCCTAAAGTGGGTAGTCTTGTTTATTTATTGACATATGATTACCAGGAATTTCCGTCTGTGTAGGAGCCTTTTTTCAGAGGAGGCCTGGGGAGAAAAGCTCCAAAAGCTCTTCCTCCTATAAGCACTACTATAATCTCTGCTGCCCCCCCAACCCCATTCTTGGGAGAGTTTGGAATAGCCACACTTAGCATGTTTTTAGTAAGTAAGAGGAACTCCACAGTCATATGGAGAACATGCACACTCCATACAAGTATCAGCCAGGGTTTAGGCTCAAACCTTGCAACTTGTGCATAGAAGGCAAAGACCTTAATCATTATGCCAGCTGGTTTCCCTTAATAAAGGCAATACAAAATAAGATGTATAAATCAATGATACACCCAGTACTACTGTATGGTACAAAAACCTGTGCAGAGCAGTTGAGGATGTGAGAGGTGATGGAGATGAAATGCCTGAGATGGGTGGTAGTATGCTCACTGTGGGACAGGCAAAGAAATGAGGACATCAAGTTGTTCAGGCAAGTGTGCAGGAAAGCAGAAGACAATCTAGTGAGGAGGGTTTGGGTCAGACAGGAAGAAGATGAGAGGAAATGAGGGCATCCAGCAATGATCTATGACAGTCAGGTATGACCAATGAAGAAAGTAGGGGAATGGTGTTGAATTTAAAGAGATGGCAACAGTTGATGCAACATTCTGACCCCATGTTATAAAATGGAAAAAATAGGGTTGATGATGATGATGACTGTGGTATATGTTCATGATGTGTGGGTGGAGTATAGTAACAACAGAAATAATAGTGTAATTATGACTTGTTAGGAAAATGTGTTTAAACACCAGCTATTTGAGCCTTTAAAGGGTTAAGCATTCATAGGTTCATAGGTGTGTACGAGGCTAATGGCCCTGGAGCTTTTACAAGCATAGCCCAAAAAAATTGCTCAGGCACCGTGCCACCTGATGTTAGTTCACAGTGTCCCTATCCAGCAGAGCAACTGGAGTGATCCCTGGGGTGAACTTTCTGTTACCCATCCACTCGTCAAGATTTCTCTTGAAGAGGGCCAGCAAGGTGCTCTGCTTGACATGAATGGGAAGCTTATTCCAGAGTATGGGCAGTCTTTGGGAAATGAAACTGTCCCTCCAGCATGTTCTGTTAATTGGGGTGATGAGATTGTGATCTCTGGAGCATCTTTGAAACTATGAAACTATGAAACTATGTGGCATGGGAGGATTGAGATTTCTTTAGGTGTAGCATTTCAAGCAGGGCTGGATTGGACATGACTTTGTAAGTCAAGCAGAGATCACCTCTAAGTAGACGATAAGAGACTGAGAACAGCTGAAGTTTCTTGAGTCTGTCCATGCATTTAAGGCCTAGGATCTTTTTTGTCATGTACTTTTGTGGCCTCTCCAGCTGTTGTACGTGTCTGGGCAGGTACATGAGAAATGGAGCGTTATATTCAATGATTGGTCTAATGAGGGATGAGTAGAGAGGGATGATGACCTCTTTCTTCCTGGATGCAAAACCTTTGGTTATAAGATGTGTCACATAGAAGGACTTTCTGACAACAGTGGCAATGTGGTGGTCGAAGGTGAGGTGGCTGTTGACCTAAGTGCCCAGATGTCTTATGGCCCCCTTCAGTGTTCAGTGGGCTCCCATCAATGTGGTAATTCGTGGGAACTTGAGTTTTTTCCAAAGGGGATAATAAAGCATTTTTTGACGTTAAGCTTCAGGCCATGGTTCTGACACCAGTCGTTGGTCTCACAGAAGCCATTTTGTAGGATCTCTGCATCACTTGGGGAGTGATAATGACTCCTAGCTTGCAGTCATCAGTGAACTTGGTCAGCCAGAGTCCTTCTGTGTTAGCCTGGATGTCTGAGAAGTAGATGCCAAATAGGAGAGGGCCCAGGACTGAGCCCTGTGGGACTCCACTCGTGACTGGTCAACAGTCTGACTTGGGATCCACAAATTTTACTCTGTGGGTCCTGTCTGTGAGGCAATTTGCAACCCACCTAGTGATGTAAGGATCGATGTCTAGTTTGCTGAGTTTATCAATGATACCTGAGTGGAGAATGGTATCAGAGGCCTTGGCCGGGTCGAGGTTGGCTGTATGTACTGCGTTACCCTCATCCACAGCCTTGGTGACTGCCTTGAAGAAGTCAACCTGGATCAGCAGGTAGGATCTCCCCCTTGACAAAGCCAAACTGTGTGGGGTCAAGAGTTTGGAGATTGCCTATATCTTTGTTAAGCAGGTCCATGATGATGTGCTCCATAGCTTTGCATACCAGACTCATCAGGCTAATGGGGTGATAGTTACTAGGGTCTGTAGTTGCTCTCTCTTTATGGAGCGGGATGACTGTAGCAGTGCACAATTTGTTAGGGACGTAGCCTGAAGTAAGGCTGTGATTGAATAGGACACACAGATGTGGTGCCAATTTGTTTTGTAGCCCATGTAGGACGCAGCCAGGGATATTATCACATCCCATGGAGGCTGTATTCTTTGCTTTGGACAATGCAGCTTTTATCTGTGCAACAGAAATGGTGGGTACCAGGCTTTCTTCTGGTATTGTGATAGGGCCCTTGGAGGGGTAGGGGTAAAGTTGGCACTGAATCTGTTGGCCAGTATGTTGGCGATATCTGTTGGCTCAGTATAGGAGGTGCCATTGTGCAATAACTCAGAGCAAATCTGAGTATTGCCTTGGAGGTTTTTGATATAGCTATAGAAGGCTTTGTGGTTGTTTTTGGTGTCAGCCACAATTCTGCCTTCATAGCTGGCTTTAGAGGATTTGATAAGGGATCTCAGCTTTTTGTTGAGACTGATAAGGGAGGTTTTCCAGTCTTGTGACTTTATTTTTTCTGCAACAGTTTCTTCCTCCTGTCGTAGAGTTTATTGATGGCTGGGGACCAGCAGATTGGCTTCCTTTTTTTGGAGGAGAGCATCTTAATTCTATTTGGTATGCCAAGGTCCATGCATTTGTATACATGCTCGTACAGTGCATTGGTGTATGATTCTGCAGATGTGCAGCTATTTTCCATTGGCATGGGTGCTGAGAAGTTAACCACCTCTGTTTTTAGGAGCCCAATGTTGGCTTTAGAGAAGTTTTGAAGGGTGGTCACCTTAGCAGGGGTTGTAGGTGAGATGGAGATTTCCATGGTGATCAGTTTGTGGTCGGATTTAACCAGGGAGGAATTGACTATAAGTGTGGAGCAACAGTCTCCCATGTTGGTGATAACCAGGACAAGGATGTTGCTTCCTCTAGTGGGGTCAGAATGAGCCTGTCCAGGGCATTGGAGTTGATAAATTCCAGAAAGCATTGGGCCTGTACCTTGGTACTTGAATAGTTTTCCCAGTTGAAGTCCTTCAGGCTTCCAATTTCTAATCTGAAATTAACAGCATGGCTATGGGACTAACTGTGGCACTGACAGGTTGCTGCAGTGTACATCTATGACCAAATTATTAGATCATTCTTTCTAGACTCTGCAAAGCATACTGTATTAGATATCATGCAATGCTTTTTCATGGCCCTATGACCATTCTAGCAGGTCCACTAAATGGTTCAAAAGTAAACTGGAAGAAGGACAGGTAGTCATGTGAAATGTTGCTACATTGCAACTTCTGCCTGTTAGTGCTTGCCTGTGAAAATTATAGTTTATCGATACCTTATGATTTGGAATACCCATTTCAGACTTTACGATATCTTTGAAAAAAAAACATCTACAAGTTCAATGAACTTGTCATTTTGCTGTAGCTTATTTTTCACTAAAAAGTGATAATGTGATATGTTGCAGATGCAGTATTTATTTGCAGTATTTTATTTTCAGAGATGTGCATTTAATTTACAGAGCTTATGTGCTGTGCTCTTTTGTTAGTCATCCTGGGCTGGGTACATGGGCACTCCTTTTTACAATGTTTGAGACTCTCATGGTTTGTCATTATGAAGAAACATAACTGTTCCACTACATTCATTTTTTTCTGCACTGTTTCTTGCAGAGAATATAATAAAAAATTCCAGACTACAGACAAGCTTTAATTTACTATAACTGCACCTTCAAAAGAATGGACTTCATCATGGTATTTCTAATACTAAACCTATACTCTTCACATGCAAGAGCTAAATCATTGTTGAAGTAAAATAGAACAGGAGAAGATACCAGACCACAGCTGATAAAATCATACACAAATTTATTCCAGTAGTAAAAAAATGTGTGAGCGCTTTTGCAGCCAAAGCTGGAATTAGAATACAAAAATATATACTACAAGAACACTACAAAGAATTACTACAAAAGGTAAAATGCCATATGTATGTATATATAGATATATATATATATATATATATATATATATATATATATATATATATATATATATATATATATGTGTATAAAAGTATATAAAAATATATATGTAGCTGAAAGCATCTTTTATCTTTTAAGGGGTCTATTAGCTACCACAGATTTAATAGAAAGCCTATCATTGTCCTTACATCAACATCATCCTGCCAAAAGGTAAGGCCAGTAGTTCATCCTGTCAATAGAGTGTTATACTGTGTCAGCTTTGAAAAGGCACCACCTGAGGAAAAAATAGCAAAATGATTAGGTGTCATCATTATCATTATCATAATCATCATCAGCAGTAGCTTTGTTATAATTTTTAAACCACTTATTCTGATGAGGGCCTGGTGCAAACAAGTCAAAGAAGGAAGGAAAGGCTCCGCCTTCC